>NC_090216.1:15369902-15675854 GCF_033026475.1 Channa argus
AATTGTTCTATCTGTGGAGATCTGACAAGAAGTACAAAGACACAAATGTGCTTGGTAAGCAGCTTCCAGTACAAGCTGAAGTTAGTCACGGCAAAGGGCATCGGTACAACTCTGTTACCACGTTTTAAATCTGCATAGTACTTATGGAAGCTAGTTGGTATCGTTCTATTTATCTAAGATGCAATTGTGATAACCTGCATTGCATGGTGTCCACTGGATGGAGAAGCATGTGCAGTACATGTCCACAATAAAGAGCTGTGGATTACACAAAGACAGCTGTGATTCCTTTCTGTGCAAAAAAAAGGGTTTTCACCTTTACTTTAACTCGGAATATTGTGGCCAGTAGACAGGGGACGTGTGTGTGTGTGTGCCTTAGAATAGATGCAACATAAACTGGACTGTAACTTTTCTCCTATGTTTTTCAATTGCACGCACTGAATCACAGTACAGCACAAGTGCAGGTCTATTCACAGTTACTGAAACGAACTCAGTAATGTGGAGGTTGTTTCTGAAGTGCCGTGAAAGTATGAAAATGTGAGTGATTTGGTCATTCAGCTTGAGTGTAACATGGGTTCCCACACAAGAGTGAAATTACAAATAAAAATACAACCAAATCATAATCTGACCCCCTCAATCTAAATCAACCTATGGCCACAAGAGCAGCAGCCTGAGTAACAGCCAACACATCAGTGCGTGGCTTCCCTGGCAAGGATGCTGACTGTGGCAGCTGGTAGTGATTCAGCAACACGGAGCCTTTTAAAAAAAAAAATGGTTTGAGCTTTCGAAACCTCACAGACCAAATGTGATTTAACAATGTTCTGGGCAATGGACTTTCCTCAGGCAAAATGGCTTCAAGATTACAAGCAGTACAATGCTTAGTGGATCTAAAGGGAGAAATTGGTTGTTCGGTTCAAGATCTCAAAAAAAAAAGGCTTCGCCAGTGAATCATTTCCAACACGGTCACATGACGTAATTATTAAAGCGAAGGAAGAAGGAGACGCAGCAATGATGTAAATTCATTTTGTCTTTGCAATAATTTTCTCGGTACCTGGAGTGAATCAAATGAATATTAGAATATATACCGCAATACAAAGTGCTGAGTTCTGCTATAATGAATGGGCATTTAAATGGTTCAGGATTGTTATAGCACATTCACCACCACTATTGCCAATCCCTCCCTTGTAACTTGCTTTTTGTAAGAAAAGTTCAAGTGAACCCACCCTCCCGGTCACAGTCAGGCTGTAAATAGACATAAATTACTGGCTATTGCTAATTTCCCTTGTAATTACAGGTTCAGCTCCTCTCTAGAATTGACTGATTATCCTGAACAACATAAACCAGAACTGTCAGAGTGTCAGAAGAGGGAATTTCCCAAATTTAATTCCATTGAGACAAACTTTAACTTCGAAGTAAGACAAATGGCGAAGACAGACAAAGAAAATGGCTAAATTGGGATTTTTTTCCTTCAACCAATATGAACTGACGGGCAAATGAAAAATATATGAATACGTTAGATGTAAGTGTTTTAGCTGGACTTTCTTGTACCGTTACTTTTCTAGCCCAGACCCACTAGGAAACATAATAATATGTAATAATTGTTAAGAAAAAAACAGAAGGTAATTTCACATGCACTGTGCACGTGCAGTGCAAAACTTCAGTCATAATGAGACGGGGGGGGGGGGGGCTCCGCTGCTGCCCCTCCTCTCAATGCTGTGTTGACTTATCTTAGAAGTGAGTCTTAGAAATTAAGAGGTGTCCTTTGACATCCATCTGGAGTTGCTTGCCCTGACATGCAACCACCTGTGACCTGTGTGAACCTGTGCTAGGCTGAGCTGGAGACAGAGGGCGAGATCACACAGCCCCAGCTTCCTCGGAAGCGTCGCTTGGAAAATATGTTGGAACGTCTGCGACAAACAACACTGATGTAAAAGCCATTTATATGTTAAGCTAGTTCTTGGTCACTGCAGTAACTAGTAGGTACTAGCGATGAACTAATACTCTCCACACAATGCTTCACCTCCAGTGCTTTGCTCTGGCAACATTGTGATATTGATGATGAGCCCCTCCACCCCAGACCAGCAAAAAAAAAAAAAAAAAAACACTATCTGGAAGCACAAGGAGGGAATTTGTTACAAAAATAAATAAATGCAACTTTGAATGATATGCAGATGATTTGACTGAAGCTCAGAAACAAGGTATGACAAACACGATAAAGCATGATATGATACAGCCCTTTTGTTGCTAACGTGGTAGTGAACTGTTATGCATTCACCTTTGGATAACACAACGCAAACAAGCGTATGCATGTCCAAGGTCTTTATTGCAATTATAGTAAATGGCAAAATACCAAGTAAGGCTGACTGCCTGTTGCCTCATTACATGTTGCTAGTTTTTTAGTCTAGACTAGACTAGTGACCCTGTAAGTAGGTAAGAAACTGGACACAGTTATAAACATTACTGGTCAAAATAAAGCAAGATGAAGGTGATGTGGTCATAAAAAACAAAGGGCCTTACTTCTACCAGTAGTTTTATAAATGTGAAATTAAGCTGGGTGGCAGCAAACAGAGGAGAACAGATATGTGCTTAGATGAATTAACACCGGAATTAAACTGCTTGGAAAGTTATGCACTGCATGCATCTCTCGAAACTCCTCCAAAATGCCACCGTCTATTAGTGATATAGAGCCTCCACATTTCGGGAGAGCACACATACATGCACACTGCACATTTGCACTCTAGGAGTAAGGTTTGGTTAAGGTAGACGCCCTTTTACCGATGTTACTCTAAGTTATTGCCATATTGTGCATTTTGAAAGCACTATGGCTTAAATGTGGCTACACCTCTTGACATCTTCTGGGGAAATAAACTGGAAAAAATATGCATTCGTTCTTTAATACTTTTCTGTAAGTGACTCTGAATTTTGACATCAGAGTGTTGATTTTTTGGGTTACATTTTGGGGCTGAGTCATAAACCATACTAATAATGCAACATGTTCATGTTGCACTATATTATTTTACTATTTTCTAAAAATGTATTGTGGTGTGTTTTTTTATTTTTATTTTAAAAAAATGTCATCCCACCAGCTGTATGTGCAAAATTAAAGAACATTTCCAGAATATTCTGACTGATTTCAACTCTTACCATGGCACTACAGTATGTGTGTAAGTTGATCATATGAACAACTCTACAATTAGCTCTAAACCCATAAAAAAAGTGATCCAAAATGCTTTATTCTCCACCTTTCTTGTCTCTGGCTGTCGCAACCCTCCCCAATTTCTACTGGGCTTGGACCAGCACTGCACAGCTGGGGAGGGGAATGGGCTGTTGGGGGTTCAGTGTCTTGGGACACTTCGAGATATAGCCAGGGCCGGAACCACTCACCCTGTGGTCCGTGGACGACTGCCTTTGCCAACTGAGCTACAGTCGCCCCCATATGCAGAAATTAGTCTAATTGGGCATAAATAGAAACGTCCTAATGGGCCTTTCTTATGACTTTACGTAACCAGCATAGACCAGGGCTTGATCCGTAACTCAAATGATGCTATCAAACATGCGCTGCCCAGGTTTACTGTGGCTGCAGGAGCCTGGATGGAAGAAGAGAAGACAAAGGGGGAAAAAAAAGTGAGACAGACACAGAAACAGGAAGGTTAAGCCAGTGGGACCTAAATTTGGGATTTTGTAATGGACAGATGAACAACAGCTGGATCAATAGCTCTATACTAATGGAGGATAAAAAGCCACAGCTAAGTCTTTATGGGAACTTTCACATAAATTGGCCACACCATTGCCCAATCAGATTGCTTAGTTATAACAACCTACTGTATAATAGCTTTTACATTATGACCAGTCGAGGGTCAGTCCTTCCCCGGCCAGGGCTACTGATTCCACCTCCATGCTTTCCCATTTCATGCTCTTGAGGGCAGACATGTAGATAGCTCAGATAGAGGGATATGACATTTATACAAGCCTGGGTCTCAAGCCATTGTAAATAGAATTATGTCATGGTCTGATTCTGAGTAATAGTAAAAAAAAAAAAAAAAAAAAAAAAAAAAAACCCTCCCTCCTACGTATGCTAATGCTGTTTTTGCAGTCCCTTTTGGGAGAGACACAGCACACATGCCAAAAGGTTCAGAGCTTGAGAAAAGTGAGTGGGTGAGGCAAGTGGTTGATGTTTTTCCAGTAAATATTAGAGAATTAGCTGAGAAGGCACTTAAAATGCATAAAGACAACGTATTTCTGTTTTGCTTGAATTTGGTATTCTGATGTATATTCATCCAGGGGGTTTGTTCTCTGACCACAAAAGCAGAGGTCCAACACCACTGGAGTGGACAGACTGAAGGCAAAATGGGCTTTAGAATATTAGAGCATTATGGCACTGAACAATGTTCCTGGCATTGATGGTTTGATCCTTATGGTGTTTAAGTGTACTTTAACAAAACTTTGAACTCCAAAGTATCATGCTCAGGTTAAAAAGTACTATGTAAATGCCTTCCATTACTAGTAGTACTAGTAGTAGTAATGATCCCCTTCAGATTTTTGGTTTTTAACCATTTAACAATGGTGTTAAATAGCAATTATTAATTAATGTGACATGGAAGTTAACAATATTTTTAGCCACACCTGCAGTCTTGCCACCTAGGAGTATAAAATCTGGATGCTTTTCCATAAAATGTAGGATTTTCTCGCTGCTTTACATTTTTTTTTTACATTTACAGACATTTCAAAAAACTCTGTTTTAGGGTACTGAGTGGAGATTGATGAATTTAAACAACCGTATCAGGCTGCAACCTTGCAAAATTGAAAAAAGTGAAGGGGGTTTTAAAATTTGATATGTTATAGATGTAGGCATTAAAAGTGGTACGACAACTGTCCAATTTTACATTTGTGCCGCAGCGTGGCGGCATGTGATCACAGCATAACGTCTGTAGGTGGTGCTCAGCTTACACTCACCGCCCTACAACCTGAGGCACATTACTAAACTGAAATAAAGAAAAAGACCCTTGAGTTCGACTCCCACCAGAAATGCACTTAGTATGTAGTTAACCAAGACCAACCAAGAGCCGTGAGAGCAAAGCTTAATTATAATAACAATATTAAAACAACATTGTTTGCTACAGGATGTCTAACAACGCACCCTTCAGCTTTGTCCGTGTCATGTTTGGACTTGCTCTTTATTGGAGCTACATTCTATGTTTGTTCAATGTGAGACAGTGTCTGAAAGCAGACATGTTGTACATGTCTGACAATATCAAAATAAACAAGATTTTGACAGTATTCAGTGTAAACTGAGGACAAGTTGGCGACTTTGCGACACCTGGTGGCTGAAATGAGAAATGCAGGTTGGCTTTCACACCTATGGGGCTGCTTTATGATTATTACACACCGCATACAAAATTTGTAAATTAGGAAAAGAAAGCATGACTATAGAGTCTTTTCTCTGTGAACTTCCGTAGGGAAATTCATCCTTTATTTTTAAACACATCCTAACGTTTGTTGGGTGCGGTCAAAATGAGAAAAAGAAGAATGAAAATGCGAGATTCTGGGAATTATAGGGGCTGGATGGAATTGACCAGAAGAGACTCAATTACAGTTCTTTATGAAAATAGCAAAGGTATCTGAGGAGGAGTTTTCCTCTGAGTGCTGGATGGAATCAATAGAGGGCAAAGGCGAGATGGAAAGCTGAGGTTGATGATACAACCAAATCTTTGTTTTTAAAGTTTGTGGTTAGTTGGCCTTGGCCACATTTTAAAGGTATCACAAGAGATTCAAATGTTTTTTGACTAAGTCTGAGCTAATAGCCCTGCAAGACAACAATATTTGTCTTCCAGCTCTAGATATCATAAGAACAACAGAGTCAACATCCCTCATCCCTCTCTGGTAATGTTAACATATATTCTAACATTCATTCTTGGGAAGTGCACTTGTGCAGGTTTCCTTGTCTGCAATAATTCCCCAGAATGTAACTTTTTCGGTTGTTTCTCGTCCTAACACGGGACTGTGTGGACGTCATTTTCAGAGGTTAAGAGTCAAAAGAGCCCAATCACTCCTTTCAGACTTGTCACTTCCTCTATCTTTTTACACTCACAGTTCTTTTTATAATACTTTCACGCACACAGTTTTTCCCAAACCACTCAGGCCAACGACGCAGCAAAGTCAGCCACAAGAAAACAGGATGTCTGTTTTGTGTTTTTGCACCTTGGCACGTTGGTAATTAGACGTGAGTTTCATTGAAAACCTATATCATTAGTGGCCAAATACGGTGAACACGAGCTTGTTTTCGACCCATTTTTCACCACAGAACCTCGCAATTCTTTGATTCCATACTATTTAAAGTAAGATTTATTAGATGATGTACCATGTTTAATCACTGACAAAGCAGAATAAAAGAACTTTTCCACAGCATGCTTTGCGTATTCACTATTGGGTCATGCAATATTTCTGGACAGTATCATTTCTGTTGTTTAACTACTAGCCTCTTCTTTTGGAGGGTCAAGTGTCTCTTGAGCCTAAACCAGACACTGATCACTTGCTCTTGTGTAAGGGAATTTTTCATTTATTCTCCTCCAACAATGTCCTCATCAAAGTTGGCTGCATACTGTACTGGGTGATATACTGACTTGAACACAAAGAAATTTGAGTTTTTCCAGAAAATACTCATGAAAACAGGATGCCTGTATAATCTCATATCAGAAAACGATTCATTTTTAACATTTGCCTACAATTAACTTTTTACACACTTTTTTTTTTTTTTACAATTTAATGGTTCATAAAACGATTTGGGCATTGTAACACGTATCACCGACATGGTGACAGCTTGAATTGAATAGTGCTGGATTGACTCTGGCATTGAGGGTCTGATTGGTGACGCCTAGTACAGGCTTAGCATTGATACGTTATTATTTTGCAATGGTGCAGTCAACTGTTCTAATGTGTGATGTTCCAAAAATCCCACCATAGCAGAGGAACAATTAGAGGTCTGCAAAAACACAGAGAAAGAGGTAAAAAGTCACTTTAGACAGGACTTCTGCACAGAGCCAAAAAACATTGGATTAAAACAACATGGAACGACAGACTTGCTCGACAATAGTTATTATTATGTGGAGGGAGCGAACGTATTCCATTTAAATTTCAACAAGGACCAATAGGTGCACACAATTCCAACTCAAAGTATATCATTGATCTGTGCCTTCTGTAATATCAAATAGGAGCCGGATGACATCTTTTGTCAATGCCACTGTAGCAAACATGAAACCAGTTCCCCATCTGACTCTGTTTTAGGCACAAAACTGCTTGGTTAAACACAGAGTCAAGAAAAACACGTTTTCACCTCGTGCTGAAATGAGATTTCTTATACGTTGGTGTACTGTTGCCTTCGTTTCCAAACACAAAAGTAGATTGTTTGGTTTAAAGGTTAATTTGTGAGAGGTTAAAGTGTGACACTTTCCAGTGAAAGCACCTCTGCAGCACAAAGCCTGAAGCACAAGCAAATGAGTTACAATGCAGCTCGTGAACTTGGTGAAAACTCAAAGTGGAAACGGGGAAACTTTTAGAAAAGGATTGGCTCCCTGTGTTTATGTGCCCTCTGACTCTGAAATTCAAGATCTCTAGAGAGTCACAGACACTGAATCTGTAAATCCCCAATGAGTCTTCACGGTGGTGTAAATTAGAGTTCAAAGTAAAAAGAAAAAAACAAGCAACTCCACCCCTAAAGCACCATCGCTGCGTGGCTCTCATTAAATCCACACACAGACACAGAATTTACATTTCCCTAAAGTGGATTCTGAGTTTGGCTTTTTACATATTTGTCACTAGCGAAAAGTCAAACCGTAATGCTGGCATTTTTACTTGTCCTTAAGGGAGGTGTGTGTATGTGTGTGTCCTACTGAGTGACCTGGTTAATAAAAACCCAGTGTCGGAGAGGAACCATGACGGGACCTTCGGAGTACTGCAAGTCCCAGCTGAAATGACTTGGCCGGGATTCAACATGCTTATAAAACACCACAGAGGCCTGATGGCTGAGCGAGCAGGAACACTGAGCCTGTGTTATGGTGCGTGATGGTGGTTCTGAATCTGATGGTGAGAATAATACTTTGTGATAACAATATATTATGGCATACAAGATTAGGGCAGCTGTAATATTTTCCTTAAATGAGTAAAATCTTTAGCTAATGCTGCAATAATTAGTATTTTCTATATAAACATTAAAACAAAATACTGTGCCTCATATATGAATGGGGTCACCTCTGGTGCCAATCAGATACAGTATTATCATAATCAGATATAAATCGACATAATCATATATAAATTTGACAGAGTACTACAGAGTTTTAGAATTGTGAGCCTTTAGACCAAGGGTCTCAAACTCAAATTACCTGAGGGCCACAGGAGGCAGAGTCTGGGTGAGGCTGGGCTGCATCAGGTATTCCACAAAAAAAAGCTTTGTTAAAAAAATCTTATCTTCTCAAACATCACTACTAACAGCTCTTTAACTTCAATGGGTTCTTCTGAACATGAACATGAACGGTTCTTCTGAACATGGCTTCTCTTGCCTATTTCTTGTTGCCAGAGACCTGGCAGCGCTTCCTCTCACATAGCCGAGCCACATTTGGCTTGAGGGAGGGAGCAGTTGAGACCCTCAGTGTGGCTTGAAGATGATCGTCAGTAAGTCTGGATCTGTACTTGGACTTATTGAAGTTCAAGTTAGAGAAAAACGTTTCGCACAAATAAATGCCCCCCAAAAAAGCACATGGTCCGCTTGAACATTCTGGAAAGCTCAGGGGAGCCGGGGGTCAATTCTCTCAAAAATTGCTCAAGCTTGTCTGTTTTTCCACTCACCTCCCTGAACTTGGCTTTGAGGTCAGAGTTGCAATGCAGGTCAATGAGCTCCATTTGAAGCACAGGACGGGCATCTTGCACATTAAAGAACAAGGGGTCGAGTCTTTCATGATGACATGAACATCGTAACATTTGTAGATGGTAGAAAGTAGCAGGATAGTGAGCGCAAAAAAGGTGACTGCTACCGGGCTGTTCATTATCAGCTGGGACAGTGGGACACCATTGTTTATTTATTATATAAACCAATGGGATGCAGCCATGGAGGCGTTATTTACTGGCTTTTGTTTTCTATAAGAAGCCCGTAGAATCAGCGGTGCGTCCTAGCCAACACCGATGTTCCGTTGACTATATAACCGGGACGGCTAAGCCCCCATTGAGGCTCCAGCCTGACTCCGAAGTGGGACGGCGGGCGGGAGCTGGCTGAGTGGCCCCATCGGACGTCCACTCCCCTCGGTGACATTGTCAACGAAACATCGGTGTTGGTCGTTAACGCCGGTAACATTGACTTCGTCCAGCTCGAAGTCAAACATGCTCATTTCAAACACAGTAAGAAGTAATAATTCTATGAGGGTTATGTGATGTTACATGGGCACGTCCATAGTTGTGCAATGTTTCTCTGCTTGCATCAAGCCCGGCTGATGGCCCCGTCCCTGGGAGCCATATACTCTACTGTGTGGTAGGTTGGTTCATCTCCAGCTTGTACAAAAAAGAAACCTTCAGCACACAACTCGGTAAAATGCCATTCATACAAAACTCGCGGGCCGCACTAACATTAAACTCACGTATCATCTCGCAGGACGCAATTAGCCGCCGGGCCGCGAATTTGAGACCATTTGACTCTGGTGGTAAAGAAGATGAAGATGCAGAGCAGAGATGCAGAGCAGAGGACAAAGTGGTGGAAGTTGAAAAAGGAAGAATGTTGTGTAGTTTTCAGGGAAGAGTTGCGACAGGTTTTGGGCGGTCAGGAGATGCTGGACAAGCTAATGTGATCAGGCAGACAGGTAGGAGGGTACTCGGTAACACTGTAACACCGTGGTGAGCTGTGCTGTAGGTGTGACAGAGGAGTCCAAGTTGGAGGTGGGTCAGCATCAAGAATCAGCTCTGAGCCCCTTCTTGTTTGCTCTGGTGATGGACAGGCTGACAGATGACGTTAGACAGGAATCTCCATGGACTATGATGTTTGCAGATGATATTTGTTATCTGCAGTGAGAGCAGGGAGCAGGTGGAGGAAAATCTAGAGAGGTGGAGGTCTGCTCTGGAAAACAGAGGAATGAAGATTAGCCACAACAAGACAGAATACATGTGTGTGAATGAGAGGGACCCAGGTGGAACGGTGAGGTTACAGGGAGCAGAGGTGAAGAAGGTGCAGGACTTTAACTACTTAGGGTCAACGGTTCAGAGCAACGGTGAGTGTGGAAAAGAGGTGAAGAGGCGAGTGCAGGCAGGTTGGAACGGGTGGAGAAAAGTGTCAGGTGTGTTGTGTTATTTTAAATTAGCTGGCTTTAAATTAAAATACAGAGTATAGTTATCTTTTTATAACATTTTAAATGCTTATGTAAGAGTCTGATCTTATCCTGAAGATCTGTGCAACTGGGAAGAATTGGACAAATACATAGAAATGGTAAATGAGACACCTTGACAGCAATGTATGTGTTTATTCCAGTATGTATACTACAAAAGACATTTTTGGGGGAAAAGGTGTTCGTGCAGTGTTGTCCAAGTTTAGACTTTATAAAGCTATCTCAAACTTAACACAGATTAAAATTAACCAGTTTATGTTCATTTCTCAGACATCACACCCTAGAAAAAGGTTTGTTTCATCTGCAGGCTTCTTCTGTGAAATCCACACTTAGTGGTTTTGGAACCCAACTGTGCTACGCTCTGTAAGGTCCCTGAATGTCTCGCACACTTGGGGTGAATGTGGGAGGAACGACAGCAGGACCCTCATGTTCTCCATGAATGTTAATGATGCATTCAATAAACTTTTTAAGGAAATCACAATAGAACCGCACATTAATGATTTTTAATTTAGTTTATTGTTTCATCTGTATAAAGTAGTTTTTATATTTTTGTTTTCATGAACTCCTGGCTACTGTGAAATTTGATGGTGCATTTTAGTAATAATTAATAAATGAAAAAAATCTATTCTAATATTAAAAGTAATTGCCAGGGTACATTTTAGACTTCAGATTTAAGGAAGCAACACACTTTTTGAGAACACAATTACTATTTATGCCACACTATGCTTATAATCCAGGATGGATTCATGATTTATGTAGGAACTGGAGTTACAGTGTGTGTGTGGCGTAGCTATGGTTTAAGAAAGACAGATATATGTCCCTGGCAAGTCCACTGTTTCCTCGTAATGCCAAGACCTTACAAGCACATAAAACAAAAGCTTCCATGCTTGGCCTCAACGTAGTGGTTCAGCAGGGGAATAGTGGACATAACGGCAGGGTTTAATAATTATTTCCCTGGGAAAAGTGAGGGGGTGAGATGGAAAGAGGATCAGAGAAGAAGCATAGCTACTTAGTAAGGGATGTGTGTGCTCTTGTGTCTGTAAGAGAAGCAAACTAAATAAAAGACGTCCGTATCGAATTGGTAGGAGAAGTCTGTGGCATGATAAAGTCAGGAGCCATGTTGAAAAGAGAGAAGAGAATGAATCAATAAAGTATGTTCTTTAACTTAGTGCTTGTGTTTCTACAAGATTTTAATATTAACCAAAGAATTAAGACTAAAATGTAGTTTTATAGTTACAACATCATGATGTTTTAAACACCTTGGCAGTCTAAACAAAATCCAAACAACACTGACAGATAAGTACCTTATGAAGTGTGCACACAGTAAGAACTACATTAGCATTCATCCACCGACTCAATGTAAGTTGTATATGCGTCTTCCTTTTTGTCGCTCTTTTTGTTTTTGTGTGACGTTTGCATGTTCTCTGCCTGCTTGCGTCGGTTGGCTCTGGGTACTCTGGTTTCCCCCCCATAAGCCCAAAAACATGCATGTTAGGTTAACTGATGAATTTAAAATTGCCTGCAGGTGTGAGTGCGAGTGCGAATGTTTGTGTATGTGGCCCTGAGATAGACCGGCAACCTGACTTGTGTGCCCCGCCTCTCTCCCTATGATGGCTGGTATAGCTCCAGCCCCCCAGGACCCTGAACATTAGAATTAAATCTAATACATGCTACTTTCATTTCAGCAAATCTAAATAAATGTTTTCCGTGTTGCGTCTAGATGTCGGTAATTGCAGTACAATGGATGCTGAGCCCTTCGTACACTAATGTTCACCAAGCTGGTGTTTAAATGAAAATCGAGTTTTCTAAAATTAAATAGGCTTGCAAAGAGTTTTGTGCCTGGTTAAGGCCAGCAGTTTTTCTACTTTGACTGTATTTACCCATAGGTAAAGGTGGGTTTACACTTTGGAATTACAGTATATGTGTGTGTGTGTACATCTTTCTGTGCTGTGTCTAAGACTGCTTGTCATCAGTGCCTCGGTATGGGAGATTGTGCGGGTTACATCACTTTCAGGCAGAACCTCTAGAGGAAAACTAAGGAAAGGAGTAGCAGAGTCAGCTAGAGGCACTGACGTCTGCTGCTGTTACAGAATTTGCATGAAACAGAGAAAAGATCCAATTAAGTTTCTGCAAGTATTAACATACTCACATTTTTATGCAACCTGGCAGTAATCTCTCTTATACATTAGTATGGAAGTAAAGGTTTGGCAACTTGGGGGTCAGTGTCTTGCCCAAGGACACACCGCCATGTAACTAGGAATAACCTAGAATTTGAATCTGCATTCCTTTCAAATCAGAAGCAGGATCAGTGCATCTCTGTACTTTCGATAATGGCTACAGCTGTGGTCCCATTCAGCCACACACACTAAAACCATTTACTGTACATGTATGCACAATTTAGCCTGAGTTCCTGATAAAAGGTCAAAAAGAAAGAAAAGAAGAGATTTTTATTCACTTTGGGGATTTAGTTGAAAGTCCAAAACCACACATAAACACTAAAACACATTAAAACTTTGAGAGATTAGCCACGTTAACTCCAGTGACACTTTGACTCCGGTTACAGACCAGCAAGCCTATTCGGGCTCATTTGTCACTGCTAGCTGCTCCCTGAAGGGCCCCACATTGTTCTCAGACGTGTTGGGGCCATGTAAAGTTGGAATTAGACGAGGCGCCCAACTAAAACCACTTGGGTAAAATTAGGCATGAGGTCCGTTTTCTCTCAGCCTCTTTTAGAGGATTACATGACGATTAGAGTTATTGGAGGACTAATAAGCATGATTAAAACAGCTGATTATTCTGCAAAATGGAGGTCGTTTTTATGGGCTTCGCCTAAAGGGGTTGAGGTTTGGGAATAGGGTGGTCAGGGTTTTTCGGGGGTAGTTTAAAAGGTTCATTGAGGGTCCAGGATGAGATTTTAACGACTTATTTAACACTCAATCTGTGGATAGCAGGCGGTGAACTGCTTTTGAACCTTCCAGGCCTCCATTAGAACAATGTGTGCGAAAAGAGAATAGTCTTTAAGTTACTTCTTGTACTTTTCGTGCGGTTTCGTCTTAGAATATCCTCCAGGGCAGAAAAAGAAGTGATCCCTTAAAATGAACTTGAGCCAAGGAATCAAATGGCACTCAAAGGTGCCCAAATTAGAAGAGGATATTTTCACAATGTGAACCAAACTTTGTCAAGGTCGATAGAGATAAAAGCACTGACCCTCTTTGTCAAACTTTAAGATACTGTCAGTTTCCATAGCAGAGTGATTAAAATCAGAGTCAGATACTAGAGAGAAGTCGAAGTTGTTCCTGGACCTTGTTGCCCACCAAAAACAACCGGTAATGAAAAATACAGGAGCAGCAAAACCACAGAATCTTGTTGGTGGCCCTCAATAAAAAAAAAAAACAGACCAGGAAAACATTTGTGTAATTGGACCAGTAGCTGTGGCAACAGTGTAACATCGAGTCATCATTAACAGGTTCCTTATCCGGTTGGCTGTTCATGGGAAAGTTTGAATTAAAGTTCCCTTGTCAGCCATCCACACCAGTGCAGCTTGGCATATTGTTAAGGGTTGTAGTCAATGTTTACGAGGTGTCAGAGGGATGTGAGGCAGGCCTGTTGTTACTCCATGGGGTCAAATTCAGAGGTCAGAGAGAGCAAAGAGCTGACCAGTGTGCAGCCTAATAAATTAGAGGAAATGATGCAGACCATTGTGATGTGTTTGTCATCTACGCCAAGGGGACCTTGTTTTCTAATCACATTTCCATAAATCTCATCTCTGTGCAGTAGCTAACTTGATAAACAAAGACTATAATACCTGCCAGACACCAACATGTTAGCATACTGATGTAAGCATTCAGATCCATAAAGTCAATAAATACACCTTTTGCTTCAGCGTTGCAGACCTTTA
Organism: Channa argus; assembly: GCF_033026475.1. Classification (NCBI taxonomy): domain Eukaryota; kingdom Metazoa; phylum Chordata; class Actinopteri; order Anabantiformes; family Channidae; genus Channa; species Channa argus. The sequence continues at coordinate 15,384,156 of NC_090216.1, forward strand.
GTGTTCCTTCCCTGTCATCTAGTGTTTGGGTGAAGCATATCCTATTTCAGGCAGCACAGGTGTGGATTCGTTAGCCCACTGCCACCTCACAGATAGAAGGTCCCTGGTTTGAATCTACCTGCTGGCTGCAGCCTTTCTGTGTAGAGTTTGCATGTTCTTCCTGTGCTTGTGTGGGTTTTTTTCCCAGGTACTCAGGTATAGTCCAAAGACATGCATGTTAGGTTAATTCAATTCAATTCAATTCAACTTTATTTATATAGCGCCAATTCACAACAAAGTCATCTCAGGGCACTTTAATTGGTGACGCTAAATTTCCCGTAGGTAGAAATCAGAGTGTGAATGGTTTTCTGTCTGCGTATGTCTCTCTGAGTTGGCCCTGGCTTCTCCAGGATGTACCCTGCTTTTTGCCCACTGACAGCTGGGATAGTCTCCCTCCCCCCTGCGAGTTGTTAATCATAATGAATGGATGGATACTTTACTTCCATTTTCATTTGGTTGAACTAAAGCTTTTTTTTAAGTATCATTAAGCTATTCAACATAAAGCACCATAATTCTTGAATTCAAAACACAATTCAATAAGACAAGGCCATGTTTGCTCCAGGCAATTAGATGCCCTGGTTAGTTGGTGCTAATTTAACATTTGAAATCAAAATGGCCACAACTTACTCACTTGTAATTCCGCTGAATTTCTTCTAGTAAAAAAAATCTGAATTCTATCTTCTAATAATTATAACTGCCATGAACCAATTAACATAATTGCTAGGGTCATAACAAAATCATCTACATGTGCTCTCAGAGTAATTAAATATTGTGAACAGTTGTTCCTTAGACTGTTTATGCAGTACTACAGTTATCCACACCCAAAGCATCTTATATACCAGGGTCAGGAGTTCTTAGAAAGATACTTGTTTCTGTCCAAGGTTTGCTGTGACACAGTGTCAAAACAAGCAAATACAAAGGTGTCTCTCATTCATCACAGGCACCGGTGGTTTTATCTCCTGCTTGTGTGGGTATGGAGGTGACAGCAAGATCAACTCAGATTCTACAGCGCAGAAGAAGATGGAGTAGCATAAGCCAGAGGACTGCTCTTGTTAGGATTTCTTCTTCTCTTAGAGGAGGTCCTATCTGTCAGGGTCAGGAGGGGAAAGCCAACATTCATCACGGCCAAACCCTGGCTCGGTTCTCGGTTTGCCGGCCTGCTAGAGCCCACAGCCAGGCTGCATTGGAACAAACCTGTCAACCGATGAAATAGGGAGACCCTGTGACTAATAAAGACTATAAAGATGAATAATCTGTCACCACTTTCTATGTTTGCCTGACTAATCCCTGTTGCATCACTATTATTCATTCGTATTTGTTTGCAGATTGAAGTTTTAGCCGCAGAACAATTTCTTGGAGGCAAAGTTGTTTCAGAGGGAGGAATAGTCACTTTGATTAAAGTCTTTGGCTCGAGCGACATAGAGCTAACGTGTCCAATAAAATATCTGCCCCCAGTGTGCTATCCTATAGGTGTGGTCACGCTTACATTAGTCTAAATATATTCACTCCTGCTTACTTTAACTGACTCCAACCCCTGTTACAGGTTTGCTACAGATCTCATTTATTAGTCACATGACTCTCCAGCTCCCTGGTGTTGTGCTTTTTTAAAATCTTGTCTCCTTCATTCTCGACTCTTTCTTATCCGTCATTTTTGCTCTCTGGCTCTCTCTGTCCCCTCAGTCAAATGCTTGCCTTGCAGAGGGTGTTGCGTGGTTAATAAGAAACCTTGGTAATTCAGTGTTCAGCTCAGTCAACATCATTTTGCTCCTTGTGGAGTCCACAGCTCAGCAGGCTGCACTGGTTAAAGAGTGGAAACCAAAAGAACAACCTATTAACATCAAATACTTAGACCTTTTAATTCAGTTATTAGATTAGTGTGCCAAAATTCCCAAAGCTATTTGCAACTTAGACAGACCTGTATTTCATGAAAAGGTTCTAAAACTAAGATATTCATTTCACGATACTCTACCTACCTACTAATTTGCTGTTATCAGCATGATAGATATAGGCCAGTAGGCACCTGCTCCACATGCTACTAAGCTCAGCAGGTCATGCTCATGCGACATCATCACCTTTCTGGTCACAGTTGGAATGTGAAAATTACTGTGCAACAGTGTGGTTAGGTTAAGGCACAAAAACAAATTGATTAGGATTAGAAGAGATTGTTAAGACAAAGTAATAAGAGTGACTAACAGTTTAAAGCTGGAAACAAAGAGGTGTGTCTTGTTTTACAGTCATGTGCTTTGCTGCTAATACATCCACCACGAACGACCTCCTACCTACGCAGACTGTGGCTTCTATCATATTACCAACTGACTCTCTTGCCTCTATCATATAGTATTTCTGAACACTGGCCCCTAGATGGTACCAAATTTCCACTCAGATTGTGGATTATCATATTAAGTTGCAGTTATCTACTGGGCCATAACTATGTGCTTGTTTTCTGATGTTACCAAACATTCAATGGCATGATGACGCTTGAATTGGCCCCTTCAGCACTCTGCATTACTTTTGTGGAAAACAAAAGGTGACTTTTTGTGGGGCAGGAAGCCACATCGCAAGGCCCTGCACCGTGCAAAATCAGCAAACTCTAATATGCTGAAAGGCTTTAAAGAGCCTCAGCGAGCCGCACACCAGTTTAAACCATCTAAAGAGAATGGAGCATCCACTGGGATCCATTTGGCAAACACAATGAGGCTGAGCAGAAAGCATATTTTCACTGTCCGCCTTTCTTTCATTCTGCATCTCAGCTTACCTCTCACTCTCTTCGCTGCAGTCTAGACAGAGAAAGGAACAGAGGAGGAAGAGTTTCTGGTGCCAAGTCATCGGCTGTCAAGAGTGTAGGTGACACACACACACACACACACACACACACACACACACGTGTGCTTGACGGGGCCTGGTTGAGCAGTAGAAACAAACAAAGTTGGATTATGACAATTAGTGGCCAGGTCTGACCACTAGTGTTTCCAGGGCTTAGTGGATAGGACCAATAAATCAGAGCTCTTTCGAACACATAGTTGCACATGGACACACACACACAACCCACCCACCCACCCATACGCAGCTAATGAACACAGTAATATTCAAACATATGGGAACCATTTCTCCACCTACCCCCTGCTCTCTCTATGACAACAGAGAGGAACATGGCAACATTTGGAAAAAGAAAACATGCCACTGAACCGAGCGTGATTAGAAAGTAACTCATGGTTGTAATGGACCAGGTGCAATATGGATAGGAAGACTAATGTCAGGGCAGAGCTTCAAACTATTTGTCTGCTAGACAGCAAAAGAACTGGACCTGTACTCAGCAGCCACCACTTGTGAATGTTAGCTTGATTTGATGAGTTATGTAATTGACACTCCCTGGAAAATATTTGAAATTTATATCGAATATATTATATATCGAAAATGACGGGGAGTTTTTTTTATATTTTTGAAGGGCTGTTAATTAATTGTATAAAACTCATTGCACTGACCCATATAAGCATCTGCAAGAGAAGTACCCAGAAAAATAGCATATAACAAATTGCAGAAGCAACAATAATACCAAGTTTAACTACTGTATTTAAAACACACACTGATGTTTTATATATGAAACAACTAATGGAAGAATAAGAGTTTGTTCTTCAGTTGTTAATGTAGCACATAGGTGTTACTTAAAAACAGCAGTGTATAAAACTTAAACGTTACACATCACCGCTGTTTTCTAGGGTTCATGCCAATTTATTCCACAGGGCATGTTCTGCCCGACTTCATAATAGTTCAGCTTACTAAGACATTAATCCATAATTCAAAATCTTGAGTGAAATTACTGCTACACTTGCATATTCAAACACTCATGGAAGCTCCCCACCTCATCTTAACATGCATACACCCTTGATTTGTTCTACGGCAGATAAAGGCTGCTGGGGCGGTTTACGGCCCGTCCGATTGCACATACATGAACATATGACTAGGTTGGTTCTATAAACATTGGTAGCCAAGGAAACGAAGGGTCAGCTGGTGTTGCTAACCTTTCCCTGTGCAGGCTAGGAAATTCCAAAACCTAGTTTTAAAGCTAGAATAGGAGAATAGGCCATTCATATGCACAGCCATGTGTTTGTGGCCTTGAAACTCCAGCAGTTACTGGAACAACTCACCCCAAACAACCTCTGCACATGTGTGACCTGTACACGGCAAAGTGCAACAGCAGCCATTTTAGAATAGTCAATTAATACATTACTGTGAGTGGCTACGAAACACGTCCTCCACCTTTAATGAACAAACAGTATTAACGGTAAGTCATTAAGTTTGCACCATTTAAAATAAAGTCAGGTTATGCATACTTACATGTATCCATCAAACCTGTCTTACAATTCTTTGGTCTTTTTACTTTTCTGTGAGCATAAGTTGCTGTACTAACTCGTCTTATTCACCCAATATATCTCACCATACACACCGCTCCCTGCTTTTGCTTTTCAGGTTATATCAATATCACCAAATGTTCTCTAAATCTCAGAAGGCACCAAATACCCTTGTTTTTTTGAAGCCCTGTGTCTACAAATATGAGTTACAGGTGCACGAATGTGTGTGCAAAGTCAGTGTGTTGAAACAGAGCAATGACATTTTGTGATGACAAAAACAGGCAGAGGAGTAATAGAGATCACACGAGGGGGTAAGTGAAAACAGGCTCGTCCATCCCTCCATCTCTGGTCTTTGTCTAATCTCCTCCGTACTTGGGCTCTGTGTCGATAGACACAGGTCTGCAGGTGGAGGAGCAAAGCTCAAAAGCATGACTCCTTTTTTTTGTGTGTGTGTAGGCAATGTCTGAGAAGGCATTTAGAAAATATGTGAAGAATAAATTGCAAAATACAAGCCCCAGTTTCAGAAATGTTGGTACATTTTGTAAAATATAAGGACAGAGAATTCAAGGGTTTGCTAATAATTTGAAACCCATTTTTGAATCATTTAAAGTCAACATATAAAATGTCATAACTTGGAAATTGGGGGTATTTTTCAAAAGTATTTTCTCAGTTAAATTTGATGCTAATAACAAACAGGAAGGAAGTTTCTTTACTTGTTAGAGTTTCAACATTTGAGGATGGAGCGACAAACTTCCTGAGCCCATGAAGCAAAATCCATTACAGAATTGTGCAGATTGTAGTTACAAAAATTTCCCCGGATTCTCTGAAATGTTTAGTGATATTGTGAAAAACAAAGTATTGTCCAAGTTAGCTGATTATTTGCAGCCTGATAGCTAAGCTAACAAGTTGCCTTTTGTTGTCTCCAGCAAAACTGGCGTTACGATTTGTATAGAGATGGACCCAAATGAGGAGAATAAGAATAAGGAGTAAACAAATAACCCAGTTTTTTGTAGAAACTCAATTAACAAAAACTGCTCCTGAGAGGGGGATGTGAAGGGCACACGGCAAGCAGCAAATGCTTAACAAAAAGGCTTAAAATTAACCTGAATGAACACAAGGAAATATAAAGAAAACAAGACGGAAGACTGACCAAACATTGACAAAAGGAGCGATACTTCATAAACCTAAATAAAGAGTCTAAGGTGTAAAATAACTCGGAAAATGACTAAGGAGACAAATGAACAGAAACACTCCAAACCTCAGACCGACAGAATTGCTGGGAAACAGAGTCTGATTCTCAGGAGTCGGGAGTTCAGTATGTTCAATATGCTAAAGGAAAGGACTAGAAACAGGAAGCGGGGAAAAGGGGCTACAAAATAAAAGTCCGGAAAAGGCAGGAAGTGTAACTGAGGGCCAGATGATGACAGCTGGACACATTAGGCTGCTCTGCTAACTTAGTTAGCTAACAAGTTAAATAATGTTAAATGTCAAAGTGAATAAAAGAAACAATGTGGTTCCAGTGGGAGTTTTGTTATTAAACCGTCTCTTTGGCACAATTACAGCTACACTAGCAGCATTTAGCTAACGCTGTTTAGCTTATTATATTTAATTGTTATTATCTCCACTGCTCCACTTACCACTATCCTTCTTTTTTCTCCTGTTCCTATTTTTTCTTCTCTTTCTTTCGCTCCCAGAACGATAACTCCTTTTCATTTTCAAGTGTTGTTTTCATTAGACCTGGTTGTTTACACTGAATCATGGGCTACTACTTACGCAGTGAGAGTCGGGGTCTTCTTAGGGAGGGCTGCAACCGGCAGTCTCGTTGCAAACTTTTTGCAAATTGCAAACAGAGGCAATGCTGCCCCCTACTGGCCCCAGTTCCCTGCCTTGCCCGCTTGCACAGAGCATCTCTGCCAATTAATGTCACTAGTTGTGCAATGGGTGTTTTTGTTTGGTTTTGTTTTTTAAGCACTAAACACATTTTGCAGCCTCTAGTTCCCCTGTCGCAGCTTTTCTGAAACATCTTACAGGAAGCAGTTAACATAGTGTAGCATAAAGGGGCGGCTGTAGCTCAGTCGGTAAGGCAGTCATGCATATGTTGAAGTGTCTCTGGGCAAGACACTGAACCCCTAACTCCCTTTCCCCTCCCCAGCTGTGCAGTGCCGGTCCAAGCCCGGTAGAAATTGGGGCGTGTTGTGTCAGAAAGGGCATCCGGCGTAAAAACTGTGCCAAATCAACATGCAGACAATGTTCCGCTGTGGCGACCCTGAACTCATGGCATAAGCCGAAAGGACAAAAAATAAATAAATTAATTAATAAATGTTAATCTGCAATTAGATTTGTCCATAGTTCTGTTGTTCTGGATCTCAAAGCGCAGCTGGTGCTTAGATCTTTTTTGCAAAGCAAAGCTCTGTGTAGGGAAACTTAATGTCTACAGGTTCAATCTCCTGTTACTAGCCAATGTAAATTCACTGTATTAAACTGATGAGGCCAAAATGAAAGTTGCTGTTGTGCATGTGTCTGCAGACGGTCAGTGGGGAAACACCCACCCACTCACACTTGCTAACTTGTTTTTTTCTGACCAACAAAAGCCAGAGTCCAAATTTCCATTTTAGTCTGCGGTCAGTGTATATCTGTAGATGTGTCCGCCTGTAAATTTTGAGGTCGGTCCAGTCCGCCCTTGCGCTTATGGCCAAACAGCAACGCACTGATAAAGAGACCATGAGTGATAAAATCTCCCAAACCCCACAAATGAGATCACCATTTAGTACAAACTCAACTCATCCTCCCATGCTACCTTTTTTCCTTTTTCTTACACCCCCTCTGCTGTGGTTGTTGTATTTTCCCAGTCTCAGTTTTTCCAAATAACTGAGCATGCTTCACAGTTACAGAATTTTACACCTGGTACCAGGCCACCATATCTACTTGCGTCAGAGCAAACACATGTCCTTCTAGCACACAAACGCAAAATTACCTCCAGTTGATTGAGGATTGCTCATCAAGTCTCCTGCTCCAAAATGCCGCGGCTGTTCCAGGAACCAGACCCGTTGCAGTAACAAGTTGGCTTTGTTACAATCTAACACTATCTCAGGGCCAAACATGACATGAATATTTTTTTCCAACTCAGTTGCTTGTAATTACAATTTCGGTTACAGACATGAACATACCATAGAGACTGATTCAACACAAAGTTAAAGCTACAGTCTTTATCTTTTTTAAGGGAAATATGTTTTTGAAACTAAACTTAAAGTCAAAAGGTGATGTTAGAAGTTCTCGTGACCCAGACTCATCAAACAGCCTGGCAGTAGTTAAGAGATAGTTCCTTCAAATGTTTGTGAGTGTGGCCAGTGTCAGGACTGGGAGCTTACACTGTCAATCAACATGCTCTACAACTCCTTTCAAATCATATATTCTAGATTGCATTAGCTGTCACTATTTGCAGTGTATGACTGCAGAACATCGATTCCCATCACGGTAATTGTCACTTGCATCATTATCTGTCAGAGATTTCAGAGTGCACTTGTAATCTTGTCCCTTCAACAAAGAAATGTAAGCTTAAAAATATCAAATTCTCCAAAACGTTAACATTAAGTTAACTTAACAGTTTTACCACATGGCCTGATATTTCCTCAACTGATGTGAAGAACTTGGAGCTGCAGCAAGTACCAATAGTAGTACAAAGACAATATCTGACTCTGCTCCCAGTGACTCAGTGAAATCTAAATTCAGCACTTATTTTATAGAGCTAACCAATAATTGAACCATAAAAAGAAATGCAAGAGGCATCATAAGAGAGACAAAATTCCCATCATTAAGGTTTTTCCTAAAACCGCAAAAAAATAACAGGCTTTGTCTGAACATTCCATGCCGGGTAGCCTGCTGTTGAATGAATAATGAATTGAGAAAATTCTCGGCATATCATATGAACACCAGTGGTACCCTTTGGCGCTGCTGTTGGAGGCACCGGGAGCGCCACTCTTTGACACCCTGGGAATAACTGCGTCCAGTATTGACACTGCAGGTGCCCTTTGGCGTTAGTATCGAACGCCCTTGGGTGCGTCACGACTTTATGTACATCAGGGTTAGGGAAAACAAACGCAACAATACGTTCTACGTTAACCACGTGCACCATGTCGTGAAACAATCATCAATAAAGCGCACAGTGTCTCAGTAGAGGGTCGAACCCAGGTCTCCCATGGAAAAGTCCTGTGTCTTGCTATACCATCCCACCTCGGCTCTGAGCGTCCGTCACCAACTGGAACGGGAACCTTAAACATTTAAGGGCAGAAGGTTGTGTGCAAAGCGGTGCTTCGTAACGTGTGCACGAGCAGATGAGCATGAGACTGACATGCATTTAGGTATGTACATCCATTGCCACGACCAACACCCTCCAACATGTCCGCCGCAGTCTACATTACAACACTAGCTGGCTCACAGCAGCGTCTTCCTCTTTAACCGTGGGTAAGCTGTAGCCACTTACTGCCTGGTCCGTCCCACAGCTAACAGAGCGGGGAACAGCCTTAACTCAGCCTCAATGTGGAGGCTTTATTGGAGGCTTTTCAAGGCCAAGGGTTGAGCCAGTAAGCTAAACAGATGTTCTCATAAAGCAAATACAATGGTGAGATGTCCAACGTCTGTCTCAGAGAGGAGGTGGAGATAGATTGATAGATTGTAGAAGGAAAAGAAAAGATTAGGGGTTGGGAAGGCATGTGAAGAAAGCCAGAGATGTGGATCGATGGACCGATGGATGATGGGAACGAGGAATTTTAAGAAAGCTCTGCAGATTATCATGGAAGAGGAAAACAACAGGAGCATATAAGTCTGAGCGGAACCAGCAGATAACAGTCAACACAGACATTGTGCACCACACCTACACTTTCTTTCCTTTTTCTCCACTCTTCTATTCTAACTTTCTCTTTGGGATCTTTATTTCCCAGGGCTCCCCCCCCCCCCCCCAAACACACACACACACATACAATCACACACACTCTCAGAACTACAGGCACCATTGAACTTTCTCCCCCAGGTCAAGCAGTGAATGAGGACAAAGTGGTATCTATGCTCCGCAGTTCATATTTGTGTTGGAGGCGCCACGCGGCCTGAGCTCCATGTTAGCTTGAGGTAATTACACCTATACACCAGCAATATCCCCTCCTATTACTGTGCACTAATGGGGCCTTACCACTCACGCACACACACACCAATACAAATACAATCATAGTCACACATTACTTTGTCTGGGCGGTAGAGGCCAGTGACAACATCAGTTAGTTTCGATCTGTCACGTCAACGTTGCTAGTGTTTTTCTGTGGTCAGGCTCAAATCCCTCCCTAAATTTCTTCAAGTGTGTGTGTGTGTGAAAGTTAAATGAGGGAATTCTGCTTGTCAAAGGTTTCAGAAAAGTGAATTCTTAAATTAAAATTTTTTTTAAAAAAAAGAGCAATATTTGCTTCTTTATTTACAGAATGGACAAATTGATTGAGAGTTAAAATTAAGTCAAACGAAATTTTGACTGCACCTCTTCTACGATTAGACAGCATATGTACAATGATTCTTCAGCTGATTTTAAAAATAGATAAAAATCTTCAACAGATTATTAGAAACGGTTAAAGCTCTTACAACAACGGTTAGAACTGGTACACGTAGCCTGTATCAACTTTACTGAAAAAGCAGAGCATGTAGTACTATACAGAAAAAAACTGCAGTCACGACATAACAAATAACATGTTTCAATAGTGTATTGGCAAAATGTAAACATGGTGATGAGTCCCAAATCTTCTAGAAGTGTTAGATGGTGCATCATGCTCTAAATACTCAGGTCCATCTTTAAAGTTCTCCTGAGATGACTAGTGTGTGTATGTATTTCAAATAATGTTTTCTCTTATCATGAATAAGTTTTATATGAATTGTAAATAATTTCGTCTCTTTTTGTCCCTCATTTTACAGTGTTCTTAACTTTCCTGCAAATCAGTTGGTAGATTTTCGTAGTAATGATTTTGTCATCTGTTGAGACAAACTGGAAGAGACTGCACATGTGAATCTTGAAACACTAGTAGTCACCAACGTCTCGTTCTCAGATTCCTCCACAAATACACTCATTTGATGACTTCATGAGCTTTTCATTCTGTGCTTTAAAGCCAGGAACGTCTGATTAGGTAGTAAATAACTGCTGATTTATGCATGTGGATTCCATCACTGCACCTCTGTGTCTCCTCCACAAGTGGGGACCAAGGCCAGGTATGTGCTGAGGTTAGTCACCCTCTGTCCACAAACACACACACATATTGATATTTGTATGTTTCTAGGATACAGCATGATTCGTCCTGGTTAAGCCATAGCAGTAGATCATAAGGATATGATACTCCCCCAGCAAATACTGTCTGTGCAACTGCTCTGATAATATTTGAGACATTCTCAACATAGCCATACTCAATTCAGCATATCTGAGCAGCTGGTGACAGCAAACCTTGGCTTTTTTTTTTTTTTTTTTGCTCTTAGGTAAATTGAGTTGCAAAAATCGATGTCTTGTACAGTATATTTTGACCTTTTCAGGTAGTCCCTCACCCATACACAAGGGCACACACGCACGTGCATATACGTAGTACTAACAAACTCCCTCACACACATGGAAGTGGGGGTCTGAGGCACTTAGACGTTAAAACAGGTTGGAGACAGCGGGGTCAGATTTAACATGCTTTCTAATAGCAAATCCAGCTGACTCTGTAACTGATCCACGGCCCATAAACAGTAAAACACACACCACACATGCACATTACCAGGCGTACACATGCATGCATACTCCAGACTGCTGATATGCACAGCTACTGAGGATATCATAAGATTCATTTATTGTCTGCACCAGAACTCTGCAGTGGAAAATGTTATAAAGATTATGTGATTATTGCCGGGCACTGCTGCAATGTGTGACTATAGAGAAGACCTGCAAACACCCACACATTTTGTGTTCTGTCTAAAGTATTTTCTTTGATGAGAAAGTGCTTTGCCATCTGCTTTACCAAGAGAAACTAAAGACTTGGACTCAGGTAGCTGGTAACTTATTGTTAGTGATATAACAATAAGTGTGTGTTGTTTTTTTTCCATGTAGGTGTTGTTTTTTCTCAGGATCATATTTTCATTTATTATAACTCTTTGCTATTAAAAGCCCAACAGGTCATGATTTGTCTCATGTTTAAATTGAGTTTTTTTTTTCTCTCCTTTTTCCACCAGCAAACATTGCAAACTGTGCTTATGCAAGTGCGAGGCACGATGTGTGTATGTCGCCGGTGCACGTCTGTTATATTCTGTTAAATACACACCAAGGAATAACTGGCTGTCAGCATGTCGCCTCAATACAATTAGTGCCGGGTGGTGCCTGGAGCGTCATTTATAAGTAGGAAGTGCTTTTTGTCTAAATGAATAGTGGCAATAGAAAACTACATGAAAACAGGTATAAAACTCCAAACAGTGGGCAGTGGAAGACATATTGAGTTTGGCTTTCATTCTTTGCCTTGTGGTTGTAGGAACAAAAATCCTTTTTTTTTTTCCCCAAAATACTTGTTTTAAAATACAAATCAAAAATCTTGGATTACAATAGAGGGGTGAAGTCATTCTGATTATTAGCGATGTTAGAAACTGGGATAAGAAATAATGAATGCATGCCACCGGAAATCATGCCAACATATTAATTTGAACCATATCGACAGCCTGGACCGTATAAGTACCAGTCACCTCACAGAAGAAGGTTCTGGGTTCCAATCTACTGGTTAGTCTTTGTTGAGAATGACCCTTCGCCAATTGCGTTTGCTGGAACACACGACCAAGCCGGAGGTGCTGCTGGGATAAGGTCAGGCCACTTCCAAAAATAATAGCACTTAATAGGCTGAGACTTCAGTCAGACAATAAAACAGAGCAGTGCTTTCCTTCTTCTCAGTCTGCTTCATATCCTCTATCAACTCCTCTCACTTCCTCCTTCTTTTACTACATCATCTTTGTCTTATTACTGCCTTCCTATTAGAGGACTCTTTCACCTTAAGCTGAAGTACATCTCTTGATTTATTCTTTTAATCTCTTGCTCATGTATGAAGCATCTTGTTTTTCAAGAGAAAGTTAATAAATGTAATCCCAGGAGGTGATGAATTTCACAAAGGTTTATTCATCTCAAGCTCATAACAAGCTAACTTGCCTCTGCCAAAGGGTTTTAGTCGATGGTATTCTCTGGTTGTCTAAAAAACTGAACAGATGTCAAGGAAAACATTTAGCACGGGCCATGTTTGTGCCCAAAGCCTTTTCTTGTCAGGATTGAAATACAGAATTCAATAGAAAAAAAAACTCTTTTTTTTATTATAAATGTGTATCTGTCCCACTACGTTCTGGTTTATTTTGCATCCAACTGAAGAACTCAAAACTGCCTGTTTGTGGGATTGTCACTTTGTTTATGTAGGACTAATAAATAGATGAGGCTTTTACTCCTTTTAATGTTTTATCTTGTTTGTGTTATGCAAGTTAACGTTTCACATAGAGACTAATAGATGTAATAGATGAAAGATTCTTAATTTGGATTTATGCTGCAAATTGCATAATTAAGTACATCTGCTTACAAAAAAACATTTTATATATTGTAAAATGCTTTAATCCACTTTCTGAATTTATTTGAAAGATAATCTGACAGCAAAATGTTGGAAAACAGTTTAGAAAGTAATGCTCCAAACTCCGGACATAAAAGCTAACGTCGTTACTGTCCTATTACTGTATATATACACCTCAACTACTGTAATGTACGATGTGGTACAACTTCACCAGAAACTTCAAAATACTACCTTTACTCTTTCCCTTCTGCTGTAATTGCTGTACCTGAAAATTCCCTATAAATTCTGTGTATTGAACATCCTAGAATGATTCCTGTCCTTGTTTTTGTAGCCATGGTCTCACTTTGCCTCATTATTTTGAATGGCAGTGGTGTTCTGTTATGGTTGGTTCCTGCCATGCGCACGCAGTTAAAAATACTTTAATGTTTAACACACAAAAAAAAAGCACTTTAAGTAGGTTTTCAATAGTTGCTGGGCAACAGCAGCAGCAGCAGAAGGAGGCACAGCGAGTGCTTTAAATATGCTCTTTTAAGCCAAAAGAAAGAAGTAGCCAGAGGAGACTGAGACTAAAACTTCCTGTCAGTAAAGGATGTTATAGGAGGTGGAAATCCAGGTCTCAAGGGCCTGTGACTGAAAAAGAAGTGCAATGGAGGTCACCCGCACACACACACACATCTATAAATGAATATATATATATATATAGACATTCACTGTTTAAAGTTGGAATAATTGTGTTTTCGGATGCATTCGTCTCTTATTGCAAATATGAATTTTGGTTTAATTTTTTCTGTGAAAGGTTGGTAAGAGATTGGTCAATAAAGTTTTTGAGATCATTGTCACAATAACTTCATATGAAGACGTAAACAAATATTTTTTTCTAACTTTATGGGTAACAGTGTACATGTACATATCAAGGCAGGTGTGATATAGAAGCTTTACTAAATGAAAACTGTCTGTAATTTTAGAAGTAACATGGGCTTCTACAATGACATTCAATTCAAAACTCCCTAATGATTTGTTGCTGAGCCAGTGTTTGGACTTTGTCTGTCAAGCACACAGTCATGGTGTCCAGCTGAGATGCCACCTTGTTAAACTACTACAGCATGAGAGTTAGATTTCAGGCTGCCAGGTGCTAGTCTTCATTTGGTGGCTAATGTCAAGCTTTCCCCTTAGATTTTTTTGTGCTTGATATTTGACTCACATGGTGACTAAATCACAGGGATAAAGTATGGATGTCTGCTTCATACCAAGGACAGGTTTGCTCACTGGAGTGTACACCCGCATATGGAACATAGTCTGGCAGGATAAAAGCTGTATTAAAGAAGATCCAGACAATTGACCGCATGTTGTGCAGGAATCAACTGTTTCCGACGCCTGTGTTCACACTGCTGTCGAAAATATCTCAAAGCTTATTTTTAGTTCATTCTGCAACACTCTCCATTTAGTTAGTCTGAACACCAGAAATCTACTTAAATTCAGGTCTGCAGAAAGGAAAAAAAATTGGACTGGACTCTAGTTATATAAATGCCTATAAGTTAACTTAATACAATGTTGAAAAAAGAACACGACCTTTCGTTTACAAGCTAGAACCTTTACTTTTTTCAGTAAAAGTTAATGAACAGTGTTCTGGCACTTTTCTTCAAAGGATATATTTAAACTCTAAATGAAATTAATTATATCTCCAACAACCCCGTACAGACACCGAAACCAGTAATGTATGTCTCTTGGTCTACAACCTAGTTCCGCTTATTCTCCTGAGCTGTAGATCTTTATTGCTGTCCGAAAGTGAATAAGAAAAGTCAGACCCACAGCTTCACTGAGCAACATGCTTCTTCATTCCAAAACATATGGTGGAGAACTTTTTTTAGCACATTAACCGGGACAACATCTGGATTGCCTAAAATGGCCCAAATGGGAAAACACATATGGCCCAGACATTACCATAAGGCATAGTGGGTTGCATCTGGATCGCATAGATAGATTAGCCCACATTAGGAAATGCAGATATGGTCCAGATATTACCAAAATACATGATAGCAACTCTAAATTGCCTAAAGTAGCCCACAAAATAAAATGCAGATGTTACCAAAACACACAAGGAATAATTCAAAATTTCTCATAGTGGCCCACATAAGGAAGCACAGAAATGGCAGATGTTACCAAAATGGCCATGGACCACATCTGAATTGCCTAAAGTTGCCCCAATACAGAGTTGCAGACACGGCCTGGACGTTACCAACATGCATGTGGGCCACATATGAATTGCCTAAAATGGCCTACATAGGAAAACCCATGACTCAAATGTTGCTGGACATGTCTAAAATTATTGAAAAATAAAATAATAAAATAGATTTGGATGTTCCCACAATGCATGTAGACTACTTCTAAATTGACTAAAGTAGGCCACATCCAGGTTGCCTAAAGTGGCCGAGATAAGGACAGGCCAGATGTTACCAAAAGAAATGTGGGCTACATCTGGATTATCTAGAGTGGCCCATAGAATAAAAGGCAGATATGGTCTCCCAGATGTTGCTAAAACACATGTGGACCACATTCAGATCGCCTAAAGTGGCTCACATAAAGACACACAGATATATAAGGTAGATGTTACCAAAACACATGTAGGCCACGTCTAAATTGTCCAAAGCAGCCCACATAATAAAATGCAGATATGTCTCCACAGATGTTACTAAAATGCATGTGGGACAAATTAGTAATGTTACATTCACGAACAACCCAGTTCTTTTCAATGAATCTTGGGTAGAAGTGAAAGCATCCAAGTCCTACTTAAGAGCCATTCTTTCCCACGTCGTGCCCAAATTTCACGGCGTGTCCTACATCCACTCCCTTTTACTTCAATAATGAGAACCAGCCGCTCTATTCGCAAGACTTTTTTTTTGCCTTAGTTACTTTAAATGCAGCATGATGCGTCTGTCCCGACTTTCCATAAACGCACCATTGAGGTGCCCCTTTCTCGCTGCCTCAGCCTGTAACAGTGAAAGCTGCGGTGGTGGAGTGGGAGAGTGAGTGAGTGAAGAGAGAGAGCAGCATTAGTGAGAACAAAGCTGTAAATCAGAGGAATAAAACCTTATTTTCTGATTAGTTTCACAGTTCTTCACATGGTTACATTCTAAAACACAAATAAACACGGTCACACTTCCACTCAACTCGGCAGGAAGGATTTTGTGCGAATGCAAATAAAGCACGTTTCTCCTGTTTGTTCCTCTGTGGCCTCTTTGCTCTGTGTGTTTGCATGTGTTTGTGTTTGCGTGTGTGTGTGTGCGCGTGTGTGTGTAGCCCATGGTCAGACAGACACACAGACCTGAAACTGGATGCACGTAATGTTTACAATGGGGAGTCGTGAATGTTAAACAAAATCAATGCATACGTAAAAATGAATTATATGTTAAGGATGTTTAAGTTTAAATCTGATAGAAATTTTGCCACAACATATTAACTGCCTTAGTGATTATTTAGAAAAACCCAGTAACCGCCGCCACCTATCAAAAACAGGAAAATAATTGACAATGAGCAGTTTTTTTTCAAGGGCTCTCGGAAAAGAACTGAGCCATATGAGCAAGTTTCCTTCAAAGTGGCATAAGTTCCATTACTAGGTCACAACTAGATTGTCTAACATGGTCCACGTAATAAAACGCAGATATGGCCTAGATGCTGCCAAAACTCACATGGGCCACATCTAAATTGTTTAAAGTGCAGATATGGCCGTGATGTTACCAAAACACATGTGGATGGACACTAAACATGAGTCATTGTTGGTTTTAGCGTCTGTATGGGGATCGCTGAAAAATAATTAATTTAGACAATGACCGAATGGGCCTTTAAATGCAACTTATGGACACAGTGACAAGCAAAAGTTATGAAGATTAGCTTCAAAGCATCGTCATCACAGCATTTTTTGTGTGCTCCCAACAGTTGTGGGTTATCACAATGAAATGACAGATATTAAAATGCAATGCAGATTAAAGGGAACTGCAGTGATGGGTGATCGTTCTGCCTACACGTAGTGATTTGACCCTATTTTAGTCTTTTATTTTTTAATGAATGGTGCCCCTTTAATGTCTACAACCTCTTTGGCCTCCACTCAAAATGAGAGCAAGTGGCCTTAGTTATTACCTCTTTATCTACACAAGTTAACAATACTGTAAATATATGGCATTTTTATTGACCTGATTTGTCACACAAGACCCTACAAGCACGTGCACATTCACTTTGAGAAGTGCAGTAATGACTCTCTCTCTTTCGCTCTGGCTGGTTAACACAGTAGCCTTTTATAACACAAACTAAAACCTCTCCCTTTCTGACCAGTCTCCCCCAAAATTATAGCCATATCATGTTCACTATCTCCTTCTGCTGGTTTAAGTAAATCTTACTTTGTGCTCTGAGTAAATGGAAGATGTTTATTTTCATCTGAGAATCGGTCCAGGGAAAGAGAAGTTTGGTGCTGACACGTTGTAAACACCCAAATTGAATGTGGGATTGAATGGTGTCACAGAAATCGGACCTCTGAGTAATGATAGGTAATTACTAAGTTAACATTGGTAGATTACATGATTCATATACTCAGATGAAATCCAGAGCCAAGTGGAAACGACACGCACGCACACGTGCACTAACACACAGACCAAATATATACAAATGCACGAAAGCCTAAACGCGTGTGCAACCACCCCATACATTCACCGTAATGGACGGAACAAATGCGTAGGTTTGTTTGACCTTCAACCTATCGACAGCTTCAACACGATGCTTTGCTTAACAGGCCTCCTCTTCCAGTAAACTCTCCTCTTTTCCTTCCCGTAACGGCTACTTTGTGTGTATATGGCCTTCAAACCACAGAACGGCACGTGACGGAAACAAATGAAAAAAAAAAAAAAAAAAAATTGAAGATGAATGACTAGTCATGTATTAGGTGGAAAAAAAAAATGACATGTGAAACATTCTGTCCAGGTCTTAAAATACAATGGTTAGACATGGTGAACATGCTGAATCGATTATCACCAACTGTAGTTTTGCCATAAAAGGAAACCATGCCATATTCCTGCCATCTTTTTGTATTTATACCAGGGAAGCAATTGAACCTAGTCAGGATTTGTTTCACCAGGAAACTGTCAAAAAAAACAAATCCCAAATCTCATCATTTTTCAATCCAACGCTGTATAAATGCTCGTGATCGAGTGTAGTGTGACCTGGGTGGCTGGGTCATTAGTAAGCAGCGTGCCTATTGGCTGCCGCTTGCAGCAGCGGAGGGGTTATGGCTCCTGCTAAATCTCCAGGGAGGGCTGGAACAGTGCAGAACAACAATAGGGGCCGGTGCTGTGTTTAGTCTGCGTCTGCGGGGGCTTACAGCAGATTTTGCACTTTGAAACAAGAACCCAGCTTTTTACCAAAGACTTTAAGACTCTCTCAGAGCTAACTTATTAAATCTTAGTTGCCTTTTCATCTGTTTCCAAGCCACACACAAACATACACATCATCACAACCAGACCCAAATCAGAAGCATAAGTTGATATTCACTGATTCTCATGACCACCTCTTGATGCTACTTTTGCCTGTCACACCAAACACACTCACACACACACGCTTAAAACTTGTTTCTGTCAGATATCGTCTGGTTTTTGTGGCTTCTCAGCAGCCCAGAAGGAACCTTGTCTAAATAAATGTCAACTTGTGACTGGGGTTTTAAAAAGTCCACAGCAATATACTGAGGGAGAATCAGCCTTGTCAATCACGTCATGCATCCGCCTGCCCTGGGGTTACGAGCAACGACTCTGGTGGGCTCGCCCCCTCCATTCTTCCCTCCATCCTCTTGCCATAACAATGGGGAGGTGTGTGGAAGTCCAAAACACACAAATGATCAGGTGCTGTACATTTACAGTATTTGTGTCTTACTGCTCAAAGGCAGAGTAAAAGCCAAACCGCTCCTTGTCATGAACCTTTATTTTTCTAAGACAGCGTTCAGTCCTTGGCAGATTATTTTTTAGGCTGAAGGAGTTAAGGCTACTTTCTGGCTTGCTATAATAAAGCTTGTCTTCCTGCTAAAATAGAGTGAGTAGGGATGGAAGATTTTTATCAATTAAGATCTAAACATAGAAAAAGGGGCAACTGGTCAGTCAGAGTACTTAATTGATTCAGATTAACTGCATCTTATTTGTTTCTCTCATTGCTTAACCCAGTCATCAATTGCTGTGATTCATGCTTCAGTTTTGTTATCTGTTATGCATCTGTCTCTGTCATTTTCATGTTTCATTTGCATATCTCCAGAACTTACTATTACTGTATTATTATAGTTATTATTATAACACCAATATGGGAAAATATGAAAATATAAATAAAAACAGAGTGACAGTGATCTTTGGGCCCTGAGGCAGCGCTGCATTAAAAACAGGCCTGATTCTCTACTAAACATCACTGCATGGGCTCAGGATCACTTCCAGAAATCACTGTCTGTGAACACAGTTCACCGTACAATCCACAAATGTAGGTTAAAGCTGTATCATGCAAAGAAGAAGCCACATGTGAACAAAAACACAGCCGTGTTCTCTGGGCTAAAGCTCATTTAAAATGGTCTGAGGCAAAATGGAAAACTGTTCTGTGGTCAGATTAATAAAATATTTCAATTCTTTTTGGAAACCATGGACACTGTAAAACAAAAATCCAGCAACAAAATCCCAAGACTGTTGAGCAACTACAAGTCTCCTCACTTCTCAGACATTTACAGACAGTTGTTAAAAGAAGAGGGGATGCTACACAATGGTAAACATCACCGTCTTTCAATTGTTTTGAGATGTAATGCTGACATCAAATTCAAAATGAGCTAATAAATTTCATGAAATATTACAATTTCTCAGCTTCAACATCTGATGTTTATGTTCTATTCTGAATAAAATATGGGTTGATGAGATTCACAAATCATTGCATTCTGTTTTTATTTCCATTTTACACATCTTCCTACTAAACCAAAACCAGCCAGACCTGGTGTCATTGGTGGGCCCCAGACGGCCAGGTGGCCTATTCAGAAATTTGGCCCTTTCAGAAAAAATATGCATCGTTATGGCCTATTATATCTGGTTGTTATTTATCAGTACTGTTGTTATTGCAGGTGCTTTTTAAAATACAATTCAAGGCTCTTTTCCCTCCCCCAACCCCCCACGACCACCAACCCTAGCCACGTCTTATCGGTAAACTGATGCATGACAGCGCACACATCATCATGCGGAACTGTAGACTAGATGTAGGACTAGATTTGAAAGTGCAATTCAAAGTAGGTCTACCAATTTATTGTGCCCAACCCCCTAATTCGAATCCCCCCTTTCGCAATAACCCTGCCCACAGGTCGTGCCAACCAATAATTACACATTAATTATAACATTACATCTGTCGCTACCATTACAACATCCTCTCTATTGTCAGCTGAAATAGCAGGTATTTTAAGAGAGTAAACCATTTGGAACACTTTGTTGAGAGATTTGTGAGTTATTAAACTGCCATTCAGAGTATGGGAGAAAATGAGAGAAATGAGAGAAACAAATTAACATTTTTAAGGTCAGTAATAAGGTCAGAATGAGGCTCAGCATTCCATTGCAGAAAAACGTTTCGATTATATAATGTTTTGACGATATGACGCACAATATAAAGGTTTTATTGAGCATCTTTGTTGTTCAAGCGTCAAATGGCATAAAAAGCAGATATTGAAATATCTTTATTTTTTGCCGTGGGCTTTAATTTGACTTTGAGAATTGTGGAAGTTCAAGTGGTATTAACAACAGACAAATACTTTTCTGGTGTTGTGATATCTCCAAACTCAAGTTGCACTCACAACAGCTGTGGTGTCTGGTGTCGATGTCTCACTAAACCCAGAATCATTCCTTTGTAAGTCGGATAGAATGTCACCAGTGAATTTGCACTTTAGAGGCTGGTAACAAGTATGTTGTTTGGATGAACAATATATTTTGCTATTAATGCTTATTTCTACGCTATAGGAGAAAATGCATCTAGTGGAAACAAATTTATGAACTATAATTGCAGAAGTTGTTTCACACAAACACAAACAAACACACACACACAGAGAAAGGACATTGTAATTACACACACTCAGAAACACAAACAGTTTGTTTTCGGCTGGTATGTTACACAACACTCGACACTTTGGCAGGAGACCAGCTGTGAATGTAGGTTTTTTTTAATTCTTAATAACTATTTGGCTGATAACGGGGAGACAGTGGCACCAGCCATGTTTGCCAGCAGACCAGAGTTATTTTACTTGTTGACACATTTTTACGCATGCACACCACATTCACACACAACCTAAAGCAGGCCATGTCCAACTTTAGCTGAACCTTGATTAACAGTGTCACTATAAATCACAGGGTTGATTTCAACACTAAACCAGACCTGAGGCCGATTAGAAAGGCATGAAGAAAATGACCAAAAGAAGGGGGGGAGGGGAGTGGAGGAGGACATGGACAAGAGGACTGGGGTGGGTGGAAGGAACATGGGGCAGCATTTAAAAAAAAAAAAAAGGGGGGGGGGGAGAGGAAAGCTGAAATTATGGAGAGATGTGGAGTAATAAAGACACAAAGGGATTTTCTTCAACTTGTCATTTAGTTGTCTATGAAAACCAGTTAAACTAAAACACATTTCTAGTGATATTTCAAAAGAGTCAAAAACGTTTACGGCACAGTAAACGCTTTTGACAATAATCGAACTGGACGTTTTGAATTTAATTAGGTGGTGTGAGTTTGTAGCAACGGTAGCAGGGAGCATGGAGAGTGTTTGTCTGTACACATGTTCCTACTTTATTGTGAACTCCGCTGACCGCGCTTTAAAAAACACAGCAGTAGGGCTGAAACCAGGACGCCAATAAACCTGGCGACGTAGAAAGAAGGAAAGAAGACAGGTATCGGTTTCTGTCCCTCAACGGTAATTCAGTGGCATGGATCAAACCCACGAGCTGAGCACATCCCGTTAAACAACGGTCACATCTTGTACCTGTTTCTGAGAAAATGGCATCCAAAGAAATCAAAGGAATATTTCATGGAAAAAGAGAAAGGTGTGAGCAGAGAGAATAACAGAATGAATAAATAAAAGACCAGAGTGTAAGAGAACGTGTTAGACAGAGAGAGGAGGGGAAAAAACAGCAACAAGTAGGAAACCTCCGGTAAATGTCAGGAGAGCGCTGGTGTGACGTCAGTCTGGAAGGTGACACCTCTGGACCGATGAAAGTTTCCACTACACAGACACACGCATGTACACACTAATAGTGTTTGTGTTGCTTCGTGGAGCAGACTTCTAGAACGAAGACACGGTGACTGTGTTTGTGGCGTTGGGTGGGTGTATAGGTGGTGGCATGGGCGTGTGTGGGGTGGAGTGTGTGTGTGTGTGTGTGTGTGTATGTGAGGGTGTGGTATGTTAAAGTGTGTGTTTATGTCCCGGTGGCACGCAGCAGCCGTCTGTGCATAAATAGAAGCATGTCAATGGTAAAGTGACGGTGATGTCACTGGGTTTTTTTTTCCAATGTGTTGTTTGTGTGTGTGGGTATTTGGACCTGTGTGTACGGGTTTTGTATGGATCCACAGTGTCAGTTTGACACTGTCCAACCTTTTTTTCTCTCTCTTTGTGAAGCTTTATAGATGCTCCCTCGTGTCCACTGTACTGCACAGTAATTAGTGGGAGACTTATTACAAATGTTTAAGTTGCATCTGCACTGGCTGTTCAATCAAACTACTTTTATGACTAACACAGTACTACAAATGAAGTGTGTCTAACATAGGGCTGAAAAGAGCTTTGTCAATGTCAATATCATAACATATAAAATGGATTTGTATTGAATAATTACCATACTTGATCTGTTTATTTTGTTCAGTACATGGTCACGTCTGTGCTATAGAGGCTGTGTGTTGATTTGTATATTGTAGAACTGAACTATTATCAATCTCTCATTTGGTGACCTCGAACATACGGTATAATGTTGTGATCTAAATTAATCGAACTAATCGGTTTATCCCAGAGACTTGGGGGTCACCTGCCAGAGAGCCTGCATTGAAAGAGGAATAAATTCACCTTCTGACTCCAAAGGTGTTTTTATATTTACAGGTTGTCAACAGACAGTATTTGCCAACATTCAAGAGTCATCTGGGATTTTCTCAGCGTTTAAAACTTGTGACTTATATTCTGAGGAAAAAACTAACATAGGATGGCTGCCGATCATCAGAAAACCCTGTGTGAACTCAATGTTGGCTGTTTTTTTAAACCACAACATTCAATATTCTATTTTCTACATTTACTACCAAGCAGCAAATGTAATATAAATAGTAAAATGCAATGAATAATATTTCCACTTTGGAAGCAATATGCCAAAGTTTAGGCAAACAAAAAGCTGCCAACTCCATTCATCCATTATCTGTCACCGATTTTCCTATTGGGGTACAGTTCACCAGTCCATCTCAGGGCCAACAAATACATACACACAGACAGACAACTAATCACATCTATTGGGAATTTAGAGTCACCAATTAGCCTAACACGCGTGTCTTTGGGACTGTGGGAGAAAACTGCAGTACCCGGAGGAAACCCACACAAGCACGGGGAGAACACGCAAACTCTACACAGAAAGGCTGCAGCCAGCAGGTAGGTTTGAACCCGGGGGACCTGCTGGCTGTGAGGTGGCAGAGCTAACCCCCCCCCCCACCAAAGATATTATTGAAAGATTTTAACATAATTGGAATGAAGTTGCATAGTGTAGCATGATTATTTGCTCACTGGGTAATATTCCAGAATGGATTTACGTTAGAATGCTAATGCACAGCACAGCAGATGTGTGATGCTGCCAATGTGGGTGCAGGCCGCCCTTGTTGTGCTGGCATAGCACCTCCAATCAGCGGCCTGTAAAGCTGTCAGTAGGTACCACAGACCCTGGAAGTACACAGAACGGATCCCTGTTAAAAAGCCACAGATCGCCCTGCTGGGTTTGTTCCTTAAAAACGTGGGGCTTATAAGTTTTAGGGCATGTGTTTAGGATAAAAGAGGAGGAATACGATGAGAAGGTGGAGTGGGATTTAGAAAAACCTTGCATTTTGCTTATTAATTTGTAATCCATAGATTGAGCCTGAGAAAAATTCCTTAATATGAGGTCAATACCTTTGGTTTCTATCATGCACTCTGACAGGTTATATTTCTCTCAAAGCATAATTGTGTCTGCCTGCGGCTAATTATTGGTGTAAACCTGAGCATGCTACTGCTGCGGCGTTTTATAGGATAGATTAGTTATTTTAAATGACGTTGAGCCCAGCAGGAAAACAGCAACAGGCCATTAAAAAAAGGCTGTGTGTGTTTGTGATAGTGTGGGGTAAACTTTAGAGCAATGCCACACAAGAATTGGGAGTGAGTGAAGTAAAAAAAACAACATGAATTATATGTATACGAGTCTCCAAGTTAAATTTGTTCTGATTTTACATAGAGTTTTCTTTCTGTGTTCTTCAGTAACTGTTGTTTAAGTTTTATTGCTTTACAGTTTTCTGCTCCTCAGCTTCACAGATCTGGCTTATTATATTTATCAAAACTGGTCATCAACTTTAAGTAAATGTAAAGAGCTTAGAACTGTACACAATGAAACAGACTCAAAATTATATTAATTCTATCGTTTAAAAGCCCACTGATGTGTTAACAGCATTTATTATTAACTTATCATTTTAAGTGCTTCCATCTTTTATTCTACAACTAATTGTAACTATTTCTCCTCTTTGATTACTACACAGTAACTGGCACTTTAACTGCTTTCATATTTTATTCAACATTTCTCCTTTCAGTATTAGCAGGTCAAACATTTTGAGATCTCTCGATACTATTTATTATAAAACCATTTAAAACACCTGCTTTTATTTCCCTTTTACGTCAACACCACCACAAATCCTCCAGGTTTAACGCTGTCTTTTGTAGCTACGCTCCCATTCCACCCAGTGAACTGTGTGCTGTAATGGCGCCACCACATATGGAGGCAGATGCAACAAAATGGTAGATACCATTCATTACAATTGACCCAAGAAAGCAGCCAGTTTTAAAGTAGTGCTGTAAACAAGATTTAAACTGTGCAAACACCACAGTGTGGCTAGGAGCAGGATAAGTGAGGTTTAGGCACTAAATAAAGATGTTATTGTTAGTAAAAAAGTCACAGTCTACTTCATAATGTGTCATCGTGAGTCAAATATCACGTGTCCTGTGACTTTTGCACCACCAAGTCGTCACACACTGGACTGTGGTCTCCTGTGTGAATGTGCTTGTGCTTTGTGACCCATCTACCACCCTAACCTGCCCCCTGACAAACTGTGGAGGGTCTGACTACTGTACGTGAGCGTCTAACATTCAATACAGCCACTAGATGTCGCCAGGCAGTAACACGTATCTCTCCGTTATTTCTGGTGGTGTACAAACAACCTACTCTGTTGTATCTTTTTCAAGAAGATAATTTATTATATTTTTATACCATCAATCATTTTGTCAGAGTTGGTGTTCTGTTTTCCATATGGTGAGTATCCCATGTCAGACTGAATGTTTTGTATATACTGAACATTTAAAAAGATGTACACATGTAAAATCATGTTAGAAGAAGCCTGTGATCTGTAAATGATTTGTTGCTTTTCACATTGTGGTTTGGTACAGAACAGAGGTAAAGTCAGATAAACAGACTCTGTCTGCAGACCTGTGCAAAGCACCACCACAGAGTGATGTTGCTCTGCCAACCAGACTCGGCCTGTGGCTGAGTCCTGGCATCAGCCTCCAGCAGGACCCCAGAAAGAACCAAGAACAGTCACCTTTCATGTAGCTTTCACAGGCTTAGCTCCTACTTCACAGAAAGACATTAGCAGTCATTACCACTGTACCAAGACCCTTTATGAAATAATGTTACTGTGTGTGTTTGGGCATTTTATGACCAGGTATCTCTCCTGCTTTTTACTTAACCCAAGTCACTTCGGCTAAAAGGTTTGTCACATGGTGAGATTTACATTATGTGCGACTCCTTTGCCAAGTCAAATGCACTGTAAACACACACATGCACGAGAGACCAACAGGCACGAATGTTACTGACGCTGTGCCAGTTTGAATTTGAAGGCCGACACTGATTTAGTTAAAACCGATATGCTCTTGTGTTACTTTGAATATAACAAAACGTTTCCTGTCAACTTGCTTATTTGTTAAACAGACTTCTACGCACAACAAGAATTTAAAAAAGTTCTAAGACATTTAAATGATATGGCCTTGTTGGGGACACTTCTGCCATATCCCCACAGCCTTGTCAGGCCATATCTTAGTATCCTTTCATTGACATGTTGAAATGTTAATTTGAATAAAAATATTATATTTACCACTATTGATCATAATAACATTACCTGTAAACGCATATCCTGGTCAGGGTTGCGGGGGGCTGGAGCCAAGCCCAGCTGTCATTGGGCGAGAGGCAGGGTGGATGTGAACCAGAGACCTTCTAGATGTGAGGAGACAGAGATAACCACTCCACCACTGTGATGTCATTACTTTAGCAAATCCAACTGCAATTTGTCCACTACGTTAACATTTCAGCCATTATAATTATTTTAACTTCTTTCTAACAGTTTTTCTGTGCTTTCTATATTCACATTATTGTCAAACCTAAACAAAATTTCAATTTTTTTTTTTTTCAAGTGAGTTGAGCTATTTCACTATTGTTCTATGTCCCCTGAAAAGCACTGAGTGGGAATCACTGCTGTGAAAGGAGTCATTCTATTCAAACAGGCTGAAATTGCAAGAGATGTTAATACAAACCTTTTCCTTTGTCTGTGAAATTCTGCCATATTTTGACAATATTTAACAATCACCACTTTGTCAACAGAAATGTTGACCTTGGTTTAAACATTATCATAAGACTGGTACAAACACACAGTTATCAATTGCCAGCATGTTTAATAAAACGTCCTAAATGCAATAATACTTACATATTACATTTATTTCCCATTTTTGGACAGACAAATTACTGTGTTATTTAAACTGTATTTTTTTTCCATAATAATTATCTGTAATTAAATATATTGGTCATTAAATAAGTTTATGTCCATACAATCAAATTAAGACTAAAAAATGATTTTATATATATATATATATATATATATATATATATATATATATATATATATATATTTATTTTTATTTTTTTCTTGCGGCTGTAACTCAGTTGGTAAGGCGAACATCCCCAGTCCAACTAATGCTATTGGCTGTCTCACCATGTTGATCTGAGCATGATTGGTTACTCTGGCTGTCATCTAGGAAATTGGCCAATGACAGTTTTGCGTGTCAAGTTTGAAAATACCTCTGTCAAAGTGGCTTCGTGGGGCATTCAGGCTCCTACTCTGTTGGTCCAATAGTTGCATCTGCCTGCCAAATAATTATTTGGAGAACATCTGAGTTGTGGGATGTGAACGAATAACGAAACCGCGAATGTGGTCAGCGGAAGTTAAGTGAAGCCACTGGTTACTGAGATGAGAAGACAGAGGCCCTGTCAAAATTGAGAAGCTACCCCAGAGAGAAATGGCAATGAAGAGTTTTACCATCAGATAACAGACACATGGCACCCTGCAGAATTTGAATATGTCTTTGTGTGCACTTTTGTCGCGCTTCATCATAATATAAAGTAAGATGCTAACTGCAGTTAGCACGCTAGCACGATACTAATGTTGGCAGGCAGTATAATGATATGGTTGGTTGCTAGCCTGCATTTGTGTTAACATTAGCTAAATAGTTAGTGTTAGTCAGCCAGCTAGCATTAGCTCAGAGCTCAAACAAACATAAAAGAGCTTTGGAACGAGCATTTGACTAAGAAAACACGTGAACGTTCGCCTGCCTTCCAGCGTGCAGTTCCACTGCTGAGAGAGAGAAGAGGCTCAGTTCTTGGCAGCAGCAGCAAATAATGGCGTGTTACTCCAGGTGGCTACAGAACGACACAATCACATTGCACAAACAAACTATATTGATAACAGTGTATTAGTCTTGTGACCTGATGATCTTTTCCTAACACAAATGAACCGAATCTGCATGTGTGTGTTTCTACATTTGTCGTAGGTGTGAGGCACAAACCTGTTGTTTATGCATATCTGTTTGTTTCTGATTCATTTTGTTTTTCATTCCCTTTTAAACACAGAACTGCTAATGAGAAAAGTCTTGCTTATATTTTTAGATCAAGCAGTGGCACAAGGTTTGTAAGGGACCACAGGCACCCAACCGAGAGCCAGCTCCATCACTGGTAAGTATCAAATACAGTACATTAGATTTTTACTCCATATTAAAAGTAAACTGACTTCTGTTTTTATTTTAATATAATAGGTATGACTCCTTTAGTGCTTTAATAATAATAAGTATATTTGAAAGAAAATTTCTCCAGTAGCAAGAATACTAGAAAAATATTAAGTCCTACTACTCTATGAATTACATTTACTTTGTATTGGACAAACCCACTTTAATTGTAACAATGTAAATCTTGTGGATCAATTTATTTTATTTTTCTAGTGTTAAATTTGTTCAAATATACAGTTTTGTATTTTATTTAAGGCTTGTACTTTAATTCCACATAAACAGAGTAATAATAAATATTGTTTTGTTAAAAACAGTTACGTTTAAAGTCTGGCATGATTATGATCTGTTTCATAAAGTATTTTAAGAGACTCTTTTTTTCTTAGAAAACTGTTATTTTACAATCTTGAGCATTAAGCACACTTTATTAAATTTTTTTAATAATAATTATCATAAAACTCTTTACCCCTGAACATTTTGAACTGTCACTTAATTGAAGGTGTTTAATTGTAACAATTTAGGAAAAGTCTGTAAATTAACAGTGTTTCTCCGTAAATGTATCGGTTTTGCACTTAATGTAAATTAACATATTTTGCCTTATTTTTATAGTTTTTGTTTGGCAGGCACTGATGCCAGTCATTTGACCATTTTTTTATGATTTTATTGATTTTGATTGATTGATTGATTATGATTATTATTTTTATTGCTACCTGCAGGTTAATGCTGTGCAAAGAAATATGTAACCTAGTAATTGCTAGGGAAAAGTAAATGAATATGTTTAATTCAGTAAGATACATATTGACCTACTCAATTGCAAATTTAAATTCAGATCAAATGTTCTCTCAACCATTTACTAATTTTTTACATTAGGTTACTACTAATGCTCGCTTGGGTTGCACTCTATGTCAGTAGTGGATACTAGGTCGTTACTACAACTAAGTGGAATATGCAGTAGAAACACAGAAGACTATGAATACAGAAAAGAATGGCATCCAATCTGCATCCTCTCTGCCACTCTACATGCATCATTGCTGGCCAGCAAGTCATCCAAACGGAAGTGAAGATGGATGGAGAGAAACCTGCAGCCAAGGCATTACCGCCTGCATGAGAGACAATCGCAGCTCTTGCTCCTTAGCTACGAAGTACTTTGTTTTTGCTGGGTATCGGCAGAGCCAGTCCAGCTTGAAAGACTCATTGGAGGATGCTGGATGAGTAATGGGACTGTGCACGTGTTTTCGATCATGCGTATGTGTAAAAATAAAAAATAAATAAATCAATCATTGAAGTAGAACTTTTGAGTATCACCTGAGAAAAAGATGAAAAGTTCTCTGTAGCCCACTGGCCTATGATTGAACGAGGCTTTGTCCATGCACACGTATGCAGCACCACACCAATAACACTGTCAACAGTGATACAGGCATGAGCGCAGCCCTGCCACTGTCTGTCTGCCACCTTGTCATATAAATCTTTACAACACAACTCTCTGGCACACGCTGGGGTGAGGATGGCTGTTCCCTCACTGTATGGACAGATGGTGTGTGTGTGTGTGTGTGTGTGTGTGTGTGTGTGTGCAAAAACTGCTTCATAATCAAGACCGTATAAACCTGTGTCTGTCAAGAGTATATGTGGGTGTGTGTGTGTGTGTGTGCACGGTAACACACAGTCTGTTCTGCACAGCCAGAGGTGCTAAATGATGAGGAATATGCTTGTTGCTCTCATGTAGCAGCATGTCTGCGAACACATTAAAGTTCATAGGACACTTTAAAGGTGCCCTGTCAGGATTGTTTTCATGTAGCAATGTGGTGAGCAGACCCTCTTATTTGTTTGTACTGTAAAGCACACAAACATTCTTGTTGGGCATTTCCAGTATCTCACTGTATGTCACAGTTGGTGGCAGAATCTTTTGAAAAAATGTAACAATACACTAATAATTAAGGTTTTAAAACGTACACACAACTTGCAGTGAGAAACATGAAACACGAGGATGATCCACAGGGCTTCAACTCTTATCTTATACACAGAGATAAAATAGATTCATAAATATTATAATTTTGCTGCCTAAAAGAACAACTAATGCCCTTTTTTGCAAACTCAGTAACTTAATTGAGGAATGTAATATTATTAAAGGACAGCAAAGTAGTAAATGATGTCCCCGTGAATTAAAGTAATGACAGTAACAATTTCCATTTCAAGTTCACTAAAACAAAATGGAAATAATTCTTTTAAGGTGATTAATTACCGTGACCTTGATGTTAAAGGTAATAAAATGTGGGTGCAGCTGCAGCTTTATGCTCTGGGGGTCCTGAAGCTGCTGCTGAGCACCTCGTCTGAATCATGTTCATTATCCCGGCTACTGCAAGCCTAACGTGGTTTTATGGGGAGCGTGCGGCGTCCCAACGGACAAATTAGGGCACAGATTGCTACATTTGAGGAATAGCAGTGGCCATTCAAGAAAGCATATTGTTCCAATTTTGGCCATTAGTTTTACAACTAAGCACAGTGAGGACATCTGAGTAGACTTGTCAGAAATATTCGTTTGAATGGATTTATTCCTAGTGGTTATGAAGTTATGCTGAGAAAAGTCAAACAAGTGGAGGTTTCACTATTTTATTTTGACACAGGATGTCCATTTTGTTATCCTTCGAAAATGCTTCCAATCTACAAAAACTAACTTATATTTGGTCAGAAATAAAAGTTACAAGTTGTTAGGCCTTAGAAAAGTTTTCAGCAATTAGCATAAAAAGTAAAATTGTGCCAAGTCAATTACCAGTGTCAGTTATTTAGAATCATTATCTGCGTATAATTTTAAGTGGAGAAAATTTGGTTGTGGGGAATGTAGAGAAAGACGTTCCACAGTGTTTATTCTATCCTATCATTACATGTGTATATTATCAATATTTTAATAACTGATTGTAATCAGGTGAATTGGTTGACATTTATTTTTTTTAGTTGTAGAACGCAAAGAGTTAACTAAAATCAAATGGAATTGTGTAGTTAACTCATGAAATTCCCCGAAAAAGTACTAATTCACATGTGTATGAAAAACAATTCTAGAATCAAAACGTTTTCTGTCTAATTAAAATCAAAATAGTGAAAATGAAGAATGATCTGCACTTTAGATACTTTCCTGTGCTCTTTTTGTGCATCATCCAACACAGGAATGACTCAGAGATTGTTGTAACTGCTGGCAGTACAGTAAACCTGTTAGCAGTTAGTCATCATTATTAAAAGCAAAAAAAAAAAATTATTCTCAGCTCATTTGTTAACCAGAAGTCACACTTCAACTCAATAACTGAAGTAAAAATGATAAACTGTGATCACATAAAACATTATATAACTCTATCTTGAAAAGTTTAAGGCCGGCAGTGGAAAAGCCCTCCTCCTCAGGACAGGAAAACATAATCAAACACACACTCATTCTTTCAGATACACACTATCTAAGGATTATTTTCAACTCTTGTAAAAATACACAGGAAAAAAGTGGCAGCAGGCTGCCGCCAATGAACACTAATTGTGTGTGTCGCTCCTCTTATAAAGAAGCAGTTCAGCAGTTCGTGTGGTACTGTTATTTTGTGGCTGGTGACCCTTGTGAAAATGTTATGGTAGCGAGACTCTGGATTAGGTGTCGGCATGGGGGTCTACAGCTACTGGAGGGCCGGGGGTGGGGTGGGTGCTGAAGACTGCTGATGAATGTACTGAATGAATTGTGAGTGCTGGAGTGATATCTGTGATGTCTGTGCCCATACGGCATCACACACCACACACACTCTTTGCAATAAATGTTTGCCCGTGTCACGTGACTTTTCAAAATAATATACCACTAAGGTTTAAATCACACAATATAATAATTAGGTGATGTTTTTGTACAGTGGACGTGTTACTGAATGATCCATCATAGCCGTAAAGACGCAGACCATATGACGGCTACAGTTACCGCTCAACCTCATCTGACAGTTAGTGTTGAGTGCTAGTGGAGACGTTCTTGAAATAAATAAAATACATAAATGGAAGCGTGGTTCTCAGCTGTACACAGGTTATTATCTGTCTGCAGTCCACATGGTGGAGATATGCTGTCAGAAATCTCCTCACTCTGCTCGGCTCTGTGGCTGGAGGAAAAGCCTGTATGAACAGCTAGACTATCAGACTCCAAACGCACTGAGACCCTCTAACCCTCATCATTTCCCCCCCTCCACATGAGTCAAAGAGCCCTTCTTCTCCATGCCAGCTGACTGCTGGAGGAAAGAGGGAGAAGCAGAGGGGGTTGCAGAGGGGTGACTGCTTGAAGTGAGAGGGAGCAGAGCAATAAAGGGGGAGTGTTATAAAGACTGAGCCTTTAGCATTTAGCTCTGATCGCTCCACTTGTGTTGTAATTGACCTGCGCCGGACAGTGATTGTCCAATCACCGCTTAGCAACCGTGACTAGGCGCGACGAGCCTCTTATGCTCTGGAATCCTCGACATACTGAAGCGAGCGAGCTTTGAAAGAGCAAAGAGGTTTGGCTCGTTGTGTCTCTTTTTAGTCTTTGCAAACTCCAGAGGGTAGGGAATGGACAGTCTGACGGACGACCCGCAACACTTGTTACACAAGATGATGTTGGTTGCCGGGACACAGCACATTTCATTAGCTTAGCACAAGTGGGGTCAGGAAAAGAAAAAGCCGTGTGTGTTCATGATAGCTCACCCACCAGTGGGTTTTCAGGCCAAAGAAGGGAGGACTGCGGTGGATATGCGGCGACACGGGCGAGAGGCTGGGCGGGATGTGGTGAGCATGATGGAGGGTCCATGGAGCCCTGAACTGATGGATTGGTGGAGAATAGTATGGAGGAGGGCTGCACCAGCCAGCACTGAAATAATCAGATTTAACATCTAGATTTAAACTGGTTTTAGAAACTATGAGATGCTTTGACGTGATTTGTTTGATAAAGCTGTGTGAATCAGCTGACTGAGATGAAAGTGGTTAAAGAGAGACATCCACAGGCAACTGACTGAAACCGAGGTGGAAAGAAGTAGTGAGGCCACATAGAGTGACCTCCTGATAACATTTTAAATTTGCTTCATTAAAAAATGGTGATATGAGTTTGATCAGCAATACTTCTCATCCCAGGGGGATAATTTAGCTACAGTACCTCTAATATTACATGGAAAGATAAATCCGTCATCATCACTAGCTGGCATGCAGTGCATTTTGGGATAGTCCACACCTCAGATGAGTTAGCTGCTGAATACTAGACTCAAAGATGACGTTCAATCACTTCCGCATGTTCGCACTAGTGTTTCCCAATGGAACATGAAGCTCCTGACTGTGCACTGAGGTTAATTTTCTAGGGACGGTAGGTCACCATGAATAAAAAAATCTAACAGAGAAAGTTTGCAAACTGACCTTGTTTGTAGTTTAAGGTGTCCTGTCAACAGTTTCCCAAATTATAATAAATGGAGAAAAGTTTGTCTTGCTGCAGTACTGCAAGTGGCCACTAAATTAGGGGCTAAGGGGGGGAACCGTATACACTTTTCTTTACAAGTCAGCACCCAAAGCATCCTTAATAGAAACCGCTGCACCAAACGTACGTCCTGATATTCTATCTGCGAATTGGTATAGTTCTTGGGATTTGACAGTGGACGTTTTACCAATCTGCAAGAGCTATGCAAACTGAGAAAGGCCTTGGGTTTTCAACCAACGGATAAAGCCAGTGTTAACACAGCTAGAATCTAAAGTGGCCAGCTACCAGTGATGAGCCGCCGGTTAAAAATGACGGAAGTTTGACGGAAATCTGTCAGCGTTATTATTGTAAACTGCATGCGTGTCATGCAGGAATACAACGCTTCCAAGGCGAGTGGGAATTGTTCTCCAAAAATGAGAGAGCACTCGTTTAAACTGTCAAATATTAAACTAAATATTTGGTTTGCCACAGATGCTGCAATGAATGGCCAGCTTCAGTCTAACTCCCCCCCCCCCCCCCCCCCCCAAGCACACACACACACAGAGCAACCACCCTCCATTTCCCTGTCTCAAATCACATAACACCTCAACCTCACACACAAACAAACACACATGTCCGGAGTGTTAAAGACGAGACCCACCTGCTAATTGCTCAGACAGTCTGGCTACTGTAACCGCCACATACACACATTATTAATGGGCGCAGATATTAACGGTGCACAAACTGGCCCGGAGCGGCTTCCACACATAAAATCCGACAAAGCTTCCCGCCATGTGTCTTCCCCTATGGGCTGGGAACATGTCCCTGCAACACACAACACCCTCACAGTCCTTTACCGAACAAGCAGCACGACTTCCAATAAGCCAGAAAAACAAATATGGAAAGTCATATTAGTCATATTCCCTGTTAAATAGACACACAATAACAAGTCATTCACATTTGCTACCAACAAGTATGATTAATGAAATAAAATGAAAATACTAATTAATTTAGGGTTGTTACTCGACAGGTACTCAACAACAACGACATCAAAATAAACGAATAATGTGAGAAAAGCGGTCAGAGTGTTTGGAGGAAGGGGATGTTGGACGTTTGACGAATGAAACCCCAGAACAGGATGCATCAGGGATGAATCAAAGCTGAGGCTGATGGAATAGCTGGCTCTTTTTAAGCATGCAGTAGCATAGACACACACAGGAACACATTTTGCAGCAAGACAGGCATGATTCCATCACTTGTGATGCCCCTCCACTGCCTCTCCGGTGCTGGCAAATTAGCAGGAATTTGTAGGGGGGAGGGCCAATTGTTTTCTCTTTAAACTGGGCTTGTTTTCGCTGGGGAAGTCTCTGCATGAACATTGTGTGAGTGGAGGTGAATGGAAGCCTTCATAACCTGCGAGGTGGCTGTGGTCTCAACCGCCACGCTGCCAGCCACGCGTCCGCTCCCACAACCCTCATGCTGATTGGTCCTCCTGTAGGGCCTTCAGGGCCCTGCTCTCTTAAAACTACAGATTACTGCAGAATGACTTCATTGAAGTTACTGTAAACAACTGATTTACCAAATATGACTGTATGGGTAAATGAATAAAATATTGGAATGCGTAACCTGTTTTTCTGTTTTTTTTTTTTTCCTTCTAAGCATGAAGAAAGAGGACTATTAGAGTCTGGGTGCAATTCACGTGTCGTGGCTCCAAATGTTTAGTGATATTTCTAAATTATAGTAAATCTTCACTGAAGATCTTTCTGATCATAACACTAACACTGACCAAGGCAGTTTAGTTAAGATCTGACTGGATCACATTACAGTGTTGAAGCACAACCATTTCCACTTAGCAGTGATTCATTCGGCTGGACCACAGATGTATTAATAGAGCCAGATATGGCACGGTGAGTCAGCCTTGTTCCCCCTGCTTTGTTTCAACAATTTGTCCTGCCAACTGCAAGTACTGCAAAAACAAACAAAAAAAAAAAAATAGAGTGAGCAAGTTGTGTGCAAATGAATATCACTGCATTAATGTTATCCGAACATTTAGCTGCCAGCCTGAAGCTAAACCCGGGCAGTTCAGTGATTTACTGTAACTTCTGAATGAAGCACATTTAGGGTGATGCCATATGAGAAAAACAACAGTGAGTGTGTGTGGCTCTGTTCAAACAGTGGGACGATAACTAGATTTACACATTTACAAGAAAATATAATTTTCTCAGACAAAAAAAAAAAAAAAACAACTAAAGAATGAATGACCAAACTGTGTCTGAATGTATTATCAGTTACTGTAACCCTGCACCTGTGCGTGCCTGTGTCTGTGTTTTTGTCTGGGGTTCTAGACTCTCTCCTAGTGTGTTTAACATTCACTTGTATTTTATTTCTTGTATTCTTGCACATTACTTTTTTTTTTCTTCACTGCAGCCATTATAAGAAAAATAAGACTGAGTGATGATGTGTGCCGCATGAAAATTATTGTCCCGCTCGGCCTTTTGGACACTAACGTAACGTAACACCACACCAGCGTTTAATTCTGTGAAAAGAGCGAATAAAGTGTAGTTAAATGAAACAGTCACTGTTCTTCTCTGCTGCTGCTGCTGCTGCTCTCATCCTCTGTCACCACGAGTGTGTGTGGTTGCCCCATCGCGGTTCATTAAACTTTGCTTCACACTCACACACTTACAGTGCGTACACACCTGGGAGCTGCCCAGCAACCACAGTCCTCTAATGTTGGAGCAATAATAGTAGGTTGAGTGCCTTGCTTAAGGGCAACACATTCCCTTTAAACACACACTTAGCAGACTGGTTTTTGCAGCTGTTTTTGGCATCTCCACTTCAGCGATTCAGGCCTGACATTTCTATTAATCACCTTCACATTGTAGCTAAATCTTCTTTTATTTCTGCTCACTCTCATTTTCCGATGGGGCTTTTTCACCCTTGTCATGTTCTCCATAGTGATCATCCCATATGACAGGTGTGTTTACATGACGTCTCTGAGACAGCGAATGAAAGAAGACTTAATGGAACATGAAGCCTTGAGAGATTTATGGATGTTTTTCTTCGAATGTGACACACAGACTGGTGTACGTGGAGTCAGTGCTGTCTGAGGGTGAGTTCATTTTCAGTAACTCGAAGTAAAGCAGGTGAATTTGAGTGTGTGTGTGTGTGTGTGTGTGACGGCAAAGAGAAAAGAGTGACTGGTAAAACGCAGGAAAGCTGTGCCAAATAAATCCAGGGAGATGTCCCTTATGCGCATTTGTCCATGTTCACTGTTTATTATGTCAATTCCGAAGTGTATTTGCGGTCGAGTGTCTATGGAGCGTGTCCATGGTGGTGTCATCTCCACAACATCAACGTCTGAGTCACAGTGGTGTCTGCCATTTCAAAACACACACCCTGCCCTTCATTCCTATAACAGAGCCCACCAAAAAAAAAAAGTTTGCCGTGTAATTCTCAGGCTCCGTGTTCCTGCTCCCATCAAATAAGGCAGCACACCTGCCACATCGTAGCTCACTCGTGACAAGCCCCAACAATCTGATGCAACTGTTGGTGAAACTGCTGTTGCGGTTTTCAAGCGCACTTGTATTTACAAGAAATACTGTATAATCCACAAGCAATAACATGCCTCAGATTTAAGACAGTGAGTTTTTTACTTGTGACTTTTATTAAAGTAGTATTCAGCTGTGTTACAGAGTGAATAAACCCCTTGGTCTCTAGCCACTGTGTCATTTAAATACAAAAATACAACAAAAAAAAAAGCCAAAAAGTGGCCAAGAAGCTGAGAGGGGCTTGGGTGTGGATGCTCAAATATGTTGTATATCTTTCTCAACTGCTGACTGTCACTGCAGCCTGTATCAAAGGGAGACGTTAATTTTAAAGCAGGGGAAGGAGAGATGGGTGAGAGAGGTTGGGGTGGTGGTGGTTGGGGGGGGGGGGGGTTGACAGAAACTGGCACCAACACGTCTCCTGCGACCAGACCAGCTCAGTAGCCAGATTTCAAGCAGCAAAGGCAGTTCCTGCGCATATTTCTGACATAAAATGTAGAAATCAAATACTTTGGCATAAAATGTCAAGAACAGGACCTGAATCCAATGACTCCACTAATAGATAAGAATATACATTTGTTTTCAGCTGCAAAAAGGCCTTTAGCTACTCTTTAATAAAACTAGGGCCCAGGTATCCTTTCTGTTTACCGACGTAAGCGTAGACAACATTGTCGTCATCTGCATCATCGTTGACAAACCTCGTTGCGTAGTTTGTGTGTCCGAGGGATTTAAAAGGTTAGTTTTGAGGAAAAAGACATCACTCCTGACTGACAACAGCAAATTTTTATTTTTTTTTTTCACAGAAATGTCTGCTTTTCCACAACATAAACAGAAGCCATGGCAACACTTGGAGAGGTTAATGTTGAGATCACAGCAGAGAAACAACAGCAACAACAACAAAAACTGATGACATAAATATTAGGAATGAAGAAGCCACTTATTCCACTGCGATTGGTTTAAAGCTGCTCCTGAGATTGTTTGATATGCATAGTTAAGAGCCAGGATATCTGGAGCCTTACACAACATCCACAACTTACAATAACCTTTTTTTTTTTTCTATAGTTTTGGCTTCTGCTGTCATAACTTGGTTAAAATATGTTTTACCACAATGACTCAATAATTAAATCCAAAGACAGTTCAGCCTTGTTTTTATTGTTTTTAACTACTCTGTGACCAGACACAGTATTTCTGTATGTGTAGCCTGCAGTGATGCAGTGGAGGTCGGCCTGTCCTGACGTGAGATTTCCAAACCTAAACCATTATCTTATAGAAGCTCTAGAGGGGCTGCGTCTGCCTCCAGGTGTTTTACTGTGACCCACTCCATGCAGCACTCCCTGTGGCAGCTGCTGCAGCTGGGTGACTGCAACAACTAGCTGTGTGTGTGCGCGTGTGGGTTTGTGTGTGTGTGTGTGTGTGTGTGTGCGCGTGTGGGTTTGTGTGTGTGTGTGTGTGTGTGCGCGTGTGGGTTTGTGTGTGTGTGTGTGTGTGTGTGCCTGTGCATGTCCAGCCAGCTGGGAGGAGAGTGAGAGATCTTTTCCACTGTACTCAGCAGCACCTGGGCCAGCTCGGGGCAAGACCAGCAGCTAGGCCAGGCCACCCAGCCTATCCTGTGGCCTCTTAGTCCCAGACTGTCTCTTGTTTGAAGAACAAAATCCGCCTCAGATCCTCTGTCAGTTCTCAGTGCGTCCACACAGGTCATTTGTGATAGTGTCACACTCAGTTTGATCCTCTGATATCCCACATTCAACACATCTAAGCAGAGCAATGGATATCAGTTATTGTTATTAATATTATTAAAATGGATTATAAAAGATTGAATCATTTATAATGCAGTATTATTAATATGCAAATACAAGAAATTGCATTGAGTTTTTGTCAATCTGTATCTATACAGTATATAGATCTGTATGATATTGCAGATTAATATTATGCTTGTATATTTGACATTTCATACTGCTTTGTGGATAATGAAAGCTGTTTTATTGTTATGTTAGATATGACATAGTGATTAGCTTCTGTAAAATAGTGTAATCATGTGTGATCTTATGGTGCTATCCCTGTCAAATTACGGCTTTTTTAGATTTTTTGAAAAATCCATAAGGAATATTTTCCTTTGCAACTTTTTAAAGCAGTGTCTCACAGTTTAAAAAACCAGCCAGTGAAAACACTTTCAATCCTGTTCGCCCCTTCACTTGACGACACGTTGGCCTAACACCCAAATTCCAGCGTTAAAAGCATCCCGAGCCTTGTGATGAAAAAAGGTTGGACTTGAATCACACCTTGGTTCAGCACAGAGGTACAGACCTGCTGCAGGTGAAAGAGTTTAATCTCATTTCTTTCCTCTTGGAGAAGAAGCGTTGCCCAAAGCTTCGAGGCATCGCCGCGGCAGCTTTTAGCACGATCAACAGGTTTCGAACACCCTTGCTCGGGGGAAAAAAAACTCCACTGCAGCATATTAGCCCCCTCTACCTCTTTTCTGCCCTTCTTTCCTTTTACCTTGAATAAACAGAACATAGCTTGCTATTCACGTCACATATTGCCAGTAGCCATCACTTCGATGGGAGCCAGTGCTCCACGAACAGTCTGGTGTTAAGTTCCACCAACAGGGACAGGTTACTGGCTCCCACTGCCAACAATGTCCACGTAGTGCAAATGTTTATTTAAAAAGTTATGTTCGAGTATTGATTTTATTTCATTTTCCCTCCTCCTAGCCCGCCTGCTCTTGGCTCAGGTAAAGTGCCTGTCCATCATGAAGTTTTCCCTCTGGAGTCCGGCGTGTTGTCTGTCTCCTAAAAGCCGCTACTGTAGTATAATGTAGCCCCGTGCCCCGAAATGTCCGCCTTTCCTCTCCAAGCACGCCGAGCTTCCATGGAGGATGTGTGTATGAAGAGTGTGGGCTCTTTCCAAGAAAAATATGTTAAGGGGCCTCAGTTCTTATAATAGTCTGGACATAATATCTCACCTACTAGTAGGAAAAATATAAGTTAGCATTAATACCCGATATGTCCCTTTGCCCACTTTTCTTATTTTATACGCCATCGCTATATTTGTATTGAATTAGCATTAAATGGGTTTATGTTGAAAAATATGGAGTCACACAACTATTCTCTGTTTCCAACACACATAAAGCAAAATATATTGTCTTCTGCGCTTCCCGTCAGAAGGGCTTCTCCCTTTCTGCAGTGATCCGAAAGCACTTTCTGCCTGAGCTTTTGTGGATTTCAGTTTTAGCATAAGTTTTATTAAGGCAGATATATTTCTGTCATCGTAGCTGCTCTCACTCCCTTAAGCTACAGTAACTACATGCTACTTACACGGATACATGTGTGCCGCAAAACTTCACAGAGTGACTTTGTCTACAATCAGAAACCAGAATGGCGTTATTGGCGGAATAATCTTCTCTTAATTTTAATATGAGGGTTGGCGACTTCGTTACCGACTGTAAATCCTACTGTCATCTTTACTTTGGTCACCAGATGTCAACTACTGTAATTATCACACCTACTTGTTCTGTAGGTGTTTTACTGAACCATAACTGTGGGAATGATAACGACTTCTAAAAACCATTTAATGCCGTCATAGCATTTGAATGTTCTGGAATTATGATGTCATGAGGATGTGTATTATTTCAAAATACGAAACTAATAGCACTTTAATGATGTAACTTTCCTGAACCAATCAATTGAAATACTTTCACACATTTACATAAATAAATACAACGTAATCTGGAAGATCCAGTTACTGCTGAAATAATAATACTGGCCAAAAACTACACCGTGAAGACAAAGAAAACTTCAAGCAAAAGGTTTTGGAGAAGCAGAAATCAAAGGAAGTGTACACGAAAATTTCTAAGTCACTGAATATAGTTAATCAATCATTTAGAAATGGAAGTAACATGACACAGG
This sequence comes from Channa argus, assembly GCF_033026475.1. Classification (NCBI taxonomy): domain Eukaryota; kingdom Metazoa; phylum Chordata; class Actinopteri; order Anabantiformes; family Channidae; genus Channa; species Channa argus. The sequence goes on from NC_090216.1 coordinate 15,425,331, forward strand.
TATAATATAAATCTGTCTAGAGCAGGGTGTCCTCAAAAAAGGGTCTTCATAGTAAAGGTTTCTGCCAGGATAATAACACCAATAACCAGATCTTCTGGATACGGGTGTATTTATACTACAATCCTTGTAAAACGTTTAGTAATTGGTCATTATTCTGTTCCACTTTCCAATTAGCCAACTTGCTTCAAAACTGATGAATACTTGCTGTGTCTCAAATGCTTTTTCTGCTTTTTCTATGTTTTCTACTTTCAGTGAATTACATTGCTACGAACAATTTGTACGAAACAATCCAAATTAATTACACTTTGTATCTGCTTCCACTTTGACTTTTGTCTTTGACTTTTTTGCCAATTTTGTCAAAGACAAAAACATATATCGACCGTGCTTTAATATTTAAAAAAGTAAAAATACTTTAATAGTCACTGTACATGGTCTTTGGATTTCCTCACATTAGCAGAAAAGCAGCTATGGCCAATGCAATACTACTTACAGTCCTGTCCACTTTCTTGCGCCAGTAACTTTCAGTGAGTTATTTGTAGAGATCCTGGGCCACTGTCATCCTGGAATAGGGACATTTTAAGATCCAGCTGTGAATTATTAAATGCATAAACATACCCTATGAAGGAAGCATGCATTCAAGTGTAACTAAAATGCACAAATGCAATTACACATTACAGATAGACATTTAGAAATATGGAGTATGTTAAATGGTCTGCACTTATCTAGCACTGTATATAGCACAGTGGTCTGCACTTTTTCTACCTACTGGCACTCAAAGCGCTTTACACCGCTTCCCATTCACCCTCTCACACTCACAGTCACACACGCACGCACACACCGATGTTATGCAGCTGGCCAACACTCACTACAAGCAACTAAGCTGTGGTTCGGTGTCTTGCTCAAGGACACTTCGAGAAGCCGGGGATCGAACCAACGGGATTGATGGACCACCGCTCTAACTCCTGCGCCACAGTCGACTCATGCGGCCTATGTCCAATATAAAAAAAAAAGTTAATAGGATGGTAAACTGTAATTTTTCCCTTTTCATTACAGTCATAACAAGAGCCACAGCTATTTTTTCAACCATCACAAAATATCAACCCAATCTCTTTTGTAATAAATCATTTATGATGAAAACCATTCCCAATTGTTCTGCTGCCCCTTAAATCTGATTAGTTTACTTGTTTTGGCATAAATACCCAGCACAATACTTCTTATATCTAAATGCTGGCTCAAAAATTAAGCAATTACAACTGCAAAAATTGTTGTTTGGTCTGCTGCTGAATCTTACAGACCTATCAGACGGGGTATTAACCAATCTGAGAGCGGCTGTGTTATGCCCTCTTAGCTGCTCATTTTCCCCAACATTTACAGCAAAAATTGTGTGAGAATCCATCTGAAACAGTTCAGATGAAACTGTTCTAATACGCTTACATATTTTTCTATTATGCTCCTGCAAAAATTATATTTCTTTCAACTAAAACACACCTTCAGTGCCAAAAAGCATCAAGGGGTCATTTTCTTATTCTCTCCTTTTAAATTATAAAAATTTTCACCAAACTGTTTAGCTGCTACAACTTAAAAGAAAGATAGATATAGCTAAGAACCATAAAACAAAGATGTATATATACACAGGTGTACAGTTAATCAGTTAAAGCGTTAACAGGAGGAATGACATTTGGTTCAAGATCCCAAGTGGAAAATATCTTAGTGACTTTGAAAGAAGGTTTATTATTGGGGGTATGAATGACCTTCAGTCACAAAGACTGCTTAGCAAATGTTCCAGTAGCAACAAAAACGGATACTATAATGACCATGGAGATGGTGGCGGGATGGGAGACCACCGCTCATTTTTACCCACAAGTTGGTTAATCCATGTATGACGTAATCAGACCAGACATACAGACTACATTAAGAGCTATATTATTTGCAATACAAAAGCCACATATTAGAAAGACAAATGTGCACTGGAGACTTCAGTGGTCAAGAAGCAGAAGCATTTCTCTATAGAGACGTCTAAAAAGAAATTAGTCAGAATAACCATCCTTCCCCATATTCTCAACACTTGGTCCGCTGGAGCCCAAACAGTGAGAGGCTGTTATGGAAAGTTTTCTTAATACAGTTGGGTCCAACCATCATGTTAGAATAAGGGCCAATCCACACCAAAACAAGCAACTTTGATGAGAGTGGTTTCTTCAAGGATTGACAATTCCTCCATCAGTGAGGTTGGTTTGGGTGGAATGGTTTAATAAATATTCAAATTAACCTGCATCATGTGCTATGGTCTTTACTGTAACAAGATTGTAGATGCATAACAGAATGAATGATGTAATCAATACTGACTAGCATATGAAGTAGCACCTAAGTTACACACGTAGCCATAGGAGGAGGGTTGTGGTGGATGGATGGGTCACAAAACCCAGGACTTCCACGGGGGAAACTGAGGCTTGAGTCCAGTGTTGTGATGTGACATAATGAAAAGATTTAAAGCAAATGATGAGCCATTTTTGGCTCCAATGTAACAAAAGTTATGTTGTTTGTTAAAACTGAGAAATTAGATTTTTGAAAAAATATATATGCATTTGAATTTGATGCCAGCTGTGCTAATAAAGTTCGTGCAACAAAAAAGCACCTGATGGACCATCTCAAAAATAATGAAATTACAACAGGTCGATTTCATAATAAAAAAAACAACATCCCAAAGAAGCTGAGTCTTTCGGAAGTCGGATGGGGCCAAGTTTATCATTCTGGAAAAACAATGTCTTCAGAATAACATTTGTCAGTGTAAAATTGAAAGGAATGTATGAATTGAATTTATTTATTTTTATTTTCGTATTTCAAGGGGGGCTCAATGGGTAGAGCATCAGGTTGGGATGCAGAAGGCTGCAGGATCGAATCCCACAACGCCAGGTGCAGCCCCGTCCAGCCACCAAGGGCCATCCAGCATAAAAACTCATGCCAAAACAATAAGGGGAACACATTCCCCTGTGGTGAACCCTGAAGAGACAAGCTCAAAGCCATTGATCTCAATCATTATTTGTCTATTTTATCTTTAGAAGTTGTGGGATCAAATCCCAGCCTACCCACCTGGTGTGTCCCTGAGCGAGACACTTAGCACTAGCTCCCCAGGCGCCGCCCCACGGCTCCACACTGCTTCCCCTAGGGGGTTGCATTAAATGCAGAGAATGAAATTCATTGTAACGTATGTGCAATATGTATGTGTGCTCAGTGATAATAAAGGTTGGTGTTGTTCTTCTTCTATGGTTCCTAAAAGCATTGAAATATTTCAAGAATGCACTTCAATAATGACACAGTTAAAAACCTAAATCTGGATGACCATGATTTCTGGGCCTGCAGGCAGTACTGCATTAAAAACAGATGATGCTGTAGTTAAAGTCATTATATGGAGTGATACATGAAGTAAAAGAGTCCAGGTGCTGAATTGGCCAGCCTGCAGTCCAGATCTGTCAGTCATCGAAAACCATCGGTACAATACAAAGTGAAAAATACAACACTTGAGGCCCCAAACTATTGAGCAGAAAGCAAAATTCTATATAAAGCAAGAATCAGGGAAATGGTAAAAGTAACCAAACACTCATAGAGTGTTAATAATAGAAGAGATGCAAATGCATTTGTAAACATGCAACTGACTGAATGTTAGAGACGACTTGCTGGAATCAAATTCAAAATGAGCAGATTCCTTTCAGACAAAATCCCTACAATCACACATTTGTTTCAGTGATTTGTAAATTATTGCAGTCTATTCAATTCAATTGAATTCAACTTTATTCATATAGCGCCAATTCACAACAAAGTCATCTCAAGGCACTTTACAGAATAAAGTCAAGACTAAGTCAAGACCCTGGAGCAAGCCCTAGGCAACAGTGGAGAGGAAAAACTCCCTTTAACGGAAGAAACCTCCAGCAGAACCAGGCTCAGGGTGGACGGCCATCTGCCTTGACCGGTTGGGGTGAGTGGAAAGTGAGGAGAGAAAAGAAAAAGAGCAACAAAAGCAACAACAAAACATCAGGCAGGTTGGTAGGACCAGTAGCTGCACACTGGAAAACACACAGCTCCAAAGCCAGGGACACCTGCAGAGAGGGACAGAAAGAGTGAGACAGAGAAGGACAAAGACAACTACGTGAGTAATTTCATACAGTGATGACAATTGTGGGGAGAGAGGAGAGGATGAAAGCAGCTCAGTGCATCGGGGGGTGGGTCCCCCAGCAGTCTAAGCCTATAGCAGCATAACTATAACTAACTAGAAGCTTTATCGAGGAGGAAGGTTTTGAGCCTAGACTTAAAAGTAGCGAGGGTGTCTGCTTCCCAAATCTGAACTGGGAGCTGGATCCACAAGAAAGGAGCTTGATAGCTAAAGGCTCTACCTCCCATTCTACTCTTGGAACTTCTGGGAACCACAAGTAGGCCTGCATTCTGAGATCAAAGTGGTCTACTGGGATGATAAGGTGCTATGAGGTCTTCTATATATGATGGAGCCTGAACATTCAGAGTTTATATGTAAGAAGCAGGGTTTTAAATTCTATTCTAGATTTAATGTGAAGCCAATGGAGAGAAGCTAGTGAAGGTTAAATATGATCTCTCTTGCTAGTTCCAGTCAGCAGTCTTGCTGCAGCATTTTGGATTAATTGCAGGCTCTTTAGGGAGTAACTGGGGCATCCTGAAAGTAGGGAATTACAGTAGTCCAACCTAGAGGTAACAAATGCATGGACCAGTTTTTCAGCATCACTTTGAGACAGGATGCTCCTAATGTTCCGTAGGTGGAAAGAGGCTGTTCTAGAGATTTGTTTTATATGTGCGGTAAAGGACAAATCCTGGTCAAAAATAACTCCAAGGTTCCTTGCAGTAGTACTGGAGGCCAGACTTATGCCATCTAGAGTAACAATATGGTTGGACATCATATCTCTGAGATTTTTGGGCCCAAATTATGACTTCAGTTTCGTCTGAGTTTAGAAGTATTCTCTTTGTATTTAATGTGTACTCTGTGTCCTTTTCTGGAAATTGCGTTTGTACTTTTTCATTTGCTATTGTAACAGGAAAGAAACTCGAAGTCGAAGGCATTTTTACATTAATCAAAAGAGCTGATTGTTTTATTATTTGGAAGAACAAGCTTGCAGCAGTCTTTCTATGAAGTGCAAATAAACAAAAAAGGGCTGATTATGTTCTAAAATCAAATAGTGAAAGAAAAAAAAAAGGGGCTAATACAGTGAGTCAGAGTTATAGGTGGGGATTTGGGGGAGTGGGATGTGGCTCATTACCTGTTTATCAGATATTACCCAACCACTGATGGGAGAATTAGGGAGCAATTATGTGTGTTACCCAGCTGACAGGCGTCGCTGGCACAAAGAAACACTGGCCGCTCAGACCTGGCACACTGAAGCGCTGTATAAACACACAGGCTAATCTGTGGCACATGTGCCTGCAGGTCCTCGCTGGAGTGTGAGGCTGCAGGATCGCAGTGGCTCTATTAATCCACATGGAATACTTGTTTGTATGTTTGTAATGCAACAATGCAATGGACGTCCTGCTTTTTGATTTTAAAAATACAAGCTGACGAGACTTAAATGAAGGACAAAAGCATAGAAAACCTCCCAACAACAGATGGACAACAGTTGATAAGAAAAGCTGCTTCCCACAACTATTTCTCAGACGACAGGTGCTTACAGTTCACTGGTTTTCTGCTGTCACACCAAAAAACACAGTCTTTCAGAAGCAAACTATCAGGAAGCAAATTTTAATATGTGGTCAGCTCAGACAGGACTTAGACGTTGTTGTGTTGTAATTTCATTTTAAATGTTGAAGAGTGCACGTTGAAGCTCAGCCAATCAGACCTCACAGATAAGAACAAGGTACTTAAGGTACCAACAGGGGTTCTGTCTGCGACGGAGGTTCACAGACACATCCCAAATAATACGAATTTTAAAAGATCTGCCAGGAAAAATGGGATAAACTAAACCAGGTGTGAGAAGCTTGTCGACATGCAACCACGACGATTCTGAGCTGCAATCATGAAAGTAGTAAAGTAATGGTATGAAAAATGTTCAAAGAAAATTTTCAGTTTTTTAATAAAGTGGCAGCAAATTCAACATGTTTGTCTCTTTGTCATTGTGTCACCGAGGGTCAACTGTTGAGCGGAAATTGCACAAACAGTTTCAAACGTGAATGGGCAGTGGCTGTAAGCCGCTATCTGTAGCTCTCTATCTGTAAATAACATGTATTTATCCCAAATATAAGTTGCAGTAGCCCTGTAGAAAACCAGCACTTCCTTTAAATAAACTCAAAGCAAGCTGAGAAAACTTCAGTCTTGTCTACAGCTGGGCAGCTGTGCGTATTAGAGTTGACAAACGTCATTAAAATTCACCGCTCCAAATAACAAATCTTTCAGCAGCCACACACACACACACACTCACACACACACGTGGACATGCTCACACAGACCACACAACCCCCCCCCCCCCCCCCCCCCAACACACACAAATACATAAAGACACATATGTGACTTTTAGCTGCTCAGCCGAAACAGGGATATGCTAACCTTGGCAGGGGATGTCTGTTGGGACACCGTGGCCAGACTTGGGTTTCCCTCCTGGGACTGATTCTGGCTAGCGCGCATGCTAATGCTTGGATGTCTCCCCCTGCCTCTCCTTCAGTCTTCATAAAATAATCTGCTTCATCTGGGTTTCTAACCAGGCTTTTCACCACCTATTAGCTCTCACACATGTGGTGGTGACAAAAGAGGGGCTTTGACACAGCGCCAAAACAGATTGTCACAACTCGCTGGTTTTCAAAAAACTCTTCACCCCACCTGATTACTTCCCCTGACTGACGGACTGCTGATTAGTTGCCGCTTGAGAAAACCGAACGTCAGGAATGGTTTTCGAATGATTTAGTCATTCAAATAAGTACACAGTCACCAACGGAGACTGGAGACAACATTGGTTGGAAGCTGCTTGAGCCTCCGTGGCTGAATACAAGCCGGCCGTTCAGCTGAGTAAAGCGTAATCAGTCAAAGGCCAACAAAAGAAAGTGCCAGCCTGCTTCAACCAGGGCGGAAATTTGGCTCTTTGGGAAGGTGCAAGGTTTCAGGGGTAGAAATGAAAGCTCCTAGCAGCCGCTTACCTCTGCTTTTCCTGCAGGAACTTTGTCATCACTGTGCAAATGATTTTGGATACTTGGTCTAAAACTAACAAATTATATCAATTTTATTGAAATATAAAAACCCCGCTTGGTACGAATGACCAGTATATTCTAGTGCAAACTGGGCCAACATTCTAAATGGGTCACACTTCAGTTACAGAAAACATTTTATTTCCATGTGTGCACAGCAACATTTTGCATAATTTAGCAATCATTGTATCAATAAACAGACATCGTGTTGTTGTAGCTGCTCAAAATATAAAAAAAATGGAACTAACAGAACAGTCACTGGATTTTTCAGAGCTGGTGTTGGCAGCAGATTTTCACTGTAACAACACACACAATGATTAGAAGCCACAGCAAGTGGCTCCTGCTGCACTTTTTAGGGTCAGGTGATACGACAAAGGTGGGATTTCACAAACAATGGCTGTCAGGTACTCGTCAAGCAGCATTTAAAGGGGTGAAATCACTACAAAATTATTAGTTGCAGAGAGATATAAAGTGCATAATGAAGGAAGGAATGTGCTGTAGTTATTATCGTACATCATCAGTAGTTATAAACTGCTATATATTTCTATCTAATTCGAATTAATTCTTTTTGAAAGAAATCAAAGGGAAAAAAAGCAAATTTGCAGTTTTGCAGAAGTTTGGTAGCCACTTCTTTTTCGTTTTTGGGCCAGTGTGAGTCACATTACCAGCACAGAACTCACAGATTGCAATCACAGATTGCTTTACTGGACGGTAATGATGGGGCATTGCCCTATGAGTAGTCACTACATCAACAAGCTTCTACAGCCGAATGTTATGCAAAGATGTAGATGCAGATTCATTTGTACATAGCACTTTTTCATGGAGCCGAAGTCACCATAGTAGTTCAGCAAATTTAGTCCAAAGTGAATCTACTACCTGATATCAGAGAGTAAGTAATTAAGTAGATTTACTCCAGTTGTGTACTGTACAGTTTTATCTCTTTGTACTTTACACATGTATTTTTCATTTCAATCCACTTTTACTTCTTATTTAAACAGTTTTCTTCACTCTTTTTAAAAAAAAAATAAAAATAGGAGTGACTTTGAAATATGGATGTAGTATTATTGATTATCCACCTGTCAATACATAAAATGGTGAGAGTGGAACCATTTTGTTGCACACCAAGGTTTTATAGTAACACAGATCTTTTGCATATGTTGGTATCAGGAATATTCTTATATAATGTAATTAAATATGATTTTCACCTCAGAGAGCTAAGGCAAATAATTGCACTTAAGAACCATTCGATTTGTGTACTTGTCGATTTGTGTACTACAATAGGCCAAAACAATATACAACTACTGCTGTACATCAGCAACATTAAATGTAATTGGAAACACCAGCAGTGTCCACCTAGTGAAAACTCAACAGAAGATCGCTCTTCTTCCTCACTGCACACGTTGCAAAGCCTGCTACACTTTGCAGCCCTGGAGAGCAATGCACGGCCTTAAAGAACAGACAGCATGGAGACTGACTGACTGCTGACATACATGGCACAGTGAACATGCCGGCTTTTGTCAGACTTCAACATGTGTTTTCAATGGGGGGGATATTAGATTCTGGGCTGGTACTGAGTGTTGGCCACGGCCGAGGCCTTGTCTGCAAGTAGACGTACTATGTGTACACAGAACATGGTATACGTTGGAGACAGATTGCGATAGGAGTGTGGTGGCAGTGGGTCACCCTGAGTGAGTATAAGTGTGTTTGTGTGTACGCGAAGGGCTCGGGTTACCGCGCGGCTGCTGAATGTCTAACGAGAGAGGATGTCAGTCTTGTTTGAGAAGTGGGTGTGACAGCAATGAGATTCAGAAGAAAACGAAACCTCAGCAGAAATGAATATATATACACAGTAGTAGCCATTTTTGTGGTTGTCTGTTTGTTTAGCCTGCAGGAGAGAACGTTCTTTATATACAGGCTACATTAGGTAATTCGTATATTGTGAGACCAAAATAAAACCAAGTATTTAACCGGCCTTGCTTTGGAGCATTAATATAAAAGAAGGGGAAAGCTTGTTTTAAACAATACGCTAATGGTTTATTGATGTTTGAATGCTTAATGTAATGCCTTTAAAAACAAGTGTCTGGGTACAGGTTATTAATGAGGCATAGGACAGAGAAGAAAAATTCAGGTTAGAATTTAGATGTGCCCACATGCTCAGTCACACGCACCCGACCTCAGTCTCCAACTTCAACCGTGGAAAAAGGTTAGATTCTAATAACACACGGCTAAGTAAAAGTTTATGTTTTCAGCGACCAACAAAATAAATGAAACAGAACAAACTTGAACATGGGACGTTGGCATTCGGAGTTGGTTTTATCGAAGCAATATGGACTTAAGAAGTGGAGAGAATGGAGGGCTGGTAGAGCACCTGTATATTTGTACAGACTTTAACTCTTGTGATGTCATCCTACAATAGTAAACATTTATCTGTATTTTCAAATGGCAATCCAGATCCGAGGTCATTAGCAAACACAGAGTAAATGAGGGAGACCACCATCTGAGGCCTGAAACTGGCCAGAGTTACCATGTCTAGAGGTTCTCTTGCCATTTTAAATTTATTGAAAGGAGGATGGTTTATTCAAGGAGCTTGTAATGAGTTGTTCTTGGTATTCGGAATGTGCCATGTGTCAGGAGGTCAGGATGAGATCTGTCTTTGAAACTGAATGGGAAAAAAAAAAAAAGTATGTTTCTGTGCTCAACACTGCAATTATCAGACCTATAGTAAGTAAATTCTTTTAAGTTTGAGCTCAGCACGCAGGGAAATTCGGCCAATGTATTATGGCAAGTCAGTAGAATATGAAATAGTGTTGGTTTAAATGTTGAAATTAAGTTCTTTTACTTTTTTTTATTTTTGTTTAACATGATGTAGAGATTTAAAAAAAACTTTAGGATAAGACCTTATTCAAGGTTTTATGAATAGACAGTTTAGTAAGTACATATTTAACAATGAGAGATGGCTGCATGGTGTCAGGGTACTAGCTGGTGCTAGTTGGGTAATGATAAGACAGTCCTCTGCAAATAATCACTTTTTACTTTGTTGTTACTGCAGTGGAATAATGTGTAGAATTGTCCCATGACTTCTTTTTTTATGTCAAGTAAAAACAGAAAAAATTGGCTCCTGTTTCTGAAAGTTTAACTACAACTGCTTTAATATAAAGCATCTTTGCGACCTAATCCACTGATTGCACTAATTAGACTAATTTTGTTTTAGAATTTTGCTTAAAACATTTACATTCTACAAAAAGCTGTCCACCCCACGGTGACTTTGAACAGTCCAAACCGCTGACGCAAACATGAAGGCAGCGCAATTTTTCCTTAACAAACAAAATGCGCAAGCTGGCATGTGTTGAATCACTGTTAACACTTTCTTCTCTCTCGTCACCCGACTCTATTAGTTCAAACAGGAAAACAAATGACATATATGTCATATCTCAGATACATAGCCAACTGTTTTAAGTCTTCTTTTAGCATTGTTTTCACATTGAACACAATGAGTACTCGTAATGACTAGTCAGTGTTTGTGTTCATTGTGAGTTATCATGGTACTTGCTTAGTCTGGAAAACCACTTCACGCTTGTAAATGGTATTTAAATAGGAATAAATATTTGAGTCACTTCAGCGAAGAAGGGAACCAACCAATAAGGTACAATGGTTTGCAACAACAAAGAAAAGACTCAAAAATTACCAATGCATCCAAAAAGAGATGAAAAAAGGACTTTTTTAAAAAAAAACTGGGAGATGTGGTCGAACTGCAGCAGTATTGACAACTGCATCAGTTCTATCAACCAATCGCTAGGCGTCACAGGTTTTTACAGCTCTCACATGAGGAATTCTGGTTAGCAAGTCACCCAGATAATGGTGCGGAACCTGTCCATACAGCGGGAGGCAATATTACTGTTGTTCACACTGCTGACAGTAGTTCCATGACTGGTCTCAGTGGGGGTCTGGCCCACACACAGCTTTAGTATAGTCCAAGCATGGAGAAGGTAAACAGTGATGAAGCGCCTGCCTCCACCACACAGCATGTCGTCTCACCACAGACAGAAAGAAAAACAGTGAAACCTAAGTGATGATCCATGGGAAGGTTTGGACCAGACAACTAAACTATGGGTCATGACAGGTAGTGCAGCGTTGAACAATTTGTTATCAGAGCATCATGCAAATTCTCTCTAAACCGTATTTTGGCAACTTTCATAGGCGCATCAAATGGCAACTTCACCAACTTCCAAACTTGCTTTCTATGGCTTGAGGTCGTAAATGTTCTTTAAACATCCCTTTGACTTCCCTACATTCAATAATGTTGGTGTTTAGATGATCTTGAAAAAGCAGGTTGACCACGATTACAAACTACATACTGTGAGCAACAAGATAACATAATCTGAACTGAAGCTTCCTCTAAGTGATGTCATCTGGAGCCATTTTTCTGCTGAAGGGATATAAATATGTGGAAGTCAGAGGGACGTTTAATGGCACTGATGTACGTGTACTACCTCAACCAGAAGCAAAAGAAGCAAGTTCAAAATAAGTGAAGGTGTCCTTTAATAAATACAGCTATTTATGTTTAGGTACATTTGAGCATTTGAGGAATTTTTCTTACTTTGTCAAAGTTGTTTTGAAATGAGAGAATGCAAGAAGTCGACACGTAACAAAAGTCCCCAGCTGGACTTGAACATGGGGTTTGTGTCTCATGGTCAGTGCAGTAATGTCCAAAAAAACGATACCACATATACAGTATAATACCATCCTTCATTAGATTGTCTCTGCATGAGGACAATGTGCTTTGGGGAGTTATTTACCAACCTGGGTAGTGTGCTCTCACTTCATGCATGTGACTCTGATCACTGTGACAACCCTCAAGTGCGTTCAGAGTTCAGACTCATTTGTCTGCCAACACTGAGAGAAGAAGGAGTATTCGGAGAGAGAATTAAAAAAAAAAAAAAAGGGGTTTTAATATTAGATTTGCATTGTAATGTTGTTGTTCATGCGCATGTTATCAAAAATATGAACAATATGCCTATGATTAAAACAACCTATTTGTAATGGGATGATGCTTGATACAATTCATGGCCTCAGTCTGGAATTTATAGTTTAGTAGCACTTCTTTAACAATATGACAGTAGATCCAGATGGAGATTGTCATGTTTTATATATAATGTCCCACTAAAATAGAAAATCTTGTTTAAGTAAGTAAATACATTTTACTCATATAATCATTTTTAAAGAAGGACATGACAAAGTGCTCATCCCGTGAGTTCAGAGTCGCCACAGCGGACCAAAGAGATCAGAGTACGTGTGACACTAGACCTTTTGGATAACTTTGTTAGAAGCTTGTGTGGAGGAGGACTGTAATTATTCTTCCCCAGCTGGACTTTCATTAATAATTAGTGAGGTGGGTAAAAATAATAATTTTATTTTAAGGCCCTCAGAACCTTATTAATGTTCCTTAGTTGATAAAGAAAAGTGGAAACTAAGGAATTTAGATGCTGGTCAAGGCAACACCTAAGTCACTGAGGGGAAGTTAAACCAAGGATGGAGGATGAAAGTTAACCAAAATGAAGTGCAAAAATGAAAACTTCTGTTTAGGAGGATTTATGTGTAAACAAATTTCAGCCATCCAGACTTTCATAGAGTTACTGCAGTTACTACAGTTATAAGATTTATATAAGTTAATATCATCTACAAAAAAATGGTTATAATATACTGTTACACTGAATCATTATCTGCCAAAGAGGAAACTAAAGCTAAAAAGATTGGACGCAAGACAGGACCCTGAGAGACACCACAAGAAAAAGCTTGAGTCAAAGAAACATACTTTTGAAATGTGCACAGAACGATAAACCCTTTGTTCAATGAGTCAACTCATAATTTAAATGACTTATTTTCAATATAAGTTCAACCCTATTTCTTTTAAATTGCCATTAGTTCTGATCTTGGTTAGTGTGCTGTCATAACTTTTAAAAGAAGTAGGACAACCAACAAGGTCCGGAGGAGAGAGAACAGGAAGTTTATGAAGCAGGGCAAAAACATCACTGTACAGCAGCACTGGTTCGGTTCCTTTGGCACCTTTCTAATTACCATAAATTACCCTGCTGTTCCTGGTGAGTTACCTGGAAAGACAGTTCCGGCGTATTGTATTGTGCATCGACGTATGTAGGAAGACACACACTGATTAATGTGGGTTAAGTAGAGCAGCAAAAACCGAGTTCAGAGATTAAAATACATTAAGAATAGGGTCTGTTTCGAGGTGACTTAATGCTTCCTAAATATGTCTAAGGAGTTCAGATTCTCTAACAGCAAACACTGATAAAGATGGAACGCAGGCTTTTTGTTTTCCATGTTTTCCTACTGTTTTGTCAGATTCGTTTCAATGTGAAGAATTTGACCGTGTTCATGTATGAGACTTTGTTTTCTGTCAAGGCCTTCTGAGAATATGCATGTGCGTGTGTGTGTGTTTTGTATGAGCTCACACATACTTCTGTGTGTCTGTTTGCACATGTGTGTGTCAGACGGTTTGTGTATAGTGTGTAGGCAAGGTGTGACAAATCGGGACGGGCCTCGACTATCCTTCCCACAATTATTCCATATTCGTGTCTCTCACTCGCAGAAACACCCCCACTAACTTAAAGCCACTCCTATGAGCTACGTTCAAGGATAAATCTCAGCCTTGACCCCAGATTTCACACTTGTCCCTCTAATCTAGTCCCATCCCATCGACAAGCCCATTTCCTCCCTTCCCACTGCATTGATCCACGGCTCAGACAGAAAAACATACACAGATTTCACAAACTGAACGCACACATTTCATTTCTTCTTAGCAAGCCCACCCACCCTTCCTTTGGACTCCCTCCTCACATTCTCACTTTCACCTGACCTTTCTCACCTTTCATTCCTTGTTTGCTTGTGTGATCCCCCAAATTCTCGCTCCTCCCTGCTATTAACTCACTCCCCAAACTGGTGTTTGACCTTTATAACCTCTTGGTTTTGTTTGAGCAACAGATGGGAAATGCACACGCATTGTAAAGTACTGAGTAGACATTAGACATTAAATAAAGAAAACAACAATTTAGGATTTTTCATATTTAACTGCACATACAGACACGGGTAAAAATTCAATCACTGCCAATATTCAAACATTTATTAAAAACAAAAGTCTTCTACAACTTCTTATGAAAAAAAAATCCTATCTGTTCTATTTTGCATTTGCACTTTGTTAAATGGAAACATTTGATGTGCTATGATGTTGCCCTTCTGACTTTTATTTTTAGTTTGCTTTGTAAGACCTTGGATAAAAGCATCTACATCTGTTTTGAACAGCTTCCTTACACACGTCATTCTGCAGGCTACAGACTACAACTGTCACTACACCCATCACCCACAACAGTAACAAAACCTGGTGGTTAATGTGGTGAACAGGTCTCAACAATCAGAACAAATGCAACGCTGCTGCGACACTGGCGTGATCGACGGGTGTCGGAACGTAAAGTTCGTCGCAGCTCTGCAGACTAGTGCCCATACTGAGCCGTCCATATTATGGCTGGTGTAGGTGTTTGGTTACAGTTTGTCGTTCTTACATTAAGGCGCAAGGTGTTGAACTCCAGGCCTCAAGGGCCACAGTCCTGCTTGTTTTCCAACTATCTACCCTCATCTTCCAGTTTCTGTCTGACTGCACACCCCCGATGTAGGTAATCATCAGTGGGTCATGCAGCTGTAGTTGGAAAACATGCAGGGCTGCGGCCCTTGAGGCCCCTATAGTTCAACACCTCTGCCTTAAGGGGGATAGTTGGCTGTGGGTTTAATCCTAGAATAGTGGTACGGAGCTTCGTGGATGCAGGTTTGCAAAGTTGGACCAAAGCAGAACAAGGTGAGAGTTTCGTAATTCAATGCAATCTTTTTAATTTCAAAGAGATGCACATTTGGCCTGATTTTCAAGAGAACATTAAGTAAGGACCCCATTTTTTTCATGTGTTCCTGTCGACTGTCCTGTGAATTCAATAACTTAAAACATGTGTCTTAGACATGTTTGCATTGTTTGTCTTAGACAAACAATATGTCTTAGACAAATAATATGTGAGACAGATGTTTGCAGGCTAAGGTTTTTAATATTGTGGCGCAAGGGATGGCGAATATGTTTTACTGACAAACGAACATAACACAGTAACCAATTACACGATGCAGGCATTAACCATAATGCCGAAAGTTGTTTCTTAGTGCCGAAACCTGACCAAACTACTTTAGGGGTCTAAAAAGTAAAAGTAAAAGTAGTTCCCACCTTCTGAGACTTCCTGTTTTATTGAATGAGCATCAGATAAAGCTTTTGCGAAGAATACGATGGAATTTACCTTTTTCCTTCTTTGCAGTATTTGCTGTTTCAAAGGGAGCATAGCAAAACACACCACAATTACCACTCATCTGTTTTAGATGGAGTTGTTTGAAAAAGTCCAGCTGACCCCCTTTGAGAAATGGTGTGGTCTGTAAACACTTAAGACAGATTAGGTCAGAGCATGCAGGAGGTGAAGGAGGGAGAGTGAGGGAGGAGAGAGGGAAGGAGAAGAAGGAGGAGATGGTAGTGATACCGAGGGGTGAAGTGGGTGAAGGAAAGTGACAGTGGAGACGGGAAGTTGAAGATGTTAGATAAGGATCATTGCTACACGTCGACTTTTACAATGGGACGACCTGATCCTGACCTTTGTAGGACCTTTTCAGCAGTTTGGATTATTTGTGAACTACAGACACAACACCTTGACCATTTTGGTTTTCTTATCAAGGTATTTCAAGCATAAACCAAAAAGACAATTTACAGCAGTGCTTGCTTTGACACACAGCTGACATGTGGGTCAGTAACAATAAATAAAGTAACTAAATTCACAAATTTTGATCGCTGAATCTATGAATTGGTACAACTGTCAAACTAAGGGTCATGTCCTCCTGTTTTTTCTACCAGCAGGTAGCTTACTGTCCCTCGTCCATCACCTGCTCTGTGTTCAAGAGCTGATGTTAAAGCTATGCATATAAAAGCTTTGGTTTTCAGAGCTGTGCCAGAGTAAACTGGGTGGTATATGGCTTAGAGACATTTCCTTCTCCAAGAGCGAGGGTCCTAGGTCCCAGTTTGTAATGGAACAGTCTTGCTTTTGCCAAGCGTTGGCCATTTCTTAGACCTCTTTGTGGCTGTTAGGAACAGTTTGAAAACCACAAGTTATCATTGGAGCAGGGAAGACCCGTGGTGCACAGAGCGACCATCACCATCAACTTACACCACATTATACTCTTCGTTACGGGCTGCACGCACCTTGCACACACCCCACCTTGCAATTTCCATCTGTCCGTGCGCTGTCAGTTTACACACCTTTCCCCCTCTGCTCACCTCCGCCCATCCTGGTAGTGCCAGCCTCTGCGCCTTCCGTCGTACTTTCCTTCCTTCCCTCCGCGCCCATCCATCCACACTGTCAACACTCCATCAGTCTTGTTGTTGTCAGGATGAATGGCTGCGCTGGCGGCCAGGTATTTGCTGTTTTATGAACGTGGCTGATATCCTGGGTCTGCTGTGTGGCAATTGCTAAAATATGCAGAATAGAACGTTTTTTTTTTATTGAACAAATGCACTGTAATATGACGGGGGGGATAAAAAACACTGGCTGAAAGTTGTTTCGATCAGCTACTGGCATTTACTTCTCATGTGAGACAATGATGAAATGTAAGCTTTGGTCAATATCTCATTGTAAAAATCTGCAGTACACTCTGAGATAGATTATTACACGTATGGATATTATTGTCCTACAAGTTATTACCTCAGTTTTTTCTTATTTTACTTAACTACATCATTTAGATTGTATTTTACGCGAAACTCCTACCATGTACAATTGGGGATGTGGAAACTAAACTAAATAAACTAAATAAATACAGAATGCAAAGTTTTGCAAATGTCATTAACCTACATTTTATTCACAATAACATAAACAACATATCATATGTTGAAACTGAGTCTAAAGATTGTAGAACAATTTAAGTAAAATGTTCCTCAACGTAAAATTGGGAAGACTTTGTGGATTCTATCATCTACGGTATATACTCATCAAAAGATTCAGAAAATCAAGGGACAAGGCCAAAACTCAAAACTGGTTGCATGTGATCTTTGGGGCCTCAGTCAGCACGGCATTAAAAACAGGCCTGATTCTCTACTGGACATCACTGCAGGAACACTTCCAGAAATCATTGTCTGTGAACACAAATGTAGGTTAAAGCTGTATCATGCAAAGAAGAAGAAGCCATATGTGAACACGATCCAGAAACACCCCGTGTTCTCTGGGCCAAAGCTAATTTAAAATGGTCTGAGGCAAAATGGAAAAATGTTCTGTGGTCAGATGGATCAAAATGTTTTATTCTTTTTAGAAAACATGGACCCTGCGTCCTGAGGACTAAAGAGGAGTGGGACCATCCAGCGTGTTGTCTGGGGACAGTTGGGGACGGAGTGGGGTTGCATTAGCGCCTATGGCACGGCCAGCTTACACATCTGGAAAGGCTCCATCAATGCTGAAAAGAACAAGGAGGTTTTAGAGCATGTGCTCCCATCCAGACCCCCATCATCTTTCTCAGGGAAGGCCTTGCATATTTCAGCAAGACAATGCTAAACCACATACTGCATCCATCACAAGAGAAGAGTCCAGGTGCTGAACTGGGCTGCCTGCAGTCCAGACCTTTCCCCAATAGAACCAATAGAAAACATTTGGTGCATCATAAAAGAAAAAAATCCAGCAACAAAGGCCCAGAACTGTTGAGCAGCTAGAATCCTGCATCAGACAAGAATGTGACAACATTCCTCTACCAAACTCCAGCAACTGGTCTCCTCACTTCCTAGAAATTTACAGTTGTTAAAAGAAGAGGGGGATGCTACACAATGGTAAACATGAGCCACCTTTTTTTAGATGTGTTGCTGCCATTGATTTCAAAATGAGCAAATATTTTCCATGAATTGTTAAAACGTCTCAGTTTCAACATTTCAACTATTGTGAATAAAATATGGGTTGATGAGATTTGCAAATCACTGCATTCTGTATTTATTTGTGTTTTCACATCTTCCCAACTTTTGTGGAATTGGAGTTGTATATATAATTTTAACATCAGTACTACAGGGCTGCTCCATCTAAAAGATAAACATATAACAAGTGACACCAACACTTAACAGTTAAAATACATAAAGTTACATTTTGAATTGCTCCTGGGAAAAAATATGCATAATAGATAATTTCGTTCTTTTATTAAAATATCAATAACACACAGTGCCATGTTCTAATTACAGTCATTTCTTCATTTTAATTTCTTGTTAAAAATGCTAAATAGAGATTTAAAGTTTTATCGTAATCTCACTCTTTGCTTGCAATTATTTCTACATCTAAGATTTAACAGAGTTTGCTGAAGGCTTACGCCCCTCAGTCCGACTTCCTGCGCCCACTATTTCATGCACTCGCCTCAGTGTAGTCGATACAACGTTTTCACGGGAAATGGAGTGAGGTCTAAAGAAAATACATCTCAAAATCTTCTTTGTCTATTTTCCTTATGTCAGCCAGTCATGCGTATGTGCAAGTACAGTGCCCTGAGAAAATATTATGATTTGGTTTTGCAGTTATTTTTAGATGCCTTTTCCTGGTTTGTTTTTTTGACATGTATGGTGCACGTTGTTCCACAGAATAAGTCTGATTTCTTTTCTGCAAATAATGAAAAAAGTGATTTATATGTTATTTTGCTGTGATGAATGTGCCCCCTCCCATCCCCAACTAAACACACACACACACACACACACACACACACACACACACACACACACACACACACTCACACACACACACACACACTCAAACACGCACACATTTTAGTTTTCTCATTTTTTTTTTTATGGAACATGGGAAGCATTTAGGATAATATACATGACCTGGAAAGTACACATTAATATTTGGGGAGCATTTAAAAAGCCACAGTAAGTAATAAACTCTAAAACCTTTTTTAGAAAAGCAGCAGCAAATATACAGCCATTTATTCAATTTAATATACAATGCTGACATAGGATTAACTATTTCGTTGGACATCCATTATTATTATAATAGCAAGAACACTGACATGACGCACAATCTGAATGTTATTCACATCGTAAACAAATGGAGCAATTACTGAAATTGAAGTTCCTCATTCATGACTGAAGATGGAGAAGCATCATGAATCATGAGGGAATTCTGAGCAAAATATAACTTTTTGAGGATTGCTGGCATAAAAAAAAATAAAAAATTGTAGCCATGTCATCCAGAATATTTTCTTCTGATTAGACAGAGGTTGCTTTCACAGCAAGTCCCATGGTGCTACTGTAGAGAGTAAATATAACAGAGATTTGCAGATTCCCGCGGCTGAGTCCTAGATTTTTACTGACAACTTTGTTCCATTGGCAGGAAAAAAGTGGTGATTAATAGCTCTGCAACACTCTGTAACGAATACAGGAACATATAAACATTCAGAAACTGTCCAAGAGCAAATACTCCTTATTTATTTAAATAAAATGATTTACAGCTGCAGTCGGGTTTAAAGCTAGAATTAGACACAGAGTTCTGAAGGTATTGTTTAACGTGGGTGATAATACCCAAGAGGCTGTAGTAATGTGTACACTTTTTTTTTATGTAGTTGTGCGACACACCTATATCTATTGTCTTGAAACAGTAAACGGAGCAAATTTACAGCATAGTGCCTTTAAAACTGCTTTTAGGGGAAGATTTCTCTAGTTGAGTTGAACTTATGTTCTGGCAGAAAACCAATTTCCTGACTTTGATGACATCGGAGATTATTTCATTTCGGTCTGCATTACATGTGACACTGACCTGGCCTCCGCAGTGCACAAGAGTCAAGCACTCTAGCACCAATAAGCGCTTAGAATACTGAATGTCTTGTCTTGTTAGCACTTTATCATAACAACAAGTTTTCCGCATCTAGACAGTAACTACACACCTCAAGTGTTAAACGGATAAAGTCATTAGAAAGTCATTTATTCTTGACCATCCTGCCTAATTTCTCTTTTGCTCTATGCACGGAGGAGGGTTGCGTGCTATTCTGGGTCACAGTAAGAGCTTCTTCTGGTCTTTATCAATAAGTGTGATCCATAGATGATACCTCTCTTTTTAAGCAACTTGACTCATCACCTCAATACACGAATGTGTCCGTTCGCTGTGTTAGCGCTACTGGGAGCTCAGAGGAGGATCTGCTCATTGAAAGCTTACTAAAGAAAGTAGCTGAAGCCCCTGTGGATGAACCTGAGTTACACTTTAAACCCAAGGTTCACTGTAGATAATGGACAAGCATGACTACTTTTGGCCCAGCCTTTCAACTGATTTTATTATTACGCGGTTTTTCACCCCCTCTGCAGTTCATATTCTCAATGTCAATGGTGCCTTCATGCTATAAATAGGCTTTGGGTATTAAATCATTGCTTTAATGGGCTTCGCTTTGATGTTTTTCTGATGGACTTAGGTTCCTGCTGCCTTGTACGTCACTTGTATGTCGCTTTGGATAAAAGCATCTGCTAAATGACTAAGTGTAAATGCAAATGTAAATGCTTAGGTTACAACCACGAAAGCTACCAGAGTGACTGAGGCCTCTCAGCCTACATTCTTCACTCGTCTGCTCTCCTACCTCTATTTCGTTTTGTAATTTTCTAGCAAGGGTCTCCTCATGTTTCCACCTTTCCCCTTCCTTTATTCCTGTTTAAATCCTTTTTTTTTTTTTTACTTCTCTTACTCCTTGTCACTCACCTACCCCTACTTGCATCCATCACTATCCACCAGTCAGTGAACAGGTTGGTCAAAGACCTGGTGCAGTCTCGGCACATTCAGATCCAAACTCTGTCTGCCCACCTCATAACCACTGAACAGGAAGAAGAAAGCCATGGCTTCCTGTATGAGGTCATCACTGCACTGTTGCACCCCACCCGCATGTATTTTATTCCTTTCACTGTTCACTAGCTCCTCACGCTACCTCTTATTTGAGCCCCATTAAAAATAATTGCTGTATCGCTCCAGAATAAATGTTGAGGTGGAAACCGCGGCTGGTAACTCCGGCTAAGTTCAACATATGAAGAGGATGGAGAGTCTCAGCGTAAGGTGTAAAGTTCACAAGGTATTTTTTATTTCCTCTATATCACTTACCCTAATTGTCAATATTTGCTCTCATCATGGTCGCTTCCATTGGCTAATTTTTTTGTAGGATATCTCTTTACTTTGGTGTCTGAACCTGCCAGCTAATTGCAGTGAGCACATTCAAAGCATCACTCTCACCACTGTATAGTTTCCCCTCTTAAATCCGCCTCACGAATGATATTAATACAAACTCATTTTAATCTGATTAGCTCTTCTCCCTAATCAGTCTCATTTCCCCTGTTAGGGTTGACTAGTCTGTGGAATTGGCAAAGATGTTCTTGTTTCTCTCCAAACCCATATGCTCGTTGTGCACAAGCCTTATCAAGGTGAAGTCTGGAAAAAAAAAAAAACAGTGAGGTTTTTTTGGATGCAGGTTTTCAAAAGAAGACGTGATGCTCACTTCTGTACTTGCTTATTTTGCCACAAAGGCTACTAAACATGTCTCCATATTTGTCCCAGAATGTCCTATTTGGCAATGTGTTATAGGTTCAGAAACAACATTTTGAACACCATGGACTCTAAAGTATTCACTGACAACTAACCCTGTTAGTGATGCCGTTTCTGCCTGGCAGCAGGACTAACCACACCTACGGAATGGTAGAGAAACTGGGATGCAACACTGCCTTCTGAATGAAGAGTGGATGTACAGAGGGTGATGTAACAGGTTGATATGAGTTTCTATTTACTTAATAAAAAGGCCAACATTGATCTCATGTTTAGTCAGTAACTTCATGTACTGGCTGGATGTTTATCCTTCGTGACCTGAGAACTCCAGCTCTGTCATATAATATGGAATTTTGCTTTTATTTATAGTCCTAAATTGCCTCATACTACAATCACAAAACCGAGATCTCTATTGCTGTTTTTTCAACATTTTGTGCTCACATGAATGCCCTGTTTTTCATTTTAGTGGGTGTGTGAAGAAAAATATGCTAATCATGGTTTTCTTTTTGCTCCATTTGGTGATTCCAACATAAATTGTTGCATGATTAGCTCTCATAAAGTCATTTTGATGATCATCCAACGTTAGTCTTCATCGAAAAATGTGTTGCCATAGGAACAAATCGAACATACTGTGGGGGAGTTAAGACACAGCTGAAAGCTCTTAGACACTGTGGCAAAAAACACAGGGTGTGGGACTCAAATTTATGTTTTTTATAACTCAAAATTGAAGTGTGGGCAAGCTGAAGGAGGCCGTCATCCTTAGTTAAACTTCTTATTGTGAAATCGCATCTCAATTGTAACTCTAATGCATTGCTACCTCCACCTGTGATCAGTACCCTGTGGTACGGAGACTGTTCTCCGGTGAAGTACAAATACGTAGATTCTACGTACCATCAATACAAATACATAAAACAATTTGGTGACATCTAGTAGCTGTACTGACTTGAGACTGTCACATAGTATTTAGACCCACAAACTCTTTCCAGGGGGAGGTTGTGGTGGATGGTTGGCTCACAGAACTTTCTAAAAAGAGATGGGAGTTTGAGTCCAGTGATGCCATCTATTGCTGCTACTGGTGAAGGAAGCAGTGATTTTTTTTTTTTTTTTTTACCAACCCTTACCATGTTTATTTAGAGCTCACACCTAACCCTAATGTTTTTGTGCCAAACCACTAACCAAACCACTGTGTTTGCACCATTATAATGGCTGTGGACAGTTTGTAGAATTAAGGACTCTTTTTTTACTTTTACACTACTATTTTACTGTTTTAACATTGGTGGGTCGTGTGTTGTTTAGCAGAAATAGCATACTTTGACCATAGGGGGAAGAAGATTTGATGGAAGAAATAAGCTGACATTTGTGTAGAATCTTTCGGCTCAATTTGAAAAGCAACATACTAGTTGACTTGTGTCAGAGTATTACTATTATTGATTTTAAAAAAAACTCATATTAGCACTAATATACTGGATGGTTACATAACTTCTTTCCCCTGTTAAAATCTTCGATAGAAATATTCCTACAATATGTGAAGTGCTTCTTTCTTATGTTTGAAATGAAAAATGGAGGTGGGGGGCTGCATGTGCGAGACGTGTGCCAGATGCTGTTCTACACAGTGTCCCATCTTCACAGCAGGATCATCTGCTGGCTCTGAGTCCATTTCATTAATCACTGGACTAATTTGTTTTCACAGCGCTGTGTTGACAGCCAGAGGTTCTTGTTACAGCACAGAGGTTCATGGACACTGTGTACACGCATGTATGTGTGTTCTGCAGTGTTCACTTTAATGTGAGAACAAACAAATGTTTAATACATCAGAGGGAATTGTTCAATTTTTGTGAGGTTATTGTTTTATGTTCCTTCCTCACTTTGACTGCAGTAAGGAGTTTTTACATTCGTATGTATGTATGTATGTATGTATTAAACACCTGAACTGATGACAAGTTTTATCTTGGTTGCAAAATCTGTGGAAAAGTAGAGATTTTATTTTACCCTTCCACAAAATTAGGGTTCCTGGTGGAAAAACACTTTCTTAATCAATAACTGGTAACATTTTAGTGAGATCAAGATGTTCAATTATCATCACACCACTTAGTAGTTATCAGTCGCTGCCAGAATTATGCTTCTTCAGGGCACCTAATGTTCTACCAGTGTGCTGGCAGTTTAGTAGTGGGTGCATATTATCTGTGTGATAAATGGACATCATCTGGCCACTGTATGATCAACTGCAAACTCCACACAAAATGGCCGCAGCAGACCAGGGACGTGAACCCACGACCTGTGAAGTGGCAGTGCTAACCAGTGCACTATTGTGCTGCCCGTGACGTAACTCAATATGCACAAAGCCCAAATGGGGGAGGCGGTCTGATGAATGAGCAGACCACCAATGTCTGGATAACACAAAGCTGTTTCTTTTAACACACTGATAAAAGCAGCAATGTTATAATATACCTCATTGTGACACCACTACATTTGCTGGAGCTATAAACTGACCAACAGATTTCGTCTTGTCCCTTCAGAGGTTTGCCACAGCGGAACGTGTCACACCGGATGCCCTTAGTGCCGCAAACCCACCATTTTATCCGGGTTCAGGACAGGCACCAACGTAGCCCCAGATGGCTGGGCAAGGACCTCACCTGTCGGGATGGGATTCAATCCTGCGACCTTCGACATCCCAACCCAATGCTTTAGCCATTGAGCCACAAGGCCCCTTGCTGGAGTGTTTGCCTGTAGTTTCAGCCCTTCATGGGGTTTCCTGCACTAAATTTAAGACACCATTGCATCATGTGTTAAAGTTATAACAGTAAGCATGTCTGAAGAGAAATCAGCCAGAGAGAGACACAACATCCGACTCACCTCAATTTGTTGCCTCAACAGGAACTAAAAAACACACATGGCCAACACTGCTCATGTTTTATTATGAATCGGGATTTTTAGATTTGTAACACCACATGTATACACAAAATATCACATGGTGCCTAATGCAGTTCAAGCCACCTCCCCAAACCACTATTGACAGAAGAGACAACACGTTGCCAGGAAAACTGTCAGACCACCCAGGCAGCCTCAGCATTAGACAACCAGCATCCCTGCTCTCCTCGAGGAGCTACAAACCACCAGGCAAATGCTGTGTTGAGTAGTGACACGGAGTGGTGAAGTGTGTAATTGTGATGAAAAGAATAATTTTGCAATGGTTCATAAAAGTAATACAAAAGAAACGAGCGAAGTTGTTATTCCTGAGCGAACTATGCTCTGCCTAACTGCTCTCGGCTAAATTGGAGACCAGTTGTCTGACTCTGCTCATACATGATGCTGACTCAGCCTCTGGTATATCTTTTCCACCACATTCTTCATTCTGTCAGCATTTTGTAAATTGAGATTTTACACTGATGGGACCCCTAACATATGCTCAGGAGCATATTCCCTCTAATGCACTGCCTGTTTGTGCATGTGATAGTATTAGGGCTCCCATACAATTCAGTGTTTCCAAGGTGGAATGAACTGGGGATATTTAAGAAGTATTGATGAACAAAGTTATAGCAATACTTTTTAACACAACAGCAATTGGTAACAAACATACAACTATATCCCCAAGTGGTGTCCTAGCTGATGTGTTCAGGATTGTTGTATATTCTGAGATACTTTAGTCATTTGTAATAATCAGTTTCTTTGATATAATTGTGACCACCCTTACACACACTGACAAAGGGGGGAGGGGGTCCACTGTATTGTAGGAGAGATCATTTGTCCTGGTAACACACATGCTAAAGTTATGAGATTTCCAACCAGCTTCTGCCACTTGGGGTTGCCAAAGTGCAAAACTTCTCATTTGTCAGATGGAGCACATTTTCCTTTTATACCGTGTGTGTTTGTGCGACATGTGCATTCAGCGAGGTGGGCTTGTTTTCCTCGGAGTTCGTTTGATTATGTCTTTGTCTGTCATCAGGGGGCTTTTAAGTGCAGGAGCAGAACCCTGAACCCATGGTGACATAATGTTAAAGACCCAAACTCTACAGGTAACATATGAGGCTGTGAGGCTTTTAAATAAGCAAGACTTAGATGGGAATGGAACCAAAGAAAACACAATATATCTATAAGCCAGGACTATAAATTTGTGAATGTGGTGGTGGAGAAAGAGAGAACGGGACTGCATATGAAGTACTAATTTGTAGATTACCGACAAGAAGAAAGCTGGACAGTAAGACACCCAGTCGACATTGGGGCATGATAATTGTAAAACAAGACAGTTAAAAATCATAAAAGATCAAAAAAAAATAATATTTCTTTACAAAACCAACATTAAAACACATATATCGTGCACTGCAATTAATAAATACAGTAATCTTCCTCTTGCCTGACAATTACAAATACCCAGTGCTGATGTGTGATGAATAATATAATAAAGTCTTTACCAACATATTTGTTATTTCTGCCTGTGACGCCATTAGCAATTAAGTCTAATCAATAAGAACTCTTAAGCCTTTCCTCATTTGCTTTGTTGATTTTCTTTCCTCTCGCTGAGGGAGCACAGGCTTATCCAAAATACACAAACAGGCCACAGCACACAGAGGCAGGGAACCTGAACCTGCATCCTTCTGACACTTTTAATATCCTGCAATGAAAGCTGCCTATTTCAGATCACTCCAGGCAGACATGCAAAACACAGACTCTCTGTATGAGAGACAGTCTGTTATTACCAGGTTACTTTTCTTTCCTGTCGATGACCATCAGTGACAAAATGGCTTCTGTATGTTTGCCAGAAAAAACTCCACGTACTGTAAATGTTGCTCAAGAACTCTCCCTTAAGGCTGCAGTTATTACTGTTTTTCTATTAATAGAGGTCAAATGACTCCATGTAATGTGAAAATTGTTTGCTTCAGAGGTGTATAATGTCCGTCTGCCATTCCTCTCTGCTTTACTTCATGTTTTAGAATCTTTCAGCGCATTGTTTTGGTTTTATAGCCTGAATTTCAAAGTTCAGCGCTCTCATCAACCTCATTTCTACCTGCAGCTGTTTCCAATGAAAATGCTCTAGTAAGTCACATGGCATGAAGCAGCAGACAGTTACCAGCTAAAGAGCCTAATATTTCCTTTAGGAGTTGCTACAGTCAAAAATAGAAAAAAAGGTGAGTAACAATTTGTTAAAACCAAAGTTAATGTTGCCATAAACTTTATCATAATCTAACATTAGAGCATCAATTTGATTAAGCAGATATTTTTGTTTCTTTTTTTTTTATTAATAATTAATAATTATTTTAAAGTTTTCCAACAAAATAAATTTAATGAACATATGAATAGCAAAAGCTAATACATCATTCTTGAAAATGTTTGGACCAAGTGAAGCCAACTACATTTTTAACTTCAAAGAAGCTGTATAAAGGCAATAATTTAACAAACCAAGAACCTTAATTTACAGTTTGGCCACTTGTGGGCAAAACAACATGAACATTACCAAATTCTTATGTTGAAATGATAATTGTCACATCCATAAAGAATAACTGGTATCCATTGGGCCTTGTATGCTCTGTTTTAGCCTTAACCAACCTTCAGTTCTTCATCAGCTTGCTGCCTGTCTTTCTGCAGGATGAAGCTCCCCCACTTAGCTTTGATGCATTTCACTGTGAACTCATAGACTCATAGTCACTTTGGAAAGTGAGATCTTTCTTTCTCCACACTTTTGTTTTTTGGTCCCAATAAAACTTTGTTCCTGGACATTTGTGGATCATCCTTGTACCTGTACTACTGTGATTTTTCAATCTTATTACCGATGAGGTTCTTACATCTTGTACTTCGTCCACTGTATTTCTGCTCATGAACTCTTCAAATGAACCTCACAGTTCTCACAATGCCTGCGTCATCTGCTGTCGTTTTCCTTTACCAGTATTTCTTTCTTTTTCAGGATATTCCTAATTTAATTGGCTATCAGATTGAAACTGGTTTGCTTTTCTCCCATAGGTAGATGTCAGGTTTACAAGTTGATGTATCATTTTATTAACAACAAATATTTCACAACCCAAAGCTAAAAATAAGACTGAGTCTCCTTCACCACACAACGCCGAAATATAAAAATGCTGTAATCATCACAGGACACCCTTTATTAACAATGTGGTTTATGTGATACACAAGTTTCAGGTTTGTAGATACTACAAATGGAAGCTGAAATTTTGATATTCATCTTCAGGTCCAACTACTTGAACTGTAACTTTCATTATAAATGGATAGTCTTAAAGATTTGACCTTTATGCAGATAAATACAGGGACACAACAACAGCAAGAGAACAGTTAAGTTAAAAATCAATAACAGCACTGTCAGTGTGACACCGCCTGAAAGCTCTCCCACTGTCTTGGTTACTGTATGTAGATCTGTTATGTTGTTCTGTTGACTGTTAAACTTTATTGGACAAAAGTGACTTCATGTTGTACCTCTCTTTGCTTTCCTATTTCCACACAGAGGACCTCCAGATTTTCAAAAGGAAGCTCACTTGGGCCAGTTCCACAAAGTGGAGGCCTTCCTCAGGGAGAGCGGCTTTGATTTTGTAACCAAATGCCACAATACTGAAAATCAACATGTCAGTGACTATTAAAGTAAATAGGAATCACACAGACACAGTGCACCAGGTAAATTGTAGCTGGAGTGTCTGGAGACGGACACCTCCGTCACCATTGTAGTGGAAAAACCTTTCAGACACAAACCATGTCTGTGGCCAGTGAACTAATTTTTGAACAGAGGGATGAATACTACATTTTATTTCAAGAGACAAAACAACAGGAGGAGGTCAGGGTGGATGACTGGATGACAAAACACAGGGCTTTCAAAGAGGAAACAGCTGCTCGTCTACCATTTCAAAACAACAGTCAATTTTAATATCAATGTGCTGTTTTAAATTCCAAAACCACCATCTTCCCTTAATCCAAATCAAGTACCTTTTGTTCCTAAACATGCTATGCTCCACATTTATTATTTCAACAGTGGAAACTGCCCGCTGAGTCGTAAAGACAAAGTTAGTCAATGAGTACTCAAGCAGCAATTTAAATATTGAAACATTTCGTTCTTATTCCCCTTATATTGTCTAGAGAATTTACAGTCCGTTGTTATAGGTTGTATAGGGTCACACAGACCCTGAATTTAAACATCTCAGTCTGTGCAAGACATAAGAACACAAACCTCAAAATATAAATTTAGGGACTAATATTAAATGACCTTGGTAACTTTAATATTACCTTAACATAAGCCATAATCAAATTCTATCTTGTTACATGCCTCTGTAGTCTATATACAGTCACGGGCCACTTTATTAGTTACACTTGTACAATCTAATGCAATTCAATACAGCAGCTCTGCCATGAATTCTACTTTTACAATGGTATATTTATGCAGTTTTTAAGTGGAAACAGTCAGATAGGTGACGATTCTACTTTTAGTTTATTATTAAGATCATTATGGGTGGTGCAATTGTGCATTATAAGAAGAGGTGGTCCTAAGTTACATCTCACTCACCACAAGCTCTCTGGCCTACATGATTTGTCAAATATAATGCGTGACACATTTCTTTTCCATCTAAACATCTCATGACAAAAAGTAAAAGAAGTTCCGACAAATACACTCCCAAGAACATATGTCACATATAGTTTACAGTTTTTACTGTACATGCAATGTATGATGGTTATTATACTACACAGCTACCCTTTTCATATGTCTTTGTATTTATAGCTTCTGCTCATAAAGTACAGGACAAGTGGAAACCTAAACATAAGTAAAGGAGCAGTTTGTTTACTCTCCTGTGCCAGCTGGAAATGTAGATATAAAGTCAGCAGTGACCAATGAAATAGGTAACACTGTCAGTCCCAGTGTAAAGTTTCACCCAAAAAAAAAAAAAAATACCATCATCAACAATAATACAACTGGTGATAAAAGAAAAGGGAACTAGGACTAGGGAAACGGTATTAGCGGTAATTTTTTTTTCCATGTTGACAAGGAATTCAAGTTTAATTACTCAAATTCAGATAAAAAAAAAAACATCGAAGAAAAAAACTGGTTTTTAAAATATGATTAATTTATTAAATTAAAATGAAACATTTCAGCGTGAAACCTCGCATTCAAATCAGAATGTTTTTCTCACCTTGCTAAATATTATCTTCTTAAGATGCAAGAGTAGAAATATTTTAACATTCATATCTTATCTGTTCAAGTTCAGTGTGGATGGTGTCAAAGATTTCTAGATTTCACTGAGCCGAGAAACACTTCCAGTCTATCAGCTACACAACTGATGATACAAGTTTTGAGAAAGTAAAATAGAAGTAAATCAGACACTGAGCCATAAGTTATGTTACAGGAGATAATCTTTAACTACGAAACTACATAAAATTATATAGTTGCTCCACTATTGCCACGTCTTGTGGGAAAGATAGAATTCTGATCAATTTCCATTTAAAAAAGCCAATGTGATAGATGTTTACAGTAGTGAACAAAAGACGAGTTGAAACGTATAGCTGGCAACAGAGAGACAAAGCTTTCACATATTAAACACAGAGGTCATGACAAATGTACATGAAACAGTCTTAATCCTATATTGGCCTGAAGCAATCAACTCGACAGAAAAGGTGGAGAAGGAGAAGAAAACTCCTGGCTGTTAGATTTATGGACAAAAACAGGCCCTGCGTGACAAGAAGTAAAACTAAGAGCAAGCAAATTCACCTTCTTTAATCACCAGATCGGGAGTTATAAATTCACTTTTGTTTAATGGGCTGTCGTCAAGCAGAGTTTACCAGTGCAGCACATGTATATAATGCCATCTCTTGGGGAGGCCCACACTTTGAGTAAGAGAGTAAGTGTTTGTGTCTCTCCTTTTTTATTCATGTGTATGCCACTACATCCCTCTCTGTGCTCTTCATGCCGCCGTATGTCTCGATGTCTTTGTGCTTGTTTGCGTCTTTTTTCATGTCTCTACTGTATGTGAGTGGGTGCATTCACTCATGCGTGTGTGGCCCTGCACTCAATGGCCCGTTGCATTTTCCCCCGACAGCCGTGTAGAAGGGAAATGACCTTTAATATGCCCAGCTCTCTCCCCCAGTCCATATTAATGTTAATCTATCAGACTTGAAGTCTCGCTCACCATACAACGCCGCCAATGTTCCCAGGGCCTTGGGGTCCAATCAGTGATGTCGAACCGCGCGGTGCTCTTTCTAAGAGTGGGAATTAAAAAGCACACACACACGCACACACAGCTTGATCGTATGCTGAACAACTTGACTACAAACACCAAATCTGCAGCAGAAGTGTGCTCAAGGAAGACAGACAAAAAGGAGGTTGATAGGCCATGAGGGGTGGTGCTTTAAAGGTTGACTCACAACTTACTGTACACCCAGCTGAAAAAGACGATTTAAATAATTAAACCTCTGCCAAGCTGACTTTGAGCAAGGTATCTCAAAAATCACAATCCATCCACCCGGGTATTTTAAATAATGACTAAGTGTCAAAGCCCCTGGAGTCTCATAAGCCCCTTAAGCACTGCCCTATCAAGGTCGCTTTGCTGCGCCACTATAGGCTGGCTCCCCATTCTGTACCAAATACCAAACCACAATGTGAGGATTGACCCTGCTTTAAGCCACATTCAAAGATAGATACATAGTCTCAGAAGAGGAGTTGTTCACATTGCCTCTGAGACTCACTACCCCTGTGTTAACGAGCCAAAGGAATTAGAAATAGGAACTGGATGTGAATGTTATGGTGTTAATCATAGGTGTGAATGTGAGTGTCTGTGTATGTCTCTCTGTGTTGGCCCCAAGATAGAGAGGCGACCTGTCTATCTTGACCTGCCCCCCCCCCCCAAAAAAAAATATGTAAATAAACATAAATCCTTAATTGACAGAGAGGTAACAAGTACAGTGTGTTGTAACATCAAGGTTTGAGGTCTGTGGTCTTAAGCCACTAGTTAATGTGATTACAGTAATCATATGAGAAACACACATTGTGATCTAACTTTTTCGTGCAGTATCTGGTTTCACTAGTTAGTAGAGATTAATTCATACTGCTGACAGGTTGTGGAGGTTAAAGCTCAAAAACTGTTTGGTGGTAAATCTTAAAGTAATTTGTGGCTGATGCCAAAAGATTTAACAAAGAGTGAACTGAGAACGGATAGATAAAAACAAAAGCTTTAAACAAGAGAAGCATGAAAAGAGTTGAGCTACATGCTTTTCTAGTTTGTTAAATTTTAGTCGAACTCCCAGTGATACTGAAAAAAAGCAAACAGAGGAAGAATCTGAGAAACATTGTAAAGAAATGTAGCTGTTGTTAACCAAAGAAAACTCGCAGGCCGTTGCAGAAATATCACTTGGGAGGTCATTAGGTGCTGTTCAGTCAGTGCTGTAAGGCCAGAGGTGGATAATGCTGGATGAGGGTAGAGGTGGTGGAAGGAATGGAGAGAAAGGATTCGGTCATTTGGGTAATCTGTGAATAGATCTGACCACTTACTCGGAAAGTCTATGCTGAGTGCAAGCTGGGAGTAGCTGTGTCAAGCGAGGTTTGTGGAAACAAACTGCTAATGTGTTTTTTATTTGTGGCAGGAAGATCTTATCAAGAGGCATGGTATAAACTATTTGGACTGTTTAGAAATATTGCTACATTTAACCCCTTACCCCAATTCATTCTTTGCCTTTCTCTCTTTCAGCCATGCTTTTTGTAGCCGTTCATAGTATTTAAATAATAATTTGAAAACACACTATCGGACAACTCAGGACCGGTATTTAATGGCAATGAGTTGGTTGTGATCAAAATGCTATTCATTAACAATTAAATGCATATTTAGATGTAATTACCTACGAAGACAGGCTTTGACTGCGTTGAGATATTTGTTTAGTGGGTTTAATGGAAGCCATAAAAAATATCTGAGTGTCACAATTGTAAGACTTGTACGTAGGCTGACGGCTATTTAGGTGGAAAATGGTAATTACAGTAAATCCAACATGACATCAACACAAGCTCAAGAACAGAGCCAAAAAAATGTGGTTACGTTACAGCATTCAACTTTCCTAAAACCAAATTTCTTTACATTTCTATGGATTAGGATACAAGATGTTGCTTAGTAAGCTGTGCTGCTAAGTGTAAGGCCTGTACATTTTCAGAATCAGAAACCCCATTTCCTTGTACTACTACTAATACTACTAGCTCGGCTATTTAGCTAGTAGTCCCACATCCATACTTAATGTACAGGAGAGCACAAAGTATCTAACTCTCTGAATGAAGGTTTGAACGAACCTTGTAAATTATTTAAAAATGAATGTGTGCCCCCTTAGAAACAGCTCAGGAACCCAACTCCCTAAAAACATCCTCTTAACCAAATCTGTGTGATTGCTTTCCAATAAAGTACCAATCTAGTGTTGTAAATCCTTGGTGCTGCTGATTTGACTTGACTGAGGTTTGGCCCTTTCTGACTCACCTGTAGAAGAGGCTGTACATACTGTACCTCTCGCAACTTGAACAAAGTTTCTCAATCTTTTGTCTATTACCTTGTTTTGCTTCTTGTCTTTTACCCTGTGTGTTATTTTTCAAACCAAATTAAACCCTCTTCTTCCCATTTTTGTTGTTGTGATTCCACCTTTTACACGTCAAAGCGTCCAACCAGGTGGTTCAATACATCAGCTCCCATCTGCCGTCACTCCACATCTCACTGGGGTCAGTGTTGCTGTCTGGTTGTCGTGGAAATCAACACGGCAACTCTCGTTTGGCCCCCGCTTGCCGTGGCTGGACCATGTGCACCGTATGCCTGAGACGGCCAGGAGCCAGTGGTTTGTTATGTCGTGTCGCCACCCTCTGCAAACCACACGGCCTCCTGTTTGTTTGAACAAGGCCCCTGATGCCCAGCCATTCTCTCACTATGCAGCAAAAAAAAAAAAAAAAAAAAAATATAAAAAGCTGTCAAAGCTCAGCTGTCTAAGAGAAAA
Organism: Channa argus; assembly: GCF_033026475.1. Lineage (NCBI taxonomy): Eukaryota > Metazoa > Chordata > Actinopteri > Anabantiformes > Channidae > Channa > Channa argus. Next base: position 15,459,062 of record NC_090216.1, read on the forward strand.
TTGTCGGAGTGATGGAAAAGAGGATAATATGATTCAAAACACTATTTACTACTACTATTTTGTACTATATACCAATCAAAGGAAATTAAATATCTTAAAAGGAAAATTAATTGAAGGATACTAAATAAAATAACAAAAATAAAGAAACGCAGAGTCAACAAAAAAGAATGGTCAGAGATACAGAGCATGTAGCTCTACCACAGAGGACGAGGACTGTGAATGTATGTCAGGAGGACAAATAAGGTCTGTCACTACGGCAGCAGGGTGGGCCACTCCCGTTTCCATGACTAATTGAAATCTTCCACTGGCTTGTTAAAGCCTTGCTTCTTTCCGACGCCACCCGTCTCCCTCCTTTTCTGCTCCTCGCTTATTTTGTACCTCTTTTCTCCTAATAACAACATGTCCTGTATAGTATAGGAGATGGAAATATACACTTGTATTTTTAGGTCTTCTAGTAATTTAAGCCAAATTTGTGCTGCTTTTAAAGCAAGATGAAAATAACTATTTTGAGCTGTCACATACTGGAAGTCGCACATCTAAAGTTGGCTGTAGAATCACTGATAGGAAAAAAATGCTGCACAGAGTTGGTAAACAGTGCATGTACAGATGGCAGTTAAAGTAAAATGAAGCAACTTTCACACCAAGAGCATCACAGCCTGAAACTACATGAGCTAAATTAGATTCTGAAAATGTAATGTAAAAGGAGTTGCGTGTACTTGTACCTGTTCAAGTCACTCACCACAGCTCGAGTGTGTGATTCGTAGAGAAGTACTGGGTAATCATTGCAGAGGCCTCATGATGGGCTGAACAGCGGACTGCGCATCCAAGAAAGGCCCATAAAATAGTGGAAATATTCACCTTCATAATGTAGGATGGAAACACTAAAGCCTTATTGTGGTTAGACGGGTTTGCCTGGAGAGTCGTATCACATATTGTACATTCATCCTGCACCGCAGGAACAAAGAAAAGGTTAAGTGGTTTTGGGGGTAAGTCTTCAATGATGATGAATGACTTTGTTCCCCAACCAAGACCCAGATCTCCAAACAGCCTCAGCCATATTGTCAGAGTACGTCACTCATCGCCCTGAGGTTTCAATTTACTTGATGCTACAAAAAGTGTTAAAATAGCTACTTTTTCCATGTACGTGATCAAAATAAAACAACAAAGATCAATTTTAATGTAAACATTTGCTCTATATTATCTACCAATAATTGTTAGATGTAAAATATCTTGACAGCTAATATTTAGCTATAGCTAACAGGGTTTCTAGTATCTTTTTTCTGAATAATCATTTGAAAGAAAACAAGAAGCTTTGCTTAAAGGACACATTCAATGGTAGTGAAATTGGTTTTGGGGGGTTTATTTTGGGTCAATGAATACCGTTAAACTTCCCTCTAACTTAAAAAAAAATCTGTTCTTTTACCTGACAAATGCCTCAGGATGACATCGCTTTGAGGAACCGTCAGATTAAATTATGTCATCTGGTTACTTACACTATGGAGGTTGTAATCATGGTCAACCTGACTTCCCAGAGCTGATCCACATTACATCATCTGAGTGATGTAATGTGATGAAAAACTCCTCTGGGTGATGTCATCTGGTGGAGTTTTTCAGCTAGAAGTAAATAAATATTCGAATACAGTGAAGCCAGATGGAAGTTTAAAAGCATTAATGTGCACTTACACCCTAAACATAGAAGCCATAGAAAGTTGAAAATTGGTGAAGTTGCCCTTTAAAGTGCTATGTGCTTGTCCCGCTCAGCTTCATATGGTTATTTTGGGTAAAAGTGATTTGCTTTCTTACTGAGAGCTATATAACATTGACAACATTATCAAATCTGTACAGCAAATATGAATCTAAAGCTAGTAGTTAATTAGCTCTTCATAACAGCTCACCTCCCCTCAAATAATGGCAATAAAAATCACCCAGGCATGAAAATCCAATGCTGTAACCTGCTAGGTGCTGGGTGGTATGTCAAAAAAAGTTATATCACAGCATTTGTTTTCTCCAAAATCTGGCAGTTTTACAATATAATATTGTAGTATTTTTTTACACCTTGTTTTGCCTTAATCTTTATTCCACTGGCAGAACTACTGTACATTAAGTACAAAAGGTATAAAGATATTAAACTATCTTTTAATCTATCACAGACTCCTGGGTCTCCAGTTAAATATAATGTTAATCCGCATTATATTGTCCTTCAAAGTACAGAGGAGTTTGGCTACGGTGTTTACTTCTCGTTATGACAAAACCTCCAATACAATCCAATCAGCCTTTTTCCGCGTCGGGACTGTGTCAGTACATAACTAGATCATTTGTAACATTATTCAGTTTGTTATGTCTCTTCACCGCCTGCTTCACATGCCACATAGTCAGGGTCTTAAGACTGTACTGACTGTAACCCACACCTGGTTTTCCAGCATTGCACGGCTTTCATCGAAGTGTTAGTGATTTGCTTCTGATTTTTAAAACTAAAAAGCAATTACAAAACGTCATTTAGCCGTCGCTTTTATCCAAAGCGAGTCAGTGTAAATTCGTAAACTTGCAGCTATGAGTGTAACAGGCACATGAGGAAAGGCCAGTTAGTGGATCGACCTTTCCACAGCTGTTGAGCAGTGCTCTGTAACAGATCGACTAATAAATGATGTTTTCCAGGTTGCTACTAAATGACGACCTTTGGTGGCTGACTTATTATGATTGCATCTACATTATCTAACACTCGTCAAAAGAGCAAATAAGCCCCTTCTTAAACGTCAAATTATTTCTTTAAGATGAATTAATGTATTATCTAGAAGCCCACTGAATGATGCTTATAATGATGCTGATGATACTGTACATGCAGGACTTAAAGAAGCAGGGAATTCCCAATTAAAAACACACCAAAAACTGAAATCCAATATTAACCATAAAGTTTAAAATAAGTTGTTTTGTGTGAGCAAGGAGCCATGTATAAATTGTGTTACGGTGAGTAAAGTATTATAGCCCCACAGCACCCAGGCACTAAATGCTAGCAAGAGGTGGAGAAGCGGGTGACTGCGGTGCAGGAGGTAGAGCCACCAATCCCGCAGTTGTTGGTTTGATCCCCAGCTCCTACGGTCACATGTCGAAGTGTCCTCGAGCAAGACTCTGAACCCCAACTTAGTAGGTACCAACTTAGGTACTTTGGGTACCAATAGGTAGAAAAGCGCTATATACGTGCAGAGCATTTACTATTTAGAGGAGGGATTCTGCTAAAGTGTCAGTGCTCTACACAGTCACTGAGGAGTCTATGTAACACACACCCTACAGGACCTACGTTAACTGTGGTGCAACTTAATCCTCAGACGACAAGCTTGACTGAATAAGCCACATATTTATTGCTTACCCTGGTCTGATCGTGACTGTAGCACCAAACATGTCAATCTTAGTGGGATTCATATCAACTGTTCACAAATCAGTGATTAATCACATTTTAATTAGGCTATTAAAAGCCCTGTCAAAGCTCTCAGAGCTGACCCTGTAATAAACTGTGCGTGTGTGTGTGTGTGTGTGTGTGTGTGTGTGTGTGTGTTGAAGACCACTAGTAGACTAGGTTGGATTTCTTTGTGCAAGAACCCACTCTACATCTTCAGTTTCAGCGGAGTACTAAGAGGCTGAAACCCAAACAGAGATGATTTCAGAAAAGGCACAGGAGCATGAAACATGATTAAGTTTCAATGTGCAATGAACAAAAGCTACTATTTTATTGCATAGCCTGATCAAATTTATAAATTGAATTAGGTGTCTTTTGTCAACCAAGAGTGGTTTTTGTTTCATCTCAGAGGAGATGATGGGGGTCATGTGTCTGGGTGTGAGATGATGGAAAAATATGAAAAATACTGTAGAGTATAGTACTTCCATATGGATTTTACAGATGATTAGCTGCATGAGTGTGATGGAGGAGATATTCTTTACAGTCTGTGTGAGATTTAAGGAGCCTCAACTTTCGGCATATCAGAAGATCTGACACTTTATCTGAGATTGTTTCTCTTCCTCTTCTAGAATATTTTATAATGTTATTATGGAAATTTTACAATAAAGTTTTTTTCCCTAAAAATGACACAAATAGCTCTTTGGTGGTGCGATAACAGAAACCGCAAAACTAAGCATTTCCAGATCAAGCTGCTTGCTGGGTCTGGTCCACATAGCTGTAATAGAGTCCCATACACAGTTATCCATCACTAGCCTTCATAAAACAGTGAGGAAACTGAGAAAGAGCTAATCCCACTTTGTATGTCCGTATACGTGATGTCATTTCGTAATCTCTCCGAATGGACTCTCAGCAGATGCCGAGGTGCAGTCCATACATTTGTGTCTGCAGCCCAAGTGCATCAATTCCAAATATACCAAAACATTTTAACCAGCAGCTAGTTTAATACAAATAAAGATATGGAATTTCAAAACTTCACTGACAATGGTCACGTGAAGCACTTACACATACTGTTCATTAATTTTTCCACGTTTTTCAGTTAAAGACAACAAAAAAAGGGACATTTCTTCTCATTGTCACTACTGTCCAGAGTTGCCTCCCTGTTTTGCAGTGACCATGGATGCAGCGTGTCTCAATCCCCAAATGTAGTATGAACAGGAATGCTTGCATATTCGTTGTCCGTGGCCATCTTGGGACGAGGTTGTGCAAAAAGTACGACTGGGTCTGTGCAGCACAATGGTGGCGTGGTTAGCGCTTCCGCCTTACAGCTAGAAAGTCCCTGGTTTCACCCCACAGGCCAAAGACATATGCATGTTGTGTTGTGCTGTAGACTGAACCAAAAACTGGGCCTCATAATTAGTTGAACAGTGGACTGCGCATTCAAGAAAGGCCCATAAAATAGTGGAAATATTCACGTTCATAACGTAGGATGCAAACACTAAAGCCTTATTGGGGTTAGACGGGTTTGCCTGGAGAGTCGTATCACATATTGTACATTCATCCTGCACCGCAGGAACAAAGAAAAGGTTAAGTGGTTTTGGGGGTAAGTCTTCAATGATGATGAATGAGTTTGTTCCCCAACCAAGACCCAGATCTCCAAACAGTCTCAGCCACGTTGTCAGAACACGTCACTCATCGTCCTTTCCAAATAGACTGAGATTTCAACTTACTTGTTACTTGATGCTACAAAAAGTGTTAAAACAGCTACTTTTTCCGTGCATGTGATCAAAAATAAAACAACAAAAAGAGATAGTTTAAGTCAATATCATATTAAATATTGGATTAAAGTCCAGTTCTAATTTAAATTTTTATTTTAATGGACACATTTGGTCTATGTTATCCACCAATAATTGTTAGATGTAAAATGTCTTGACAGCATTTTAGGTGTAGCTAACAGGGTTTCTAGTATCTTTTTTCTGAATAACCAAATGAAAGAAAACAAGAAGCTTTGCTTAGAGGACACATTCACTGATAGAGAAATTGCTTTGTTTGGTTTTAATTTAAAATGTACATGTAAATGAATGCAAGTGAACGTCCTTTTAAATTTCCTGTATTAAAATGTTTCTCTTCTTCTAGCTGACAAATGCCTCAAGATGACATCACTGGGAGGAAACTTCAGATTAAATGATATGTAGTTGAGTGGGTTACCTCCCACAGGCCATGTGTGCTAGGTTAATTTCTGACTCTAAATTGCCCGTAGGTGCGAATGTGGGTGTAAATAGTTGTCTGTGTGTGTCTGTCTTTGTGTTGGCCCTGAAATGGACCGGCGACCTGCACAAGGTGGACCCCGTCTCTCGCCGTATGACATCTGGGATGAGATCGACCCCCCTAGCAACTCTGAACAGGACAAATAGTTACAAATAGATGATGGATGAATGCATGGAAAGAAATGTATGAACCAATAATAAAAAATACAAATTAAAACATAGTCCATACTGTGAATTAGCCAGTCTTCAACTAAAAAGCAGGCTGAAAGAAATCTATGAACTTAATTGTTCTACAAAAGATTTACAACCCCCCCATTTCCACTGCACTGAAAAGTGCTATTTAACTGTTTGAAATCCTGATGAGGATCCTGATGATTTTTTTTTTTACATTATCACACGTTAGAAACAGAAATGTGCGGGCACACTCACACTAAAACACACATGCCGTTATACACATGCACACTGCCTTTCCCTGTGTGGTACCTAAGGTCTTTCTCTTGGCCTCCCCCTTCTGCACCCTGATTGGTCAGCAACACGTGTGTGTATAAGACCAAGTGCTGCTTTAGCATGTGGCAGTGCGTGAGTTGTCATGGCAAGGTTTACACAGCTCACTGCGCACATACTAAACTGTACCTGCCACATTGTAAATCTTTGGCAGAGAGGCAAAGAAGGTAAACAGCAACGTTAAAATATGGCGGACTGAAGATGGAATGAGGTTGTATGGGGGTTATTATGTGTCGTATTGCTTTTGTGCAGAGGTGTATCATATTCTTGAATTATCGTGCAACATGCAGGTGGAAGCCGTTCAGGCCTGCTGGTTTTCGCAAGCGCTTGACTGAAACTTTGAATTCCAGAAATAACAACTGTTGCACATTGTTATTTTATCTTTTATTTTCCTAAGTTGGTCACTGGAGCGAATTGCTGTCCACCTGCCTGCAATGTAATGAGGTGAAATTATTCTCCGACCTTAGTGCTGATGGCGTAGTTTGGTCAGTCAGGTTTGGGGATCTGGCATGATGCCTAGGAGATGCTCACCATTTTCTAGCCTCAGTACTGTGGCTGTGTTTTCACTCAAAATACAAAAAAAAAAATTAATTAATTAAAAAGCCAAATTTCCAGTGGCCTATTAATTTCCATTTACATATTCCTGGCCACGATTTCCAGATGGGCTACAAGACGACAACACTTGAGTTTCCATAAAAATATATATTTTTTGAAAACAATAATTCCTGTTGTGGTGTTCATGATTTTGAAATGAGTGAAAAGAATGATACAACAGGAACTGAGTGAGGGAGAGAGGGTGGAGGTTCCTACCATGGCCATGACACACGCGCTGTATTTTTAGTAAACGCTCCCAAGATGAGTTGCAGCTTGTTTGTGTTGTGGTGAATAAAGCCATTACTTTGATCCTGGGCCTTAAATAACCTAATCTTACACTGTGTCACCTGCTGGGGAAGCTGGGGAAAGTGAGGCATACAGGAAAAGAAGCTTACAGGATGAGACGAAACCGACAAAGTTAGAGAAAACAGACAAACAAAAATAACTATTTCCTCCCAGTTTGGTTTTGGTTTTACTCTTGTTAAGGTGATTCCTGGCTTATTGCTCCATGTGCTGTTTTGCTTTATGAACGAAAGAAAAGAAAAAAAAATCATCAGTTTTCTGTTAACAAATAACATAGATTAGCGGTAATGAATTTTATGGCCTACTGCTTTATTTTTCTATATGTGATTTGTTTTGTTATGGGAACCGATTAGATTCAGTTCACTGAATATCACAACAGTGCGCATACGCAACCCACCACAACTGCAGTGTGGCCAAAAGCCGATCGTCTCTATGCAATTGCGACGGGGACACATAGGGAGACTGCAATGTTGTCACAGGCCGTGGAATCACTGAGAGCTAGAATGAGGTGGAGGATGAGGAGGGGCTGAGCAAAGTATGAAGTCATGGCCCTCACAGTGAGACTCACCTCTGTGCTCCTGCTTTGATTCCTGTGGGAACAGAAGACAGCGACTCTTCGACTCCACCGCTGACTCCACTACCGTACGGTGAGTGTGATGTTCCACATGTGGCAGGAGACCTTGTCCACCAGCCACCGTTGCCACTGTCAGAAAACATACAGGGACACAGGTGCTGACAACCAAAATGATAGTTTCCATTTGAGTGGAACTATTGTGAGGTGAGATTGCACTTTATTGGCAGGGGGAATGTTTGGATTAGGGCAAATATTCTCGGAGGCTTTCATGTTTTCGACTTAAAGAAAGCACTGACTGATCCTTTGCTTGACATGAGCTTGTCCTCTATGGCCCCATTTGAGAATGTGATGATAAAATGATAAGTGACCTTCTGGCGGAAGGCTGACAGGACACCAGGAAACTTTAACAAGATCAATATAGAATTTTTAGCATGTCACAAAACTTCAGTGTTTAAGAACAATATGTATAGGTAGATGATTATGAAACATTAAAAAAAAAAAAGAAAGAAAAAGACTATTTGAAGCACATTTGGCATAAAGGATAGGAAATATGAGCAATTCTCTAAGCCCTAACCCCATAATTATGGCACTTAGCCACAGTGTCTGCTGCACGTTAAAGTTATACTATATTTTGGCCATTAAGGCCGATTTTATTTATCAGAGGAGGCCTCATACTTGTGTCATCCCTCCTCTTAGTAGCAGTGGTAGTCATGACTTCCCACTTCCATTAAGTGCCTACTTAAATACAGCTATAACTGAATTAAGGCTGAAGTGTGTTTAGAGCAAAATGAATGCAGTCGGCACACACACACACACACACACACACACACACACACTGAGTCATCTGCTTCCCCGTGAGGCCATGTCATTGCTCTTGGCCAACCAACAGGGAGGCTGACTAGGTTAAAGCTATGAGACCCTAACAACACCTCTGTAAATCTTTAAAACACACATGTGTCCCACCTTTCCTCCGCACACATGCGAAACCGTGAGTCTAGGCCCCCTCCATCGCCCCATTTGGGTGACTGATAGCTACAGAGATTTTCTTAAAACAGCCTCCAATTATCAGATGCAATTAAGGCCCCAAGCACAATTACAACAGGCCTTTGAGTGTGTGTGCGTGAGTGTGTTCAGCCAAACTAGCATGTAGAACTGTGGAATGATGATTGTGACTATATTCGTGATAAAGTACAGTGAGCACTAATTGAAGATCTGAAACCCTCCTGTGAGCTGTTCTGTACATTTGAATTCAAAAACACTGAAGTGCTTGGCTGGACCGAGGTCAAAGAGGGTCCAAGAGGTTTGCTCACTCCGTGTCCTTCGTTCCTTCCTTCATTGTAAAATTTGTAACAAGTCGATTGTTTAAATGGTTCAGTAAACCAAGCATTGTTTACGATTATGAAACTGGCGGCAGAACTTTGTGTTGCATCATCCATGTGCTTGTGCACTTGACAATACCAATAAAACAGGAACTCGCTCGTCAGTGCAAGGCTCCACAGCACTGCTGCTGAATTTGCTGAACGTCTGTCGTCTATGTTCATTATCTTTAATTCTGTGGTTCTGATTGTCCCGTCTGTAAGTGTCTCTCTCTCTCTCTCCTGTCTGCATGTGTCCATCCTAAAAATGTTCTTAATTTTTTGGATATTGGACTATAATTTAAATTTGACCTAACTTTCAGTGACCCATAGAATAAATGATACAAACATTCCTCCACAATGCAGAAATGGGAGGCCCACTCTGCTTTCCACAGAACTGTTGATTTATGGATTTTCAAATTAGAATTTTTCCTTTCTCAATCTTTTTTCTACTTTTTGCTTTATTGCAAAGTTGTTAGTCTTTGGTCTGCTGTGGCCTTGGTGAAGTTATTTGCCATTGGAAGCTGTGTTTACCCAAGTGCCACATGTAAATACATGAGATGTGTCATGCTCTCTTAGTTTGAGGTTCCATTTAACACATTTATTTTTGACGTACTTGCAGAGGAGGGCAGGGCAAACAGAGCAACCAGTGAGTTTTGGTGAGTAAGTAAAAATGAGAGTTATGTTTAGCAATAATTCTGATGCTTGATAAACATTCCCGTTGCCTGACGAAGATGTAAGTGAATGTTTGTGGTGTTAGATTGAGAACAAACTCGGTCTATTACATTTTATTTTGCAGAGTTCTACAGAATTCAAGCTTTGCTCGAGATGGGATTTTTCTCGGACAAACTCCAAGTTGTTAAATCAAACAATTTAACTGAGCTCCACAAGAGGGGGCAAAGCCCCCATGGGGAGCCACATTGGCAGCCAGCAGCTGTAATGACACAAATCATCACAAATCACCGAATCAACCTATTTCCTGCTATTGTTTAAATCTCAACTATAAATCAATTATACCAGACAGGCTCACACATCAGTGATTCTATTGTAGTTTGAGGTTAAATATATTCATCATTTAGTTTTTTTTTTTCCACTTTTTGCCTTTCATACTCCAGCCCCTCCACATACCTCTATACCCTCACACATACCAGCTACCCTCCCCCCCTTCATCTAATTCTCTTTAATGAGGCTCATTTCACTGTCAGGAGACTAATGATGCTAATTAATAAATCCGCCCACCCATGGTAAAGGAGAGCCTGTCATCCAGATCCTGCTTTGAGGATAACATATATTGTACAGTACCTGTTTTGATATCGTAAATAAGTAGTATTGTTTAAAAGGAGGGGTTTTATATACAGTACTTCACTCTCTGGTTTGCATCTGGCTGCAGGGTTTGTGTTTTAAAATTACATTTACAGCGTTCAACTGAAACTTGCTTTGATTCATACTTGAATTTGTAGAGATTGTATATCTGCAGTTGCTTTTACAAAGTTATCCCATCTGCATTTTAACAATGTTTGTAAGATTTGAAGATGAACTGCGAATTGTGTGCATTAAGTTAATCATCGAGTACTGGAAGTCCGTAGATCTTTTGTGATTAGGTTTCAATTTGAACGCCTTTGTAAAAGACAGCATAAAAAAACAACAATGAATGTGTTACACAGGCTTGGATCCAAACACCACATATTGCTGAATTGAAATATAAATTAAATAGATTGGAATTTGAATTTTATACAAGGACCAGGCAAGCCAGTCAGGAATCATAAGCATTGGTCCACGTTGTGGTTCAGTCTTCTAAAACCATCCGCATTTTTGCCACAGAGCCATTACATCCCGTCTACTTAGACTATCAAATGGACTGCACGTGTGTTTGTCTGTGTAATGTCTAATAATAAATTATGAGCAGTGTTGCCATATTATGAAACCAACTTATGTTGTGTTTAGGCTCTTGAAACGACTGATTATGTTAAGAGAAAGACAGTGGATTGGTTTAATATTAAATAGTCTAATTTAAATTTACCCCAAACTATAATGATGCACTAATCCTAAATCTAGACCTTTTCCCAGCACAAAGATGATTTTAAAAAAAATATCTACTCTGCTCAGCCCATCCCTCCCTCTCCATCCCCTGCTCTGACACACGCTCCCCAGCACTTCAGATCAGTGTTGTTATGAAATGCCAGTAAATGAGAATACTGTCTGGATCACAGGAGTCTTCAGCTGCACAATGTCACAATGATAAAAGCAACCAGCTTGGCCTTATAACCAACCAACCCAACCAAACCACTCACACGATTAAGGATGTGACCACTGTGTGCTTTGTATACCTGCTATATACACTGATCAGCCATAACATTATGACCACCTGCAATTTAACTCGCCCATGCAATTTAATGGATTCCAATATAGTGGCTCTACCATGAATTCTACTTTTACAAAGTTATAATTTCTCAGTTTTTAGGTTGAAACTGTCAGAAAGGTGATACTTCTACTATGCATTTATTGTTGAGGTCAAGGTGGATAGTGGATTCTGGAGAAGAGGTGGTTCTAATGTCTAACCTATTAAGTGGCCAAAACCTTAGAACCACCTTATCTTATCATGCTCAACACATAGTAGAATTATCACCTTTCTGACAGTTTCATCTTAAAACTAAGAAATTCTGACCTTTTAAAAATAGAATTCATGGCAGAGCCACTGTATTGTATTGCACTGAGTTGAACCGGTGGTCCTAATGTTATGCCTGATTGGTGTATATGTATAAACATCTGTACTTTGAACAGTTAAAAACCATGTGATTAGAATTTCTTTGACATGTTTAGCAGAGACTTTATCACGTAGATTTAAAACTTATCTTGCCTCTGCATCATGAACATTAGGGCAGAGTTGCCCCTGGGGCTTGGCGATACGCAAAAAAAAGCATTTTTCTTTTCTTATCAGTCAATCGATTGTCATACTATGTTGTTTTAACATCTTCCACAGTCTCTTCTTTATACTCTTGTATTTGAGTTGGTGAAAGAGACTTAATTTACACTTCCACCCTTTGTTGCTTGGGGCTTCTGACAGAATTTACAAATCACAAATCTTTGATTCGCAACTTAATTGTTGCTGAACCATTTATAAACAACAAGTTATTATTTATATTTTTGGCCAGAATAAACTTTCTTCACACTCTTTTAACACGCAAAGCTCTGCCTCCCACCGTGCTTGTTGTGTTTGCAGGGTCATGTGAGATGCCCACATTACATTGTGCGAATGCAAACTGCCAATATCATAGAAATGATTAATTAATGATACAAAATGTCATACGCAGAGAATTAAGTGTTTTACTTTCTAAAAATCTGACAGTGGTCAAGCATTTTAAAACTAGACTGTGTATCTGTACGTTGCCTAGTGTTTACATGCGAAACGTGTCCATGTTCACACACTGTGACTGTGGTGCAATGAATGAGCCTTTATTAAGACACAAATATCAATGTGCAGAATTGTCAGCACATCTACATATCATACAGTATATGTTTTAAAAAGACTTTAGAGTTAGCATTAGTGTTATCCTTCAATCTACTGTACATTCTGTGCATTTTTTTACATACGAACGTAGGGGAAATATTACCCGAATCTAAACAACAAATCACTACACTTATCCATGAAAAACAATGTGACATAGGAAAGCAGAGGAAAAAAAGGCAGCAGTGAATATTTTCAAGCAAGTCCGTGCTCGAGCTATAGGTTGCTAGAGTATCTCTTGGTATATGTGATGGCAGGCTTTACCTAAGGATCTACAGTACGAATGCTGAGCATTGCAGAGCAAAATCCCTGACATGTTCACTTTTATCCACAAACCTCAGAACATCAAACACCGGTCAATATGATGCAATGATGAATGAGCCAGACTCTTACTACCCGACTGTTTATTTTTGGTAATCAGGGTAGTCCAGCACTTCTCTGTGGGTTTCGTTGCGACACATCTAAATAAAGCTTGACGAAATGCTTAGCTCTGTGACTGGTCACAAGATTTATACATGATTTGGAAATATTAAAAAAAAAACGGACATATATATGTGATATTTCATGTTTAGTGTTGATACAAACATTGTACACGATGTTGGCCGGCTTACTTTTTTGGGAATAAGTAAAAGTAACTAGCAAGTAAGAAGCATGTGTGTGTCTGCGTGTGCAGTTGTGTGGGGGAGAATAGTTGGACAAATCCTACCACATACTGTTTTTGTTTGCACAGACCATAGCAATTTGTTTGACTCCACTGCTATTGAGGCGAGACACGCTCACAATCTTTGCATCTGTGTGTGGATATTCATTTGTGCACATGTGACTGTGCGCTTGCGTGCACCCATGAGTTTGTGTTTGGGTGGAGAGTGCACATGTCAAAAATCTCCTGCTGTAAGCTCTGGGACAATTGAATGTGGTTTGATTTGTGATGGCCCTACTTAATGGACTGCCCAAGTCCGGCGCTACTGCTCCATTCTGATTTCCTCGGCCTTTGGACCTTATATAGACCGATTTTGTTTTAGCTGGGGCGGGGGTGGCAGGGGTTCATTTGTTTCATCTTCTCACGTCGCCAAATGTCCTGTGAGACCTGTCTCTTGCCTGAGAGGGCAAATCATTTCTTTCTTTTCTTTACTTATTCCTTTTTCTGTTTTATTTTCCTGCCAAGCGGTGACAGCTATATAGGAAGGCCAGGGTGGCATGGACTCAGCGGTTTCAGTGGCACACAAGTTACATTTGATTGGCGCCTGGCTCATAGACCGCAGCCCCAGCGTGAGTCAGCTACACTGGGCACAAGGACGCGCATCCACTGGACTGCAACATCACCATGGCAATGGAGGCTAAATGAATGGTGGGCTATGTTTCATGAACATTTTTCTAAATTTCTTGCTCAAACACGGGTTGAAAGTTTTGGAACTGTTCGGATTATAGTTTTGTAAGGCAATGGGAAAAAACTGAGTAACGAGCCATTAATGTGCCTTTAATTATTACCAAAATGTCTGTCTGCTCACCTGAACACTGTGTTGTGGGAACAGTTTGATGAAAAATGAAAAGCAAGAGTTTTGCGCAGCATTAGAACATACAATGTGTTAGGAATGAGCTTTATAAATAAATGATACCATCTTGGCGAGTGTCCCTTGGTGCTATCCAAGCAAACATAACTGCCGCTGCTTACATCATGTACATGTCAATCACTCTGAAAATTACTATATTAGCAGAGGCTGACTGAGAAAAAGGTAAAAACTGTGACATCACTTCAACTGCACTTGTCTGCACTCACCCTTCATGGAAAAACAAGTAAGATCCTCTGGCTCTGACGAGGCACGGGGACTGACCGCCGTATAGGTTTGGTACTTGAAGAAGACACTGAGGAAAATAACTCGAGCACAGGCACGTAGGCCTGTTTTTCCTGTGCGTCAGTCCCCGTGCCTTGTCAGCTAAAACACAAACATGACAAAATACAGGTCGTTGCGTAAATAGCAAAATGGTGCCATGGTCCCCTATCATCCAACATAAACACAGACAAATCTCAGACTAATAGGGCACACGCTTTCTAACACCCACTCGCAACACGAAAAGAAGTAAATAAACTACTGGCATCACTGCCAGTAGTTTTTGCAGAATCACGCTAAATCAAATGGCCACAATCTGACTTTCTAAATGCAATTCTAGTCAGAAAGCTAATTTTCTCAGACAAGCTACAGTTTTTCTTTTGGTCTGTGTATTGCTAAAGCCAATGAAGCGCCAGTTTAAACCTTTTCTTTGCATCTCTTGGCCGGTGACAGCTGCCTTTAATTTTTACTACTGTTGGTGTTTAGTTGAGGCAGATACAAAAAAAAAAGCAGCACAACCCCAGAACTGCAGCTTCGCCAGAGACCAACTACAGACAGATACTGTGCGAATACACTGTCACACTTTGCTCTGAGGAACAAAGACAAGTGTCGGCAGTGTGATTGTAGCACAATGGCTAATCTGCTGTAGTTAGTCTGTTTGCCTTAAATAGACAATATTAAGAAAGAGCTTCTCCCATGGGAAGTTTTGGACTCAGACAATCTCCCGCTGTTTGTTACAGGTGTGTGTTAGTACAACACTGGAACACTGGTCTTCTGTTGACTCAGAAGACCTCCCACAACATTCCTGATGGTGCCATGTATAAACACCCATAAACCCAGTCCCGCTTTGGGTCGCACCCATCCATAATACCAATAGGGTGAAGTCTAATGTGCTTTAGTCGAGAAAAGCCTGTAGCACTAAAATATGGTCAAAAAACTTTCACATTCCATATAACAATGTCAGAGAAGTGTCTTTTTTTATCATAAGAAAACTAGCAGGAACCCATAGTTTGTCGGTGTCTTGCTCTCTCCAAATAGTTTCAAACTTCTATCAGGGGCAGTGTTGTTGTAGCGGCACAGCCCTCAGTGACTCCTGATGCTCGACATCAATCTCGGTTGACCCTGCAATTTTAGCCCTGGATAAAAGTCAGCAACTTCCTGTAAGTGCTGTTGTTTCACCACTGCAGTAATCACCGCTGTCAAGCATTATTCATCAAATACCCATATTAACATCTCTATTATAAATTCTTTCCATCTCATTTTTTCCCCCCTCATTCACAGGAGGGAATCAATTTTGTTTTGAGGTATATGTTTGGTTTTGGATCATAGATGTAGGACTGATGATGGAAAGTGTGCACAGGGATTTAATTGGGCTGCTGTATTTTGGTGAAATCTTCGCCCCAAATTACAGTTTCAAAAATATATATTTTTGGGCATTTTCTAGTCAGCAATTATTTACAGCTTGTCATTACAATTAAGTGTGTTTGCTTGGACATTTAGGTTTTTGGTTGCACGTGTGAGACTGTTTGCCCACATGTGTAAGTGTGCACACCTTTGTGCGCTCTGATCTGCAAATGGAAGCATTTACATTTTATCACTTACTTTGACAACATGGTATTTTCAATGGTCTAAGAAAAT
The DNA here is from genome assembly GCF_033026475.1 of Channa argus. NCBI lineage: Eukaryota > Metazoa > Chordata > Actinopteri > Anabantiformes > Channidae > Channa > Channa argus. The sequence continues at coordinate 15,475,019 of NC_090216.1, forward strand.
AACTGACCAATTGCCAATAATTGTTAGAGATGGCAGCCATGTTGGGTGAAAGGGTAAAGTTCACGGGCAATGAGGCTGCTAAGCAGCTGTGGATGGGTCCAAAGGCATTAAGTTTGAGTACGGTCAGCAATAATATAGGTTGGAAAGGAGTTGTTTTAAAGGAGAATGATGAAGAGGTAGGGGAACATTTGTTCTGTTTCCAAATATAGCACTACACGTATTTTAGTCTTTTGATTAAATGAGAAAGTAATGAAAAACAGTCACCTAGCTGAATGCGATAAACAAGAAAATACAAATTCCTGATAAAATATTCTTTTTTAACAGAAAGTATCCAAACACCATATTACTAATTTAAAAACAAATCAAATAATATTCTGACACATACTTACAATGCAAGACACAAAATGTGAGAATGAGTGGTTAACATTCGACCACTATCTTATTGAGATCTTGTTTTTTTCTGTTTTTGAATAAATAAATATACAAAACAAGAGTCTCACATAAAAATATAGTTCTATACTTTGCACTGCTATTATTTCAACTCAATGTAACTTGAAACCTACTGTCAGTACAACACAACATACTCTAATTGTTTGGCTGCACTCAAACATGCAAATGGAATCCGCCCCAAACCATGTGGAAGTGAGCAGGTGACAGACTTTATAAAACACATACAGTAGCCGACATGCAGAAATGGTAAGTGTGAATTGTCATTTAAAAGGTACCAGTAGAACCACATGTCTCTAAACCACTTTATGACATCAGAGCGATCAGTGTACCGTTAGGTGGGAGAAGAAGGCGTGTTGCATGAAGGAAATAATGAGAACTTCATAACAGAATGGTCATATTAATCCATTATCTGTAACTGCTTAACCTGTTTAGGGTCGAGGGGGGGGGGGGGGGGGGGGTGCACACTGGACAGCTCGCCAATCTATCCCAGATCCAAAAGAGCCACATACGCAGAGAAAGGGACAGACCGAGAACAATTCACACTTACGTTCACACCTTTGGGCACTTTAGAGTCGCCAGTTAACATGCATTTCATAACCAACACGCATTTCTTTGGCCTGTTGGAGGAACTCACACGTGCAGACTCCACACGGAAAGGCCATGGTCTGCAGGGGATGCAAATCCACAGACATCTAGCTGTGAGGCGGCAGCGCACAGCCACTTCACCAGCGTGCTGCCCCAGAATGCTCATATGAACTAATACATCAGCTATATTCTGTACCTCAGCTGGTTAGATTTAACATTAGACAAAAAGTAAATGTGACAACAAAATGAACCCGGGAAGAGAACATGACTCCCTCTGTCTTGTTTTTAACGTTTGAATGTCTGCCACTTTTGACCAGCGTGTGGTTACAGGATTAATCCTACAGTGAGCACCACTGTAATCCTTGTTTCCATCAATACTGAGGAAGAGACGAGTGCGAAGTGGATTTCTTATTGACACTACGGTACATTTGGAAGAAGTGTGTAAACAACCCAATTGGAGTTACCGCACTGTTAGCATCAACATTTTGATGTCTGAGATTCCCAAAGTGAAATGGAATCCCCGCTTATCAATCCGCAGAGGGTTGCTTTACATAATAAGCCAGAAACAGTCAAATCTTTCTATTGCCATTTGAGTGTTAGTCAACTCTGACCACTGAGACTGTGAGGCCCAGCCCACAGAGAGCAGCAAAGTGTAATCAGTGTTTTTTTGATTTTCCTCTGGCGGCTGACTATAATCACATACTGCCTTGGCTCCTCCGTCTCCTGCTGATGGCCCCGTGACAGCTAAATACCCAGGTCCATGTATTCCCATTAGTCTCTTTTTGATTAGTTGGCTTGGTGTGGTTAAGCTGCTTAATTCCACATCATGTCTGGGTGGTTGGCCTGGATTTTGCAGCTCCCTGTTATGTGGTTGGCACAGTGGAAATAGAAATCACAAACAAACACCCCAACATAGGCTAAAGTATAAACTGCTTTGCTTTCAGTGAAAAGTGGCCAATTTCCTGTTCGGTTAAAGAAAAGTTCCTTCTTAAAAGAAAATGTATTGTTACACTGCTAAATATTTAAGCTGAAAAATTACTTTTTTTTTTTTTTTTGGTTTTTGTTTGTGTTTAACTCTCTTTACTCCCCACACATCTTGTGGCTTTTACGTTCCTGATGTTCCTCAGTGCCTTTCACCACTAAGACAGGTGTGAAGTGGATGCATTTCGTTATAGAGCTTAGGTGAGAAGATTCATGCGGATCGAGGAACTAAGATGAATTGACAAAAACTGCACTCCCTTCCTTAATGATGAACCTGCCATGTTGCTGCAGTGCACGGACAGATTTTGTTTCTAATAAAGTGGCTCTGAAGCCATGTTTAAAAGACATTATTTTCAAGGTTGTCAACAGTAATAAAAAATAATTATTTTAATAACAGCCGGACTTTACAAAGTATACTTTTTTTTTTACAAAGGGACATGGCATACGAAGGCATAGGCTCTGCTGTTCTTGTGGTTATTCCAGAGTAGCAGGACAAGTAATCCCTAAAAAGAGTGGCCGCTTGAAGATTTTCTCAGTGTAAACTTGTAAGAGTCATTAAATAACGGTGAACAGAGCACAATTCTTTGCATAAGCTACAAGCATAAATGTTTATGAAACTGCAGAGATAAATTGGAGCTGTTGTCATGAAAAAAAAAAGGAAGAGCATCAGATGCCTCAGGCTGGTGACAGACTGTTGTTTTTCCCACATTTCTACATGATGGTTTGTCAAACGTAATGCCAGTGAATCAATATTGTCTATTTTTAGATGATTTTGGTAGGAACTGCAAGTATGTGTTTACACATGGCAAATTCCAATCCACAATTTACATAAAATTACAGTATAGGCTTCTTGTAAAGGTCCATGTTTAGCCCCAACACTCTTCGTCTCTAAGCTCCAGAGTCCAAGCCTGGGGAAACACCAGGAACAGGCAAGGCAGTCTCTTGGCAATTGCTTCCCAGTCTGGGTGCATTGAGGACTGGTTAGCTCCCAGACAATTGGCCCCTGTGGCTTCGAGCCTTCCAGGTTCCAGAAAAGGGAGCAAAACTGATCCACCCTCTGTCGCTCAGTAAGAAACGAATGACCTACGTTACTGGGAGTGCAAAGAATAGAGGAGAATAGATAGAATTACTCCTGTGCTACACATCCTGCCCTGCTGGCCCCTCATACCATAGATGCAGACTCGATAGCAGTTTAGTCTCACTGTTTAGTCACGGCCTGACTCACCTTGCTGACAGGAAAATCACGAAGCAACTTGACCGCTGCTGTTGTCAGCTTGTCAGGTCGGCTGGCAGCACCTCTGCCCATGAAGGTTGCAACCTAACGGCTTCTGACATGTAATTCTAACTCTAAATTGGTCTCCATGCTAAACTACGAGACTACAAGTCTGGGAAAACATTAATTCAACGTATCTCTTGCATTATGCCATGACATGTCATTAACTATTAGCCCTGTGAATGAATTATGACTCATATCTCCACTTGACTAGCCAAAGGCATGACAGTATCCATATGTTAGTTAGCGTAACATTTACCCAAGTCAGCTTTTTATGTTGTCGTAATATTTAGAGATGTTGGAAAGAACAATAATCTCTGAGGTAGCAGTTCACTGACATGCCTTTGCTAAAAGTTCCAACATGGCTTCATTGACGAGCATGGCAAATGCTTTGGAGGAAAGACTCTTATGTTTTACTGATCTAGTTTCCCACCTCTATTACACACCACTCTCTAAAACCGATTTCCCACTTGAAGGAAAATTGGATGTGTCCTATTACTAACTCCCCAATTATTGAGTTCTGTTTGGCATGTCAACATATTCATTTTCAGCTCTGTACTACTGCCCTTTTCTTAAACCACAGTTACTGCATTACTTTACTTCTGATCCGTCCAGCATTGCTATTGCTTTCTCACATTGTTACCTTGCTATCTCATATTTTCCTTCTAATGATAAATGTTGATCTTGGATTTATGCAGTGCAACTGCTGTTGTTTCAGGGAGTTAACGTCACCTAAACATTTACATTTGGGGGACAATCCACTTTATAATAGTTTTGTTTCACTTGACCTGTTTCAGTAGGACAAGGGTGTTCTAGTCCTTTTGCACATTATTCCTTTTTCTACCTTGTATCCAGGCTTGAGTCATAGAGTCTACAGTATATTCCTAAATGGCTCAGCATCGTCAATGAATTCTAATGAATTCAATTTCAATGAAATTTAGCTCAGCATCATCCAGTGGGGGTGCAGCTCAGTTGGTAAGGCAGTTTTCCACAGTGTCACTGGGCAAGACACTGAACCCCTAACCCTGGTAGAAATTGGTAGAGGGTTGTGTCAGGGAGGGCATCTGGCGTACAAACTGTGCAAAAATCAAAATGCGGACAATGATCTACTGTGGCGACCGTGAACTCACTGGATAAGCCGAATGGACATAAAAAAAATAAAAAATATGGGGGGTTTTCAACAGCGGGGACTGGAAGACTGGTCAGGGTTAGGGAAGCAGAATAAGGTAAAGTACAGAGATATCCTGAATAAAATCCTGTTCTACAGCACTCAGGACCTCACACTTGGCCAAAGGTTCACATTCCAACAATCCTAAGCACAAAGCCAAGACAACTAAGGAGTGGTTTAGGGACAACTCTGTGAATCTGGCACAGCCACAGCCCTGACTTGAACCCTATTGAACATCTCTGGAGAGACCTGAAAATGTCTGTCCACTGAAGAAAACCCTCCAATTCATTTTATGCAAACCTATCCCCAAAAAGAATAGGTTTGTACCCGCTGCCAAACGTGCACAACAAAGTGCTGCACAAAGGGTAGGAATAATTAGGACAATGTGATATTTCAGCTTTACTTTTTAATACATTTATAGATCATGCAAAAACTTTGTTTTGACTATATCATTATGGGGTTATGAGTGTGGATTAAGAAGAAAAAATAAAGTATGTAAACAACTATCAGACTGTAATTTAAAAAAAAATGTAAAAAGTGAACAGGGTCTTTAAAAGTATACACAAACAGTTTGTTAGGTCAACAGATGCTACATAAAAATGAACAATAACAAGGAGGTGGGTGATGCTGTGACCATTCTGAAGACAGTAAGCCCTGAGGGCTGCAGTTCGCCAAGACTACAGTATATACACTGGGCACATCAATGAAAAGTGCAAGCATCAGTTCAACAAGGGCTGGCACAAGTCCCGGGAGTAGGTTTTCACTTAGAAAAAAGCCAACACTGGCATTTAACGACTGGTCAAGCTCAAGCATACATACAGTAGTAGCACCTACTTAAAACAGACAGAACACAGCTGATTGACTGGCAGGTTTCCAATAGGGAAATTAGACAGGAACACTTCTGGTGCCATCGAAATGATCTGAGAATAAGCAATAAACACTCCTCTATTAAGTCTCTGAGACAGATGTAGAATATTAGGAGATGCATGAAGAAAAAAACACTTCCCAAAATGACCCCAGTGGATAATGTGTTACTGATCTACCAGCACACTGGCTTAATACGTTTTGCCCATGATGGGACAGAGACAGAGACCCCACATTTGGAGGGAAAATACGAGCCCAAGAAGCAAGACATGCAGAGTGTTCTACAGCTGCTGAAAGCATCACAGTTTCGGATGCTTGTAGGGTTGGTTGTGAGGTTGTGAGGTCATCTTTAAATACACCCCCAAGTGTGCTAACCCGCCTCAGTTTACATCCATTCTGACATGTGTGCTTTACTCCCTTCCTACTACCGGCACCCACACTCCACGCTCACTTATTCTCTTTTTTTACTCCCATGCATCCACCTTGACCATACCTTCTAATGTTTTAGGCTACCCATCGACCTCTCCGCTGGGGTCAGGAGGATGAGGCAGCCAAGGAAGCTTAATGAATCTACCAGGACCGAAGGTGGATGAGGACTTCTGAATGTTGGCAATGACGTTTTCAGGAGTTGTGTTTAGTGCAGTCTGGGGACACATGGACACATTTAACGAAACGTTGTGTTTGTCAGACTTATACTGTGGCTGGGTAGAAGGATGGAGAAAGCAAGGGAAGTGGAAAGGAGATGGACAGAAACAAAAAAGCTGTTTTTGACACCTAGTAAATTCTGTCTGCTACTGTAAAAAGTAGAATTACTTATTGGCATCGTCATTGAACCTATGGTACAACAAGAGACAATCAGCACATTCCTCAAACCCATAGAAGGGTTGAACTATTCAACAGAGAACAGAGTAAACTGAAAACCCTTAGCCATCAACACAATTCTCAGCTCTTAATAATCCTTCGGAATACTGGGGAGTTTTCGACTTTACATTACCACAAAAACAGGCTCCCAAACCAAATTTCCTCAGAATAAGAAAGTTATTTAAATGTACTTGTGAAAAATTCCAAACTATTAAAAAAAGTCTTATTGCCACAGTTTAACTTCCAGATAACCTGGATGACTGAGACTCTTTACAGACATACAATGAAATTGCTCTCTTGAGATTCAGAAAAAAATTGCTCAGGTAAACTACTACATCTTGAAGTGTATTTCCATATCTCACAGCTTTAAATTTTTAGATTTGCTTGAAACAGTTGTGTTAACAGACTTGAAGAATACCACTAGATCTCTTGCTGATTGATTCTCAGCTATTTATATCTCCTAAACAAATTATCTTCCTCTGTCTAGCACACGTGATTCAACCATAACATTAATAATATGTTCGTCATCTTTGCCAATGCTTTTATTCAAAGTCATGTTTTTCTGCCTCCCGGGTGGCTCGGTTGGTAGAGTGGTCGCCTACCGACCATTGGGTCAGAGGTTCGCGCCCCGCTCTTCCTGACCACATGTCAAAGTGTCTCTGGGCGAGACACTGAACCCCCAACAAGCCTTCCTCATCCCCAGCTGTGCAGTGAGGGTCCAAGCCCGGTAGAAATTGGGGAGGGTTGCATCAGGAAGGGCATCCGGCGTAAAAAGTGTGCCAAATCAACACGCATACAAATGATCCGCTGTGGTGATCCTGAGCTCATAGGATAAATAAAATGTAAAATAAAATAAAATATTTTACTGCCTCCTGCAGACTGAGTAGCACAAGCTGCCATTATAATAAAATACACATGAAAATATATTCAAATATGTATCTTTAAAATAACCACATTACATAAGATTCTGCAAGCAAATCCAATCAATGTCCTGTTTCATTTGACATTTGATATGAGGTTAATGTTGATGTAATTTTAGCCTGAGACTCTGTGGTGACAGACGGAATTAAGAAGTGTATTTTTTTTTTTCCTTGGGTTTTATCGGATTTCAGTAATTCAAACAGGAACCTGTGACAAGCCACATCAATTCTTGAGACAGTTTTTATATTGATTTACATCACACCTCATAAACCTGCCAGTTGGTTAGCACCAAAATACTTATCCACTACCTTCACCCATTAATATGCAACCTGTGGCCAAAAGGATCTTTAGAGTTGTGTTTTTCAGATCTAATATGATCAGATTGAGGCATGAGGATATCATGTTGTAGCGTTTGTCAAAATAAACAACTTTATAGATTTCTTTGAATTATTTTGATTTCTTTCTATAGTACAAGTCAAAGCTCAGGTAACTTGACATTAACTGTACAAAAGTATTTTGACCAAGTATTTTATGAAGATGTCATAGAAGGTAGAAATGATATAAAGCTGTCATGTGGCTTTTTAACAGGATGAGGACATCATGTTCTTGGTGGAATCTTGGACCACTGTGATGTGAAAATGCAATACAATGAAATTTCTGTACACTATGCAGAATAACACATATGATTGATTTCATATGTTTTATATTTTAAAAAATGGTTAACCTTTAATATTTTCTGCAGGTACTGTTCCTGATATGAATTTAGAACCATTTACTAGGATAATAATTGACCTCTGGCATGTGTTTTCTAAAGAAAATGCAGTGAATATGAGGTGAATTGCACTGCTGGAAAAAATATGGTTTAAGGATTATAAACAATAGTATGGATAGAAGAATGAATAGAAGTATGTTAGAGTGGTGCAGGACATGTATGATAGCTGAGACCGTGGTGAGGTGCTGTAGGTGTGACAGAGGAGTTCAAGGTGGAGGTGGATCTGCATCAAGGATCAGCTCTGAGCCCCTTCTTGTTTGCTCTGGTGATGGACAGGCTGACAGATGAGGTTAGACAGGAATCTCCATGGACTATGATGTTTGCAGATGATGCAGTTGGAGGAAAATCTAGAGAGATGGAGGTCTGCTCTGGAAAACCCAAGTGGAACGGTGAGGTTACAGGGAGCAGAGGTGAAGAAGGTGCAGGACTTTAAGTACTTAGGGTCAATGGTTCAGAGCAATGGAGAGTGTGGAAAAGAGGTGAAGAGGCGAGTGCAGGCAGGTTGGAACGGGTGGAGAAAAGTGTCAGGTGTGTTGTGTGATAAAAGAGTATCAGCGAGAATGAAAGGAAAGGTGTTCAAGACGGTGGTGAGACCAGAGATGTTGTCCAGCTTAGAGACAGTGGCACTGAAGAAAAGACAGGAGGCAGAGCTGGAGGTAGCAGAGCTTAAGATGTTGAGGTTCTCTTTGGGAGTGACGAGGATGGACAGGATCAGGAATGAGTACATCAGAGGGACAGCTCATGTTAGATGTTTTGGAGATAAAGTCAGAGAGGCCAGACTGAGGTGGATTGTTCATAGGAGAGACTGTGAATTTATCTGTATTTTTTTGCTTCTGATGAAAGATGAAAAAGATGAAAAATACTATAATTTCTGATGAAGAAATATTTGTAATACTGTAGCTAATTGTGCAAATATTATGTTGATTAAAAATGATTTGTCTTACTCTTTTCCATCAGAAGCAGACAGAGGGTCAGTGATGGTGACTGATTGTTCATGTTCATTCTTCTTAGACTTAACCCAGTTTCCATTTACAGTATTTAGGGGAGCTATCATTGAGTCGATGTGGCAACTTTGTAAATGTGAATGAATAATTTTTCACTTAGTTGCAAGTTTATTCAGCCAACACTAAGTGACTGTAACCCAACAGTCCTGCAGTAAATCCTCCCTCATGAAGGTTTAGGTAATGTTCATATTTAACGAGGAGTTTGTTGTGCTACTGTTGAACCGTAGTGCAGACAGATTCTGTTATTTAGCCAGTTCTTACTGATATACTAAATGGGGTGGACAAAATAAAAGAAAGAAAATGTTCCATAACATGCAGTCACCAGCTAGTTATTAATTCTTAATATTAGGTTCTCAACCACGTTAACTTTTAACTGCTTACTTTTGCCTGGTAGATGCGTTATACATGAAATTGCCGAGTGAGGGGATGCAAACTTAACCCTGAAACTAACATAATAATAATAGTCCATATTCAACTAGTACAAATGGCCGAGGACTGAATAAAAAAAAAAGAAAGAATAATAAAATATTGAAAATTATTTTGGTGTAAAAGTTTGCATCCCCCTTGACATGTTAGTCCAAACTCATCTTTAGATCTTTCATAATGAGTGAACATGGGTACTGGGTCAGTGTGCATCACAAATGATGTTTCTGATTTTACTCTTTCTCATAGGTGATTAAAACTTTTAGACTGTTAATCACTACAATAGGTGGTATGCTTCTCTCTGATGAAAAGTTCTATGTACCTGTAGGGTTCTGTAAACATCTATACTGAAACACATACATTGCTCCAAATCTCCCTCTGCTGCTCTCAGTATTTACATTCATGCTATGACGCCTCTATCAGCTTTCTAGATTTCGGCCAACCCGTCCTTTAACGCAAAAATAATGATCACATCACTATCTGACAGGTGATACATTGGGAAAGAAAGCAAAAGCTCGAAGGTTTTCTTTCAATGGGCTGTAGAATGGAACATGTGAATAGGTTTGTTGTTATGTCGTTGTACGTCAAACTATGGATGTGCTAAAGTTGGATGTGATGCACAAACGGCAGAGTCAGACATGAAGGGGTTTGCAGCAATTACTGAATCGTAGGCTTGTCCACCACCTTTTTTTTTTTTTGAATAGCTCAAGGGAATAATCCCTCTCTTTCCATCTAGTCAAGCATGTTTTGGTAAAACATCCTGACAAGTCCTTGGGCATGTGCACCAAAAACAACCTGAGCTGCACAAGTCTGTAACTGCCAAATCAGCATACACAAGAAGACATGAATACAACATTTTTATTGGCATACAAGCAACCGAAATGTAATAGTGTGACTGACTCCATAAGTCTGTCGGTGTGCGCGAAGAACTGTGCAAATATACTGACGTGCCAAGACCCCAGTATAGCAGTGAAGGCATGTGTAGTCTTTGGACAATCCTTGATAACAATCTGAAATATATCCCTCCTTCCATGTGCAAAATAACGTACCCACAGCAGACTCAGCTTACTGGTGCGTTTTATGAGCGGGGGCGAGCTTTTATTTCAAGTTGCGTGAAATCAAATCTATGGGAATACGAGCACATCTGTCTCTGAATTATTGAGCAAATATTTTGAAATAAAACAGCTTTTGTGCTGTCAAACATGGTACGTCAAATGAAGCACTGGCCTGAGATGGGTGTCAGAGTGTGAAACTACAGAAGCGTGCTTGACAGTGCTGACTGCAGTAAGCCCGAGTCATGAAATCAATCTGAATTTAGACGAACCATAGGCTGTTCAAAATGCTTCCAAGGTTAAACCTGTGATCACAAGAACGTGCATCGTGCCAAATTGGGTCTTTGCTTTCATGATGCTGAAACATCTCTCACAATAAGTTGCAGGAACAGTCAGCCAGTTTCCTCTCGCATTTATACCTGGAAGTAAAAGTAGAACAGTGTAAATAGATACTGACCCCATAAACAGGTTTCTGTCTGCTTCCTATTCCTTGCTACAGAGAGACTAATGTAAAGCTATAGCCCCCCTGAGAGAAAGGGGGAGTAGAGGAGGTCAGATGTAAATCAATGAGCTCGGTAGACTTCCACTCAGGTCACGTAACCATGTAGTGCCTGAATCCATGTCCACACAGCTACTGAGACCAGCAGTTCAAGGACTGAGACTGTGTTTGGACAGGCAAGGAAAATCTGAATTTTCTGCAGATTCAGAATCAGTGTGTCATGTCAGCCATTAGAAATGGTCTCAGTTATCCCTGTAAATGCAGATAGTTTTATTTCCCGGACTGGTTTCATTGGACTAGCATCAAGACATTATGCCTCCCTAGTCTCATTTAGGTTTAGGATTGTAATTTTTAGGGAAGCAGCACTGTGTTGCTCTTATGTGGAACAAACACAGAAATCCTGCCTTTGTGATGTTCATTCATCTGACTTCATCATCTCTATTGAATTTGTAAAGATGTCGGCCTTTTGTAACAGCCACACTATATTGGCACTTTGTGATTTGACGTTCTAACCTGCACATCTGCGTTGCGTGTCACTAACCCGTTTACAAAAATGTACAATTTGGGGTTCTAACAATTATTTCAAGACGACTGAGATAAAACTATGATTCTGTAGCAGTCCTCTATGCAATGATTCTTTGGTTTAGTTTCATGGTATCGTTTTATAAATCCATCAGAGCCCATTCTTTTCAAATGGTGCAGTTTTGCTGCTCTCTTAAAGCCCATAATTACTTTTGTTTAGGCTGTGTTTAGTTGAGCCAAAGATCCTACACAACAGGATGGTTCACTTCCAAGCGTAGCTTTGTTTGCATCCTGTCTCACAGACGGGCAGTTTGAGACAACAATTGTAACCTAATAAATCTTAAAGCCTCAGCAAGGCAGCATGCAGAAGTCTTTCTTGTGTGTTGCTTTGTTTTTCTCACCCCCCCCCCCCCCCCAACAATTTTATCTGATTTAATGTACAACAACAGCAGCACATGTCAGTAGTCAACTGGTTTCGCTGTTTTATTGTGAGGCAAATACGGCCGTGTGTTTGTGTATCCACTTACGTTTGAACACTTTCTGTTTCAACTTTACTGAATTTTGAACAAGCCACCTGTTTTTTCTCCTTGACTGCATCACCATTTATGGGCACTGTTAGATCCCAAGACACGGGAACAGATTCTGTGGGAAGTGAATTCTCCTTCCTTGCAGGTACAGTATGTGTGCTGTTGGTCTCCCCTGCCCTTAATGTGAACCTATTTAGTTACACCTGTCTATGCATGAGCCATGGGATTTAACATTTACTATAACCTGCTCTGACCTTATTGATTCAAGAAAAGCGTCACTCAAAGGACCCACACATTTGTGACAAGTTGTTCAAGTTACGCCTATAAAAAAAAAAAAAAAATCTTGTCAAAATAAATCTTTTTATTTTAATGTCAATTTTGGTCAATTCTTTACATTTATTTTTCTGCTCAAATATAGTATATTTGAACATGAAGAGACCCCACTGTTATAATATATTTTAAATATGCACAAAACTTCTGAAGGCAACAGGTAATTATGTTACATAATTGTTATCTCAATTATGACCTAAATAATCATGACTGTTATTTTTGCCCTTGTCAAGCAGCCCTACACTGATTGTGGATAGATTTTCTCTATATTCACAACGAAAAAGTCAGTGACTTCATAGGGGTGCTAGACATCTGAATCAGAATAACAATGGGATATATGCAGCATGGACTCTTTTAGGACACAGTGCCAGACACAACTAGGTGTGTCAGGGCTCAGGGTTAGACAACATTTAGGGTTAAGTAATGACTGTCATGTCCTTCTGAAGGATGTTGCTCCACGTAATGCAATACACACCTTTGTCCTTTTGTGCAGTAAGTCTCCGCATGTATGAATGTGAATTTGCACATGAGGATGGTCTCAAGAGAATCCTTCCACCAACATTCCTCTGAATTTTAATGTCCACAACCATCTTCAGATTCAGTCACGATACTAGGCTGACGCAGCTCCCCTGTGAGAAGTTGCTTCCCTCCTGCAGACATCCCGCTGGGAAAGACAATACTTTGGTTTCACATTTACATTTAAGGCATTTAGCTGATGTTTTTCATTCAGACGCTCTTATAATGAATGAAAGAAGAATGAAGAATTTTTAAAAGCAACAATGTGTGTGACAGATGGTGTTTTGTGATGTTTTTTTAAAAGCTAAAATTGCTCACATAATTACAGAAAAAAGAAAGGTTCACAGACGTAATGTAGCCTGTATTGTAAATTAAACAGATATTCTACAAAGACATAACTATTACTTCATATTGTCATTTCCATTCTACATTTTGGGTCTACTTCGATATGCAGGTATATTTTTGGATGTATTTGTTACATACTGACCTTTGCCCTTTGCACATAACAAACAAAAGACACTTTCAGACAGGAGAGAGGAGAACCGTGCTTCATTCCAAACTCCTCAAGTTTCCAGCAGCATTTTCACCCAGTGTTTGTATTAGATATCTTACAAGCACACACACTCACCACAAGTTCTCAAGGAGGTCAAATTGGCCATGCAACCAACGCATTTAAGTTGTTCCATGGACGCCTGAGCACACGTCTGCTGGAGATTCAAGTAAACACCTTCCACCACAAGTATTTATGTAATACCGAGATTCACTGAAGGACACCTACACAGGTCTGCTGTTCTCCATAACGATTAAACACAGGGGAAAATGTTTGCTTTGACGCAGCAAATATTTGTTCATTGGGCTTTACCTACCACTAAGCTCTTAAAATATGCAAGCAATTGATACTATAGCACAGGAGGTCCTGAACATTTTTATATATACACATTTAAAGGAGCATCAGACTGAAATGCATTAAATCCTAATTGTTTGCTGTTTTTTTTTTTTTTTTTAGCTGTGACAGTATAAAATAGATGAGGTTAGACAGAGATTCTATCCGACACGTTTGGTTCTAAAATTGTGGAGGTCAAGAAGTTCATTATAGTGAAAATGACCTCTTCAGTTTGAATTATATATAAGTGGTATTTGAATGAACTCCTGTCATTGGAGGTCTATGTAGTTTTACCTTAAGTATAACTAAAAAAAAGGCATATTTAGCTAAAATGATACTGAAAATTGTCTCATTGCTAAAAGAAATGCAAAGTTGAAGCTTTTGCTGAGTAGCAGTTACTGTGGTCAACTGTAATATTTAAATTCACACTAAGCCAATGTCGAAGAACTAGCAACAATGAAGACCAACTGCTGCCGCTCAGCTCACATTGCGTTTTATCTGGAGCAACACGTGGCATTGAAAGACTTCCTTTTATACACATAAATGATCATATCACTCACAAATGTTCATGTTAAAAAGATATTACTATTATCTGTACACGTACTTTTTACAGCATACCATTATTTAAAGGCAGCATGTAGGCATAGTGCTGCCGCCTTACAGCTAGAAGGTCCCCAGTCGGAATCTACCTGCTGGCTGTGGACTCTGCTTGCATGGGTTTCCTCCAAGTACTCTGGTTTCCTCCCACAATCCAAAGACATGCATGACTCTACGTTGCCTGCAGGTGTGAATATGACTGTTTAACGTTTAGTCTGTGGACGCTTACGTGTTAAATATTATTCTATTATATTAACAGAAAGTGGGAACTGACAGAGAGAATAGTTTACATATAACTGAAGCAGACCATTACACAGAATTACACCTTAGATCATGAAATCATGCAAAACCTCTAGAAAGACACGATGTATGTTGGATTGGAGTTTTAGAGTGAGTGACTATGTAGCTTGTGCACTTGCTTAAGGGTATGGATAAGGTCCTGGGACTTAAAATAAGAGGGTATCGATTGTCCTTATTAAGTGAGAGATGATTGCAAGGGAAGGGTCCAGCCACACATGGTGGGTTTACTCAGTAATGCGATGCTGTTTTAAATCAGTTTTTCCATGTGGAATACTGATGAAGACATTTTTACTGAGAGGTCTACGTTAATTTCTTGACTAGGTCCAGAATGTATCATGACTAAGGTACTCATTCAGAGACTCCCTATCACAGTCTTAGAAAACAAGAAATGAATGTGAGGGCAACTATACTAGAATAATAAACTCATAACGGAAAAACAGTGCCATCCAATGCTATCCAAATTAATGTCATGACTATTTTTTTCTTTATTTGACAAAGAGGTTCACAGATAAGAGTATTTAAAATTAAAATAAAAGGTGCCTCAGTATTAGTTACCCTTCTAGAGACACCACACTGGAAGGTTATGTGTTGGCATTTTGTGGCTAATTAGGAACTTTTGCTCAATAATCTTCCATTAAAAAGTACTATTTATTGAAATGTATCTTTCTAATTAATATCCCTGTGGAATACAACCACAATGCTTCCTGTATGTTATACAAGTTTGCCTAATCATGCAGATGAAGCATTCAACTCTAATCAAGGGGCTAAAATGTATCATGTTTGGCTGTTGTGCAAAGAAAAGAGCTTAGCAGAGAAGGTGCAATCAGAAAGCTGGATTGTGAATATTAAGATTCCCATGACTGTTGAAAGGAACTATTCCAGTTTTTTTCTGCTCATGACGCGTGCAACACCGTGATCTGGGAACTATGACGCAAACTTATACAATCCGCAAACTAAACCCCGACAACCCTTGCACCACAAGTATTTTGCTCCACTTCAACGTTGAAAATTAGACCTTATTATTTGGAAAGCATTGTGGGTGCTGATGAGTTTACATGCGAGCAGGCATGTTTACTTCAACATAATTTTCCTTGTTGTGTAAATCCTTGTGTATTTGGCAAACTGCTAGGACAAATTAGGGTTGACAGATTTGGGAACAGTGCCTTCCTGCATTTCTGTGTGTTTTCCAAACAGACTGTGTGTGTGTGTATGTGTGTGTGTGTGTGTGAGAGAGAGACAGAGAAGACCACCAGTCAGGTGTACTAAGACTGTTGGTCACTCCTGACAAAACCGCAATCTTAGATTTTCCAGTGTATTTGAGATCACGAGTGATCACAGGGTGTGATAGCTGCTAGTGGTGGCACAGTTACACACAGTTACAAAGACTTATCCATCTTCTCGCTCCTCTAGTGCAGAAAAGCAAACACACAGTGCAAGTCATCCATACAGCATCCAGCCCTCACTCTGTTGGCCGAACACCACAACAGAGATAACAGGACACTTAGGTTGATGTGATCCACCAACCGTGTTTGGAAAAATGATGTCTAATTTGCGTGTGCTGCCAATGAAAGTTGAAATAAACAAAAAATAAGGCTTTTTATTTTTTATAACACTGGTGCAAAAAATAGATCAGTTGCATGGACATGAATTAATTTCAAATCATTATTTAAATGAAAATACAATGCATTGCAGTTAAAACTTTACATATTGTATTAAAGTGCCTTTCTTTAATCATATAATTCATACTGAACCAAGTTTAAACAAATTTGCCATCATGGAAAAGTTATGAATTGTTAATGTTGTCACAGACTCATCGAGGACCTTATTGTTTAAGTTATTATCAGCTGACAGATTTAGAAGTAGGCTATGAGGTGAGCATGAAACTGAACAGGGGCCACAAAAAAGCCACAACAAACCCAAATGACAAAACACGCTGCAAAATCCACAATGCAACGGAAATGGCTGCAGGAACGACATCTAAAAATACATTTACAAATCTGAATGTCCATCATTTGTTAGTGTCCCCCTTTAACATTGCTATGAGAGTTGTTTGCAAAAAGGCAGAACACACAAAAAAAGTGATGGTATTTTTTTTATTTTTTTGCTGCTCCCGGAGCGATTTCCTCAATTTGCTTGTGTTGGGCCTCTTTGCAACTGGTTTCTTAATGCTTGCGCCTGTGTTGTCAAATTGGAGACATTGTTTTTGTATATTTGCTTGTGTTTTGTCTGTTTGCATGCGTTTTCTCAAATTGCAGAGCTTTTTGTGCTCTCATGGCCACCATACACTCGTGTTAGATGGTGCCGAGTTATACAAACGGGGGTTTCTATTATTTATTTTAGCACATCTGCATTAATGAGGCTCGACTAAATCTCTTTCTACAACACAGTGCAGTGTAACAGCATCATATTCTACAATGATAATACCACTGAATCAACTAAGAAACATTTTCCAACAAAACATAGAAATTTGGAAACCTCTCTCTCTGTCATATGATTCTCTGCTGAGCAGGCAGTCTACTCCTGGCAGAAAAAGGGGGTGGGTTAGGGAGTGTGGGCTACTGTCAGACACAAAGTCCACCAAAATTTGCTTAGCTTTATGATTTGGGGCAAATGGTGGGTGTACAGTAACCTACATACAATTGGCTTTGACTTAAGCGTGTTCATCGTAATTACCAATTAGCCAACAAGTTCACTAACAGGTCGATGAATAACACTGGCTGAGCTATAATAATAATAATAAACTCTTTTGATTCTTTTAAACCACTTTGATGCAGGTACAGTAACAAGTCAAGTGTAGTGATGTACAGACATGAATCCAGTTCAGTCACGCTGATGCTGACAAATACTTTTACACATTCACACTATTTATCAGTCGGATATGCAAGTAAAATGATGCAGTAATGATCGCAGTATAGGCTGCAGATATTTTTGTTTATTATCGAGTGCATACATTGGCTGATGCTGATAAAAAATGTTTAAAAAATGTCAAAAATCAGCCTGAGTAATCAGCCCACCAATCAGTCGGTCAACCATTAACGGCGACATTATGCTTTCATTTTGTTTCAGGTCGATTATTTTAGCTTTTGCATTGAGTTTTCAGGCACTTATGCCATCTCCCTGAAGCATCAATCATTATTAGTGTGAAGTGATAATGTTTGTTCAGTCTTTCTAGCTATTATATTGCACTACGACATAAAAAAAAAAACATAACAAAATCAAATTTCTTTCATTCAAATAATCATTCCCCAGGGCTTGGAATGAACAAGGTTGCACAGTCGCCCTAATAGCCACAGACAGATCTACTCATCAAGGAACGTGCCATTTTCCTAGCAGCCCCTTCCTCATATCAAGACCCACAGCAATGATCTGACTGACGCCGACTATCTTTCAGCTGAGTGGACCACATGGGAGGCACACATATGTCTACACCAATATTTATCAGTGGGAGTAGTTGAGCAGCAAGGTTTAAAGGGCGACTTCACGAACTATTAACTTGCTTTCTATAGGTTTATTTTAGGGTGTCAATGTATATTAATGCTTTTAAACTTCCCTCCGACTTCCCTATACTAAAATATTTCTCTGCTTGTAGCGGAAAACTAATCAAAACTCATTTCATCCAAAGGAGGTTTTCATCACTGGGAGTTCAGATGACATCATCTAGAGGAGCTCTGGAAAGGCAGACTGAACATGATTACAAACTTCATAGTGTGAGCAAGAACATGACATACTCCGAAGTGAAGGTTCCTCCGAATGATGTCACCTGGAGACGTTTTTTTAGCTAAAAGTTGAGAGATATTTTCTTATAGAGAAATGCAAACGTGTGCTTCTCTGTTTTGCCAGCTAAGAAACACAGTTTAGTTTAATAGTCAATTTTTCAGTCTGCTTTCCTAAACATCGTTCTACACCTACAGCCACTGATGTAAATTGAAACAAATTCCCAATGAAGGGATGAAATAACCTCGTAGCTTCAGGAAACAATCATTCTTAGTATTCAGCCTGTCTGCCATCAGTGGATTTCAATTTTTCTAAGCTTTATTCATAGGCCGTAAACCTGATATCATCTGAGGTTAGTTTTTTCTAAACTGGCATTTCCTGCTGCCATTGTTGCTGTTGGTATATTTAGTAACACAGGGGGGAGAGGACACATGTGCCACTCACGAAGGGGGCATACAGGAGCTCTGTTTAGCTAAGAAGTCACAACGGGCCAGTGTTCAGCTACTGCACAGAAGACTCTGTGTCCTACTGACAGCGTTGCCATACAGGGCAGCAGGTCACCAACAAGTACAGTGAACCGCTGGTTAACTCCTGTCTAAGTCTGGTGCAAATACACGGGATCCTTAGGCTGTGTATCCAACCTTGCAAAGGAACAACAAGGAAACAATGTAGCTAAATATTACAAATTTATTATATAACTGCATGGTTGATGATTTAGTACTGTTGATCAGGAAATACTACTGTCTGGGCAGTAGTACTACAACTTTGGCATTTAGCCTGGTTGTGGGCAATTAAGGAAAAACTTGTATCTAATATCGTTCCAGTTTCAGATCTGCTGTCATGCAAGATCCATTTCCACATTGTGGAAAACTGCATCTTGAAATAAACTGATTATTTAATAATTAGTTTGCCAAAATGTGCCAAAAAAAACAACCATGAAAATATAAGAGCTCTGAGGCATCTCTTGCATTTTTACCCAATTATGAGATGGCTCATGCCATTTCATCCCAAACTGAGACTCTGTTCTATGTCCATAATAACATGTAGTTTAACTTACATTTTATTTTTAGTTAATATTGTGCTTACGTGGCAGAGACTGCAGATTCAAGTCACATGACCTGAACTGAGTCAGACTTGAATTGCAATTTTGTAGCTCACAGAAAATATGTGACAGTCAAGCTAGTGATTTTACATTTGAAAATCAGTAGGTGCATATCATTGATAGTGTTCTCAGTGCAACAGTTTTCACGGTCTCCTCTGCTTGAGCTCCTGGCATCCACATGGCACCATGCCAGCCTCACTGTCTAATAAAGAGCTGCCACAGTTTGTCTCCAAGACTGCAGCTTTCAGCCACTGTCTCACTGTCAGACAAACAAAATCACAGCTCTTCTTCCTTAATTTAAATCTGAAGCATTGTGTTGTGATGATTGTGTCTCCAATACGTGTGACAGGGTGACAGCAATTGCACATTGGAAACATCATTCATTAATGTTTTAATTTCTGAATCTACGGTAGTATTTTTCTGTGCAACCTGCGTTTAAAGGATGTTTAGAATTAGTCCTGAACCAGAACCAAAACATATTTATTTCCAGGGCAAGAAAAATATTGCTTCCCCTGGAGATTCCCACTATGTAAGTTGATTTTCAAGGCTCGTTTCCAGTTTTGGCTTCGAAATGAAATAGAATTTGTAGTAGTGGCTTTACTGCAAGGGTGAAGCCCACATTTGTGTTTAGTTCACTCTGTTCATCAAGCTGGCATAAGTACTGTGAAGGGTGCATTATTTAATATGTAATAAATATTATTGTATTATGACACAGTAATATAATCACAAAACTTTTAATTTTGTTTTGCTTTCTGCTCAAGAGCAAGTAGTTTGTCTATTAATGATGCTTAAGGCTCTGTAGGTAGGACATATTCAGGTAGTCTGTGTGTGTCCTCTGGAGAGGACTGCGTCGTTGACTTTAGGAAGACATTAGGAATGTCTTCATGACATAAGAGGCTTAACTGTGTTACTTTTATCTTTGATGTGTCCGTGTTTCCTCCATCCTTATTTTGTTTTAAATATTAGTAACATTTAAAAGGTGTAATCAAGCTGCAACAGTTATTTTAATCTTAAAAATACAACCCGACTCTTTGACCAGCCTGTTGTAGACCATCGAAATAGTGACTTACTGCCCTCTTTGTTACATGGTCTCAAAAACATTTGTATTTTGATTAAGTCATTAAGTGACCTTTAAGAACTTTAAATGAGAATTTGTGCGTTGTGTTCTTGTGAGGTACGGAATATTAACAGCGGTCAACAGTTTAACATAATTACTAAAGCATTCTTCCAATATCCGAGAGATTAGATTTATGAATCTTACCTTTCAACAGATGGTGATGATGTTAGCGTTGATGATGGCAATGGGGGCAGACGGCTGCGGTGATAATGACGTCCTGCTCCCATGGGCGTCATTCAGATGCAAGGACAGGAAAAGGTGGACTTACTTTTCACCAGCTGGTGGACCATTGCCAATGACATCAGGAGTGAGAACATTAGCTCTTACTCATCGCCTCAGATGCATGTTCTCCAACTGCTGACTCCACTCTGCTGTGCAATGTCTATTGTATCCACTGTACTGTATGTTTTCCGCTTGATTTGTGCTGTGGTTGAACTAAATAATACTGCAGCATTCAATACATCTCGTGCTTTGTATCAAACTTCTCAGGTCATAAGTGACATGTATCTGAGACTGGTGAAAAACGGAGCAAGCAACGGTCCAACTTATGGATCTATTTCAACTTCAGCAGTATTTAAGGGTTTACAAATCGACTTTTACATTGTAGACTTCTGCCCGTTTCTCTTTGAACCGATCTCCTAATGTGAGTAAAAGTCACATCAGGTGGACACACGCTGTCCATAATGCATCAGCTTAGATATCATCAGCTGAACCTAACAACAATATGCTCATGTCCACTGCATTTATGACTGTAGGAGAACGGAGAGCAACTGCTCTACCTCACAGTCTAATCCCGTTAAACACCCTGTACCCAACATCCACCATGTATCAAACCTGCAGACCACCTACTTACAGCTAAAAACACTTGTGAAAAAAACGAATGCACTTTTTAGGTTCAGAGTTTAAACAGTTTCCTGATGAGGACACATGTGCACACTAGTTGTTTTTGCCTTCTACATGGGTGTTAAGTATTAAAAACGCGAAAAGTGATGGAAGCTGCGGCTCCGTTTCCATTATCCAACACCCAATGTGTGTGTCCAGGGGCCACACAAACATTTAGACATTATCTCATTATCTGTCCTAATGCAGAGCCATACTTGGGGTATGAAGCAGAACCCTTTGTGTGAGTGAATATGCTACACTGCTTGTGACCCTCAGGGTGAAGAGACAGTTGCCCTAAAATGTTCCACTGCAGGCCCTGTGCCAGAGTTGGTACTGATGGTAAATCCTAACTATTCTACAAAGTCAAGAAGGGATCTGAGATAAAGAGCATAGGAAGCACAGGGTATAAGATAAATGTAAAAAAATAAAAATTGTTTTTGGCACAGATTGTGCCATGAGCACTAGAAATGGCGTTTAACTGTGCTGCTCATTGCTTATTTTGTTCAGAGAAAGCTAATGAAATATTTTAGCAGGTCACAGCGCATACAAGAAAAAACCTAGATAAAGAGCAGAAAAAACAGGGATGACAATGCCCACATCCATAGAACACAATGGTCACTGCAGTGACTCCCAAGCATACAATCTACTTGGCAACCCAACATAAAGCCACGCAAGCATAGTGAGCCCCCTTTTTAAATCATGTCTGACAGAATGGTGACATCCACCACAATTAATTACCTAGAGGACTATTTCCCTTCACTCTAACCTGTATAATACAGTTTTTGCAGCTCAAAATGTAAAACAGCAGCTCAGATCACTTGTCGCTAAGATTAATTCCATGATTTCAGTTGATGACGAGACAAATGAAACGCGCTGTCATTGTGTTTGCTGTCTGCACGCTGGCGAGGAAACGGGCTTCAGCCGTACACTACTGGCTGGGCCAAGTACTGTCTGAAGTACCACAACTACGTGTCTTTAGTAGTTGTTAGCCAATTAATTGACACTTTTATTAAATCGGCATTGGACAATGTCTCTGCTCACACATGTCTCTGCAGACAGATCTGCCGCTTACACTGCCAGCATTGCACTCACATATGTGACTGGAAACTAGAGCATGTTTGTGTAAATTGTTTGGGCGCATCATTTTATTGGCATTTAAAACCAACAGTGAGTGAGATTAGCGGACTTGAAATATAGTTGTGGTTTTCATGTTGCAATCTCCTCTCATCCTTCTTTCCGCTCCTGATGCACAGAGAGTAGGAACAACAGAGCGAGTCCAGGTAAGGTCAGAGGTCACTATTTTAGGAGTTTTGGTACACTTTGTCACTGTATGCGGATTTGCACAATAACAAAGTATAAAGCCAAGAAAAATGGTTTAGCTAGAGGTTCAGTGACTCATTTCTTCACCCAGTCATTAATGTCAAGACTATTATTGATTTTATTCAGAGCATTTATTTAAGTGAGGCATTTAGAAAACAAACCTTCATGAAGGTCAGGTGATAATGTTTAGTTTTGTTTGAAACTCTTTAGAATAGTTAATTCAGCTGCTGTGTGATAATGTCAGATGTAGTAAAAATAAATAACATAAATTGCTATTAGTCGAAGGCAGCACAAGGGAAAAGCTGCAGACATTACAGCTAATTATAAAACAGGTCCATTTATTAGAGTGGATCCTGCCATTTGTGTATTTTATAAAAAAAATGGTTTTATTCATATCACTGCTCTACAAATAATGCTTGAGATAGAACTCAATCTGGTCCATGGTCATGTAGTTTTCTTAAGGCTAACTGTTCATTTTAAATTGGTTGACATAATTCAGATATTTTCAATATTCGTTAAATAGTCATTAAGTTAAGCGCATCTGTCTTGTATTTGTTATTAAATTGTAGTATGTGATGCAAAGAGAGAGAGGGAGAGAGAGGGACATATTGCTTCCCTGTTCTTTCAAGATCAGCATCAGTATCAGTCAGTGAAGAACCATTATTCCCCAAACTCTCAAAACAGAGTGAGACCTCTTCTCTCGTCAGATCCCCCCAGTTTTTAAATGGCTGTGAATATGTAAAGACAAGCAAGTAGCATACAATCAATATTTGTACCATTTACACTGAGGTTGTCTTTGGCTCCTACTATCTTTGCAGAAAGACAGATTTCAGTCTTTTCTTTTTGTCTCATAATATTTTGCTTATTTTGACTAATTTTCTATGTCTAAATACACTTTTTCACATAGATAAATCCCGATGCTAAGTGCAGGTTTGAGAAACCATTGGAAATGAATATTACATATACTAGTATGTGGATGGTAATTGGCTTTGACAGGCCACCAAGAGAAAGATGTTCACTGTTCAACTGTTTGCCATCATGATGGCTGTTGGCTGATTACTGACATATTCAGAAGGAAATTCCGACCACATACATTTAGACAGATGCTTTTTAAAGTAAAAAAAAAGGCTTATTTCAAACCGGAGATTTGCCAACTGGCAACTTCCAGTCACACACTGAAACCTTCTTGCAGCGGACATTTCGATTTGTGAGACACCGCCGGTTTAACTAATAACGTGTAATAGCTGCATGCCAGACGCATAGCAGACATTTAGACTTGTCACAGCAAGAAAGGCACAGGTCTTGCTAATAATATTAATAATGGCTTTTTGGTTACTATTACGGTTAACTTTAAAACATGGAAATGTGAACCACGGAGCAACTTTTACAGGAATGAATGGGCACAGTGTTTAAAATATATCCATTGGTTGGATGTGAAAATCTCCCGATTGCAGTTTAGCCTTAGTTAAGTTTAAGTTAGCAGTGACACCTCAAAGCTAGAAGGTTGGAGGGTCACGTCCCTGCCTGCCTGTGTTGTCCTCGTGCTTCCAGCTACTCTAGTTTCGTCCCACAGTCCAAAGACGTACACGTTAGGTGAATCTAAATTGCCTGTAAGGTGTGAAGTGAGTGTAGATGGTTGTCTGTCTGTGTATGTCTCTTTGTGTTGACCCTGAGATAGACTGGGGAGGTGTCCAGGGTGGACCCCGCTTCTCACCAAATGACAGCTGGGATAGGCTTCAGCCCCCCACAACCCTAAACCAGTGTTTACAGATGGTTGGATGGATGATAGAATGTAACTTCAGCCAGTTAGTTAACCCCTCGTGTTAGTTAATTAACTAATTGGTATTTTTATATTTAAAATATATATAATTTCAAGTTTCGCCTTGTTTAAAAAAAAAAAAGAAATGATCCGCCTGTTTCCTTTTGAGAGCTAAAACAAGTCTATTAAGATTGTGGGTTATGTGTAAGTGCAAGACTGTCCATGTCAAAAGAACAATTAAAGAACATTTTGGAAAATTCGAGCTACAAAACTACATGTCCCAGATAAAGATTAGCAACCTCACAACTTGATATGATAATCAAAGTTCAATGATAAAATTAATACTTTTATAAACGTAGCTCATCTATTACCAACACCAACACATTCTGGGTTTTAACTGAAAAAGTCTGCATTGTATCATCAAGACCACATAAAACTATCTACACTTTACCCCATCCTCACTTTTCTGCTCTAAGTGTACGAAGCAAGGTCAACACAAAACACTGAGCGATAAATTGTCATCAAAGACAGTGGATGCATAACTCATGCTTGGTTGGATCACACATGTGGTGATCTTCTATAACTCAAGCCGAGCTGCTGCTGCTGTCTGTTGCCAGTAACTGTCACAGCGGCTTGAAGTTTTGGCTGAGTGGGCCAACAAGCAGCTCGGAGCAGGAACAACCTGGGGAGAACAAAGCCTTTCAACATGAGCTGTGGCCTAATGGGCAGAGAATCAAGACTGTGGCTGGAGAGTTGCTAGTTTGAATCCACGCTGGGAAAATCTGCATGGGGAAAGTGAATATGACATGCTCTGACCTCAAGCATCTCCAAAGTGGATAAACCAAGGTTGACAAAATGGACAAAAGAAACATCTGTTATCAGTTATCACTGCAGACGGTTTTCTAAGGCAAGGCAGAATCAAAGATCAAGTCTTTGGATTAAGTAAAATATGCTCTATTTATAAAAGGTGTTTTCACTGCTCAGGGATGCAAATGACCCTGTAGTGTCTCCTGCCAGCCATTACATGCCTGTCATTTCATTCATCCCCAACAAGCTAAAATGTGAGTACAATGGCCTGTCTTTTATTTGTGCATGAAACCAGCTGCATTGTACTTATTTCAAATGGAAAATTGTTCAAAAGCACAGTTTGATGGGACGTACAACTTTTTTTTTTAATGCATGGGACAAATAAGAAAGTCATGCAACATCAATACGCATGCAATATTTCATGCTCATACTGCTTTTTCTCCCTGTATGACTCGAATCCACTGTATGTCAATCTGTCCATGAATGTTGAAACCCTTTCAAAATGGTTTCCAAACCAAAAGCTTTCAGATGAGGTGAACATGAGGTCACAGTAGGCATGACCTTCGACCTTTGATTGCCAAAATCTATTGTGTTTATCCACGAGTCCCACTGTACGTTTCTAATAAAACAATTTCCAAAGGCCTTTGTGTGATTTCACAGTTACCAGGATAGAATGGGTTTGAGTTCACAAAGATCTTGAGTCCAACTGGAAGGACCTCAAAATATATTGCATCTGGCATATAACTGTCAATTGGGAATACAACGATTAAATAATAAGTCATATATTGAAATTTAGAATCAGTTTTTATTTAAATTGTAAAATATGTGGATTTAAAAACTATCTGAATTTTAAAAAAGGGTTATTCCACCCACCATTAAAACCAATATCATGTAGGTTTATGGCATTCATTACTGCCAAAGGTGTAAATGTTTTTAACGAGGATAAAAATATATGTAAAAGATGCTTTAAATTGTTTTTTGGAAAGCAATTTAGCTCTATAGCACAAAATAACAATAGCAGGATGTTTATATATAAATGATTAGTAGGTTACATTCATTCAATGTTTATTATGTTGTTATCATTATCTTGTCAACAATAGAAACAAACTGAATATCTCCAAACCGCTATTTGTGCGATTTCATCTTTCAGTCTGCAGTTTCTTTCCCCCAAATAGTTCTTCTTGAAGACTGAGCCAAAGTGCAGCTGTGGCTCAGTAAGCATGCAATAAAAAGTGATGGTAACACTGTATGTCTCTCAAGGCCTCACATGCACCTATCCAAACAGTATCAGTGGATCTAGTTCAAGTTCACAGAATTACCGCAGTTATTCCCGTCCAAATCAAGCTTGTTGGTATCAGAGCCAGAACCAAATCAAAGAGAATAGAGGAACATGATGATGAGAGCGGCAGGGGGTGAAGGTGGAAGGGGTCATTTTCAAGATCCCACAAAGTGACAGTAAAGAGAGTTAACGCTGATGTTTCAGCATTTTATTGAAAAATAAGTCAGTGTCTGCTCTGATCACACAGCGACACAAAGAGCTAAATACTGCAACCTTTTTTTTTTTTTTTTTTTTGTATTTTCTTTGGCACAGTTGCATGACCCAATCCCTGTCCTGTTGTGGCCACCCACACTAACCTAAGAAGTGAAAGATGGGTTGGATTTAAATTAAAAAAACAAAAAACAAAAACTTACCCTTTTCTTGAGCTGTGCAAAGATAATAAACAGGATCTGGCTGGATGCAGAAACTTACTAACTTGCAGCAGCAGCACAGTACGTTACTGTGGTTATAGCACCACAATGCAGACAGAATGAATAGAACACATCATCATCAACTTACATTTCCTTGATTCAGGACTTGGTTTCTGGCCTAGTGAGTCAGACCTGCAGTCAAATGTGGAAATGAAAGAGGAAAAAACAAAAGGTGGGAGGACAGGAGGACATCTTATTGGAGGTGTCATTCACCTTGGAGAGTTCAATCAAAGGTCCAGTCCAGCTTTCACATACAGGTCATCAGTGTGTGTGTGTGTGTGTGTGTGTGCTGTTCAGCTGCAGTCTGTGACATATAGTATATGACGTAGCAGGCTTTGCACTGGTGATTCATGATGCAGGCCTCTGCATTGTGAGGGGGACAAGTCATAAGACATCTCAGTCACCTCATTGGAGATTTCCTCCGTTTCTGTTTATTGCCAGCATGATATCCCACAATGCACTGGGACTTGGCTACTCTTGGTTGGCAGGGGCATAAACCAGACATTTTGCTGATGCAACCCATTTCTCTCCGCTGGTTGGTGTAAGGTTTCAACTGACGTGCACACATTCACAGTCACACACAAACCAGTTATGATTCCATTAATTCTTTCCATGACATTACATTGACTTACATTCCTTTCCTAGACTTAGCCTAAGCCTGACCTAAACCTAATTCTATCTTAACTTTGAACTAAGTCTGCACCATTAACTGTAATGATTTACACTACGCAGGTCCCAACAATGTGATTTATTCCCTAACAATAGATACACACACACACACACACACACACGCACAGAGAACCAGATACAATTGTGGCATATTACCATCCCAATTAGTCCTTGGCAGTAAAAAAAAAAAAAAAAAAAGCCAGTAGAACAACATACGGAAGAACATTACGACTTGTGTAATAAAACTAAGTGGGGGAGCTGCTGTGGTCAGCACACGTGCACGTCTAGACTCCCCAGAGAGGTGTTATGGTGAAAAATGTTTCTCAGCATTCTGCTTTACACATCAGGCCCACGTTAGCTTTACTCTACCGAGAATGCAAAACCGACCAGTGACTGACGACACCTAACAATAATCTTTGATTTTAGACGTGAGCCACATTTACACTTTGAATTCAGGACATTTTTGTATTAGAGTTGTTACACAAATTGATGTCATGTAACTTTTGTTTCACAGAAATGACTAAATTCCAGATAAAAGGGATTGACCATTAGGCTCCACTGGTGCTTTGTCACCAGCGACTGGTGACCTTATAAACCATCTGCTGACACCCTGGAACAAGTTGTAACGTCGAGTTTTTTTTCTGCTTTATGATGTTTTCACGGCAGTAAATGGGCCTATGGGATGTCTGATGGAGAATGGGCGGGGGGGGGTGGAGTGTGGACTGAAAGAGCTGTTGGTGAAGGCATATTGACAGTTATCATGGTAACGTAACACACACAGCGACAAAACAGAGCAAACACACTACACACTGTCACCTTAGGGCTTTGTGTCGGTGTATTCAAACACATGGCAAAGCACAGCAATGTAGCTGGTCTTGCACATTGTTTACTTTTAAAGATAGAAAAAGAGCTGGTTAGAGCAGCCAAGCATAAGGTGCCCCCCACCCCCTTTTCACAGTCCTTCAAAATGTCTTCACTAACCACAAGGTGGAAAAATTTGTGCATCTGCCAGACATTGTAACTAAATAAATTAACCGGAGGAGTGAAACTAAATTCAGCGTCTCTAAAACGACTGTGTGGGCTGACAGGAAGGGGCACAAACTGGAACGCGAACACATGTCTGCATTTCCACGTGCATCTGTTGTTTGGACACCACCACCCACACTACACAGCTCGCTGTTTTCACCAGTCTTGCCCCGTCTCACACGGAAGAAATATCCCTGTATATCAGACCTTTGGAGAATCAAATTCACACCGTGTGGCACGCTGATTTTAAAAATAGAAGTCACTATCCGCAGCGACAGCGGTCAGCACTTTGTCCGCCAAACTACATTCATAACATTAATTAACATTTGTTATCTTTCTATTTCTCACTAAGATCCACCTAATAAAAAGTTTGAAATTAGACTGCAGGATTATGTATTATAACTCCCCCTCATTCTCAATGCTCAGTTTATGTAGCTCATTTCATTTTCATGTTTATGATCTTCCTACTGATTGTGACAGAGCCATTTCCAAAGCTTCAGCCTGTGTTTCTAGAAGTTGTTGAGGTCAGCTCTTAATCATTGTCCTTTTGTAGAAGCCAATCTCTTTCCACGTCACTTTTTTTCATAACTACATGCCATTTGCATTCTGAAGTTTTTTTATGTCTGCAGTGTTTTCTGTGCCCAAACTTTGCAATGTGCAATTTGTTTATTAAAGAGTCCGATGTTCACTGGAGGGAAAGACTTGCTGCTGCGTTTAGTCCTGCATTGTGGTGGTAGAAGTCTATAGCTGAAATTGCTCTGCCGCCTCCAGGTCACGCAGTCCTGGTGGTGGCCGGGATTCCATTAACAACAGAAGTGTAGCTGGAAAAGAGGTGAACAAGATCGAGCTCAGATCCACAAAGTGGAGGCACTGCCGTGGATTTGTATGCGTTTCTAACATTAGCATTAGAAATGCATACAGATCCAAAGGATTTGGAAAGGTGGAGGGCTTTAATTTACCTTTTCTTTTTTTAAGCTGACAGTAAGTCTTTTCTCAAATACTATTCTCTCAACCTTTCTCTGGTGGTTTTGTGCCTGAAGCTAACTTTGCTGATTTAGTGCTAAAAACAACAACCGAAAAAAAAAGTACTTAATGTTCATTTTCTTAAGTGCAACGCCACAGTACACGATAACAAGCTACTGATCCCGTTCAGTTGATTTCACTGTTATATGATGATAAGAACCTGCTAAACCTTCTAGGAGG
Source organism: Channa argus (assembly GCF_033026475.1). Classification (NCBI taxonomy): domain Eukaryota; kingdom Metazoa; phylum Chordata; class Actinopteri; order Anabantiformes; family Channidae; genus Channa; species Channa argus. The sequence continues at coordinate 15,504,895 of NC_090216.1, forward strand.
TTGAATGTCACCTACTAAACCATAATTGTGAGCTGAAAGCAGATTACGATTTCGCATCTAATGGTGTGAAATCTTCGAAAAGATGCAATGAGTGTACAGTGAAACACACTTTCAAACACAACCACGACACAACACAACTTTGTAATGGCAAAAATTGATTGTGATTCTGTATATAGTGAAAAAAAACAACAAAAAAAAACAAAACACTCTTACTAGACCAGATGTCAATCTCATGAGAACCTCAATTATATACTTAAGCCGAGGTTCATAGTTGTAGGTCAGTCTTAAAACAACACTAACATGTCCGTATGTACACCAAGGGATTGATTGCTTGTGGTAATAAAGGATTTTATTTTCCAGTCGTACAATTTTAGCCTCAGATTGGCAGTTTTGCAAACAAAGACTTTGCAAATTAACACTCAAATTCTGATATGATCCTATTAAAACACTTTTATTCCACTGCCAAGCATTTCGCCGGAGAGAATGCATTTGGCTCCCAGCTGAACACATGGGGACAGCTCCGTATTTTTTGGCCATTGAATGACGTGTGTAGCAACAATCCGGGTCTAATATGAGCATTGTCCGCATGCTGTTATTCTGCAGAAGCTCCACGTTGGGATCTGGAACGGTGAGCCATAGAGTCCGGCCTTCCCCTCAGCTTCATCAATCACGCCACGACAGTGAATGGCAGGATAATATTGTTGCTCGTGGTTGATTGGGAAGCCTCCCCTGTGACTGTGTGCACATGTGGGACACGCAGGGAGTGTGAATGAATGCAGTTGTATGTTAATTTGTACCGTCTTTATTGTGCAGGAGTGGGCGTCAGTTTTTTTCCCCCTTTTTGGCTTTTGGTCTCGTGTGTGTGTGAGCATGTCCATATCATCTCATCAGGTGTGCAGCTACCCTGTACGTATACACACACACACACACACACACACACACACACACACACAGTAGGTGTACTTTAACTCCTTGGCGCCTGGGCCTTCCTGTAGTGCTGGAGCTGGGCTGTGCACCGTTGGACAGGCTCTTCCCGTTAAGGGCCCTGTGGTTACAGAGGGACCATGTGCCCATTCACCACTGTTTGTTTTCTATGTCATTATGAGTCCAGCACTCCTTCACTGACTGGCCCCATCGAAATAGTCTCCTTTGTTAGACACACTCTCTCCCCTGTCATGGAAGCATATAAAAACATTTGGCTAGATACACTTAGGTGTGCTTAGAGGTGTATGTCCAAATCACACATGCACACTCTCTCAACTCAGCCTCCTCTAATCCACATGCATACACACACATGCAAGAAGCATACACACATACACACAGCTTTCCATTCAGCCCCGCTCTCATAATGTTTCTTTACTTAACATTTAAAGTTCCTGAAATAGGAATTTTCCTGAACTCTCTGAAACGCAGGTATCGTTTCGGTCCTGCACTGCATTCTGGGTTATTTTGTTTGGGCTACCATCTTCTCTGCACATTAGAAAAATTCGATTCGATTCGATTGTGATGCGGTTGCAGCCACGACAGCACAGGAGATATTTTGTCTACTTTGTGCCCTTGCTGCATCTTCCTGCCACCTTATTTCTTTCTCTCTTTTTTTTTTTTTTCCACCTGCTGTGAAATTAGAGTGTTGTTTTTGAGAAGGCCACTCCGAGCCAGTAGGTAAATCTGGGCAAATGTTGTGCTCAGGAAATGAGATGTGGAGTGAGGGATAGACACTTGTAATTACACAGATCCTGACAAATAGCAGGTAGGTGGAGGAACACTTGGGTTTTGGTTTGCAGGTGGAAATAGGCCATAATATTCTCTAAATCTGCAAATGGAAAAAGAATATACCCTTGGTAACCTGTCCTCTGTGGTCTAGACAGGCCAACACATGCATACTTCTGGGTGAAACTAAAGAGAGCAAACAAAAAGCAGTCGAATAGAATGTGTAAGAAAGCATTTTATGGAAAGTTTAGAAAGCGGGCAGTGGGTAGAATATTTTGAGATGACCTGTGGGGCTCAAATCCTGTTTCTTTCTGTTACTTGTTTACTTTTTGAAACTGTGCAAACTTCACAAGCCTCTATTATGTAGAAAAAAACCCGAATGTTGGGGAAACTGCATTTACCTTTTAGTAAATAAAATCTAAATCATCAGTTTAGTCTGTACACTAGTTAGGGCAACCTGTTTGAGAGGTTGATTGTTAGGGGGTTCAGTGGTCCGTTTAAGAGTAGATTTGGAGAGAGTGATGACATCTTGATTGACTCTGCAGTATATGGACCACCCAAAACACACAGGAGTCACACACAGAAACATTGAAAAAGTTGAGAATGGCCTGTTATCCATGCAAAATCCAAAGGGGGAAGAGCATCAGACTCCAAATGTCAGAAAAAGGAAAAAGGAAAGTTCCCTCTGCTGCAGAAAGCCAACAGCAAACAAGCTATAATTTGTAATAGTGTCATCAGTTGATATGGAATAACACACACATGCACACACACGCACACACACACAAAAGAAAAATCCATGGAGTACTATTATTTGTTCAGTAGACACTGTGTCTGGACAATGGTGCATAACTGAGGAAGGTAAAAAATAATATCTGGTTGGAAACCTGAGGAAAGAATTTACATATAGAAATATGTTAAAGAAGAAGCTAAGAGGAGAAGAGACGAGAAGAGCTGAGGAGAGAAGAGACACTCGTCTTCGGTAAATGTCAGTATCTTTGCCAAGACTGACTAAGTGGGCTTTAAGAAAAAACTTCCTAAAAAGTGCTTAGTGAAAGGTCCATCAGCAGCAGCTGTGTCACTGTTAAGTTGTAGTGTTTCCAACACATTTTCCTGAAGTAGAAAAATCTAATCAGCTGAAATTATGACATGAGTGATATTTAAAATGCATTTACAATAAAATGTGTTAAAGAATCACTGATTCACAACACACAAATCATTAAAAAGTAATTTCTCATGCTTAATGCTTTCTCATTCGAAAACAATCGGTCTGATTTACCATACTGAAACTATTTAAGGCTACGTGAGTATGGGATTTATTTTTTATTATTTTTTATTTTTAGTTATTAAGACATTCCAGCTACTGGCTAATATGTTACAAAGTAGTTGTGAGCTGCTTTCCCAAAAAGCCCAAAGACTGTTCTGAAAGAGGAAAACAAATTGGTGAACTGTCAATCTAAAGGACGGACTCGCTGATATTTAACTTGGCTCTTTTGGTTCCAGTTTGGCTGGTGCATATAAATACATGTCATTACATTTCCCTCTGACTTCCCTATATTAAAATGTCTCTCTACTTGTTGCTGAAAAATGCCTCCAGATGACATCACTTGGTGGAACTTTGATTTCAGATTATATCATCTCGTCACTATGACGTTTGTTAGTCGTGGTCAACCGGCTTTTCTAGAGCTCCTCCGGATGACATCATCTGAACTCCTAATGATGAAAAACTCCTCCAGGGTTACGTCATCTGGAGGAGATTTTCAGCTTTATGCAGACAAACAATTTTATACAGGGAAGGTCGAAATCATTCATGTACATTTACACCTAAACTAAAGACATAGAAGGCAAAATTTATGAAGTTGCCTTTTAAATCAACTTTTCCTCATTATTTTGAAAGTTGAACAACTTTGACTTTGTTACGACCCTGGCTCAGTATTAACGGTATAACAACCTAAAGTGATTTATTTTAAGACAAAACAATGGGGGTAAAGTCTTTACCCCATATTACCACATTTTTAAGCAAATGGTGATCAAGAGGGAACTGAAGTAGAGGACGATATTGAAAACAAAAACGACATAAAACAAAACAATTTTCTTTCTAAAAAACAAGAATGAGCAAAGAAAAACGCGTCAAATAAAACCTGGCCTAAGTAACTTACTCTAACTAGCCAAACATAAGTACAAAGAAAGACCATCACTTAAACCTAATGTGTTCTATACAGAAATACTCGGACAAGACAAACTTTAGTTTAACTAAGAGCAGTTCTAACCAATAACTCAGAGTACTGCACATCAAAGATCATGAAGATTGATCAAGGGGTCACAATGCAAGTCAAATCAGAAACCACAACACAGAGGTATGATGCACTCTCTGCAGCTCAGAGTGTAGTACAGGGAGGGCTTATATACATGTGCTGGGACTAATCCTGGACGTAGTCATCGGACCAAGAAGGAGGCAGAGGCGGGAACTTGAATGGAGCACCCAAGAGTTGGAGTGGTCCACCAATGAGGAAAAAAAAAAAAAAAAACACTTATCACGCAAGAAAACACCCGTTGGTTGTTTTCTTGGGTGATAAGTACAAGACCATTCTACTTCAATGCTACTTTATAGGCTTTATGACAGAAATGAGTCAATGATGTCTGTAATGTCGGTACTTTAGCTTGGATGGGGACGAGTCCAAATAGGTTTATATGATCAGAATAAATGTGAAACAATAGCATATGTGTACTTACACACTGACAGACACACAGTGTGGGGAGTGGCCCTTTCCAGCAGCAGCAGCCACAAGCGCCCTGACCTGTCTGCCTTGTCACCGTTTGATGATGTCATGTGGAAGGTTCCAGCTTGGTAGCCACACGGCAGCAAGACTGGGTGGAGAGGGCAGGTGCTCCACATCACAGTCACTCCATAAACACACACATAGGCACACTCACACGCACACACACACGCACACACTTAAATAAACATAAACATGCATTACACATGCAAGCAGACAGTGAGGCTGCAACGGCACTGTGGTCAACACGCACACTGTGGAAGTCCAGAATGCAGAAATATGAATAAACAGTCTCATACTACATAAGAGACGCACACACACACACACACACACACACATTGGCTCAACCACAAGTGTGCCCATGTATCAAACCCCACCCAGGGCATGCTCATTGTCCCTGGCAGCTTGCACTGTTTCAAAGTAATGTTTTCCCCCCCAAAAAAACATCAACTCGATATCCACCAATTACAAAAGCCACATAATTGTAATAATCACAGACTCAGAGGATAAATCAAGAGATCTGCAAATTAAAAACCCAAAAGACTCCATCTCAATGACAAGAATGAACCACACTTCTATGAGAAATCAATTAAAACTCAATCACGAGCAAAGAAACACTAAGGAGCCGCTGGCTTTTATACGTCACAACAACCCATAAACTCACCACAGCCTGAAGGACTCCGGCTTGTGGTTCCTCTAGTGTATATTGGTTGGCTTGAGTGTGTGTCACTAGTGTCACTTTGATTTGCCTCCGTCCAATAATCTCACCATGTTTTCCATAAAGATCAGCACATCAACTCGACATATACTGTAAATATACAAGACAGAGGGAGGCTCGCTGTCAAAGAGTTTCAGCAGAAAGATGCAGTTTTGTTTTCATGAAGACTAAAGATGGAGCTGCTGTGGAAGTCTGATGGTTATGCTTCTGCCTTGAAAAGAATTGTTGGAGCGATCAGCTTTTGTTGAGTAACAACTGAGTTTGACCTGATACAGCAAATACAGCAGCAAAACAACAAAAGCAAATGCTGCTCATTCAACGTGAAAGGCATCACAAGCTATCGTCCATCATCGTCTATTCTTCCTCAAGCAAGAACCAACAGATACAAACACTCTTTTCTACCCTCTGCTATCACCATGGTAAAGTTCGAGCTTCAAGTTGGATGTTGTGTCGTATCGTTTTCACCTTTGGGTTTTTCTGCTGCAACACAAACACGGGGGGGTATAAAGTCGTCAATAAAGTCGTCTTGAGTTTTTCAAAAAACACTGGCTGCATAGGCCTCACAAATCAGATGCAAGCAGTTGCATACATAAACTAACCGAAACAATAAGAACAAAGCTAACGGGGCTTTGCTGACAAGAGGGAAGAGGATCAGTTCTGCTCTCATGTCTGAGGTGCTACTCCTAACAGCTGGTTTAGCACCGTTTGGCACAAAGACTGGAAACAGAAACAGCCAGTGTGTCCAAAGGTAACAAAATTAGTCTACAAGAAGCTCTGAAGCTAAATAAATTCATGTTGTAAATGGTTAGTTTAATCTACATAAGAAACAAAGTTAATGCAGCCCACTATGGGCAGGTGCAACAACTTAGTGTTCCTGCTGCTACAGTGAGGAACAGACAGGGAAATGAGCTTTATTGCTTTGATTTTTCACCGCCGAGGTGTTGAGTGGGCATCTTTAGATGACCCAGGCCCACCTGCCTTTCCAGCTGAGCTACGCAGCTTCTGGGTCATGTTCAGCACTCAGATAAGACAACGATTGGGATCTTCATCGTGTGTGTCAAATTATTCCTCCGAGTATATAACTATATGTAAATCGATGAACAAAAGGAGGAGGAGGAAAAACTAATTTAGCATGAATTCAACACCCTGTTCAAATGCTGTCAACGATAAAATCTATCTAAAATTCCTTGGGAAGAAACATTATTATCATTGCCGACCATCTGTGTGTTACTCACTGTGTGTGGCAGCCCTGGTAAGTGATGTGGGCACAGGTAACAAACCACTTGACCCTGCTCTTTTATCAACAATAGCAGTGTGGCACACGCACAGCTGCACCACGCGCACACACACACACACACACACACACAAACCTCTGGATGCAATTAGAAATGTTTAGGGAGAAAATAAAAGTAATCATAAACACTTGATGGTGGCTAATTTCTTCACCAGGTAAATATTTTCTCACAATTAATGTGCAGCCTCTCTGTGTTTGGCTTGCTGCAGTAGTGTTTACTGAAAATAAATTACGTTATAATTCGGATAATTTCTGTCATATTGTATTTCCATATAGTGTGACACAACAGGGCGGCTGCCGACAGTGGTTCAATTAGGATGTGTGAAAACTCATCAAAATACACTTAAAGCACCAAAAGTAAAAGAACGTATGAATAGTGGAATTAGATATAATTACTGCTGCACTAATGTGTAAACGAACTGTTTCTCCTAATTGTAAAATAATATAAAATAACTGTGCACATTTTAAAAGACATCTCTCAGGTTAAAATGGTCCATTTGGAATTTGAAGCGTCACTCGTTAGTCTTGTTAGTCTGTGAATTTGGTGATAAACATTAGTTTGCTCATGTTAATTACTGTAAGTCACCAAAGTGCAGCAGAGCAATGCTGCTCCAGAAACTGATGAACAGATCATTCTCCAGTCTGCTAATTTAAGAACAATATTAATAAGCCGTGCTGTGGCTGATTAATGGTTCATCAAGAAGAGCTGAAGATTTAAGTTTTTTTTTTAAGTTACTGCTGTAATGAGATATGGGGGCCTGGTGGCTCAGTGGTAGAGCATTGGGTTGGGATGCAGAAGGCAATCCCACCCCACCAAGGGCAACCTTGTTCTCTGCTATATCCCCTGGTTGCAGAGGAGTTCACAACTTTCTGTTTAGCTCAACATAACTTCTCAGCTAAAAGATGCCCGGTTCCAGTCAAACCCGCCGGCTGCAACCCGTCCAGGCTGTACCCCACCTCTCACCCGGTGACAGCTGGGATAGGCTCCAGCCCCCAGTGACGCTAAACTGGACAAGTGGTTAAAATAGTGAATGGATGGATAACAACGGGGTTTTTGTTGCTCCGTTGACGGAGACTGTGTATTGTTTTATTTTGCGTTTGGCGTTTGTCCGCGCTCTTTCGAGCAGGTACTCATCATCAAGCCTATGGTTCTCTTGGCTGACTACACTGAGGAGGTGGATGAGAAACAAGCCAGGGTTTAGGAGTTAGTCGAACGGAGCTGGAGCAAAGGCTGAAAGGCTCCACATGCTCCTCATCTCAGGCTGAGCAAAAAAACAAGGCCAACATATCCATCCTGGAAGCTAAAGAGAGCGGTTCCTGATGAATTTTGATCATGAGGTGTGATCCTTGTGTTGCTGGGACACAAGTTGTGGTCGGATCAGTCCTGAATGGATCAACCGAATGTGACTTCAAACACTTTGAAAATCATTCCTATAAAATGCAGTTGAGTTGCAAATATGGAGCAGGAAAAAACTCAAACAAATTACAAATACCCTAAAATTGTGCCTAATTACAACACCTCTTTAGGATGATTTTTGGGCAATGGACTTCTACGGTGAGATAAGCGACATCAATGTGACAATGCTTGTTAGTCAAATCGGTTCGTTGTTAGTTTTATAATAATAAGACGATACAGAATCACACCAGATGTATTATTTATTGATTAACCTGCCAAATGGGTCATGGTATTCAGGGGATTCCTGTAAAAATCTATGGAAAATTTGCAGTCTTGGTGTTCAATAGTAGGTACTTCAATGATATTTAACCAAGCTTAGAAACAACAGTTAGTTAAAACATGTAACCTTCTAACAAAAATTCTGCATATACAGTAAAATATCTTATTTTTCTCCTTTAGTCCAGCTCAGCAGTGGGTGCATAAGTGAGCCCTCAGCACTTTGGTAACTAATCCTCCAAGCGACCCCCGAGTGCCCACCACAGTCTTCACTAATCATTCCAATATTTCCACCTTATTAAGTAAGACAATACATTAATTGCAATGGCATGCCGAGGCCTCCTGCTATGCAACGTTAGCCCTTTCGGGTCCGCCACCGGAACCTCACAGGCACAGGCGCTGAAGCTGACCAAGAGAGTTCGCTTCTTCCACTCTGCATGCCATGCAACTTTTCAGCGGCCACGGTGGCAGATTAGAGACGTCCGTTGATGATTAAACATCAGCACGTTTATGGTGAGTGTCACTGACTGCAGCTCCGCGATGGGGCTCTTGGCAGGCTGGGAGGGCTGTGAGGCGGACGCCACCTCGGAGATCTTTTCTCCCCACTGCTAATTGAGAGATTCACTTTTTTGGAGAGTAGTTTAGCGAGCGTGGGAAGGATGTGTTACTGTAGAGGTTCAAAGCACATTTTTTTCAATCCGCTGTGAGAAGTGGGCAGGTCGGTCAGTTTTTCAGATATCTGTAGAGTTAATCACTCGGCATGAAAAGTAAACAAATGTCATTGACTGGCACTGAACGCTGTGAAAGGGTTAGTTTACGAAACGCCAACTGCTGTGTTCACTATTTTACCCACTGGGAGGACATTTATGATTTTAAATACATCACAGGTAGTTACCTCCCACTGTTTAACTATTTCCACTTGACTGACAGACGGTGGAGTATCCTAAAAAACAAATTTCTGTAAAAATATATATTCTTTTTTTTTTATATTGGCGGCAGTGCCAGACATATTGTGTTTAAATGGTCCCCTCTGGCTCATAGTTTTGCCTGAGGCATTGGGTTTCAGCTAAAATTAGCCATCAGACTCAATTTATTACCTCAATTGAGGGGCTCGAAAAGTGCCCGTAACAGCGAACTGGCTAACACAGAGTAACCTTGGCCAAGCCGTATAATGTTGCATTTTAATTCAGCCACAGGAATTGCCAGTGAGGCCAGGCCCATTATAAGTTACACCTTTCCCCCCCCCCCCCCTCTCTCTCCAACATAGACTAGAGGAGTGTGCTCAAATATTAAACAGGTACAAAAGTGTTAGACAAACACTAAAAATCCAACATCATTTTAATAAGGCAAGAAAACAGCTTTGCCCTGTCAGGTGAGTCTTTTCACTTATACGAGAGGAATGTCGTGTTATTAGCGGGGACAGAAGAGACACATGCACAAATGTCTTCAAGTCTAAAAATGCAACACACCCACAAACCCACACACACACACACAAACAAACACACACAGATGTGAGTACAGTTGTAAAACTATGCAATGTACTGCATGGACAACATACATTTTTGAATGTCCGCACAGAAACATGTTAACCGGCCTGTTAAATGTCAGCAGCTCTTGAGTGATATTGACCACAGCAGCCTGAAACAGTGCCACAAATCTGTTGCAACTATGTGTCTCCAGGAATGGAAGGTCTTTATCAAAGCTGCTCGGTTGTGACAGAGCTTATACTGTCTGTAAGCCCAAGATCTATGCATACCTGTTAGAAGCTGGCAAGAGGTGGTGCTTTTATGCACCGGTCCAAATCTAATCCTTAACATTTCCCACTCAGATACACAGGGTTCTACATCGCTCACAGTTAGAAAATACTGTTTTTTTTTTTGCCTTTGCATCTAAGTGTTTAATGCACAATAAACCAGTACAAATGTTCCTTCGTCACAAACTTAATTCAAGTTTACAATGCAATGCATTTACACTGATCATTTTTATTATTTTACTATAAATTTATATTTATTAAGTTTCTTATGAAGGAACATTTGCATTAGCTCATTGTCCAATAAAGATTTAGTTGATTCGCCCTTTGAAACAAAGGCGATAAAAACTTTTGGACCCACATTTAGCGAGACTTTGCCGCCCCATGAGCCTAGCTGCTCGCATCGCAAAAAAAAAAAAAAAGAAAAGTACCATTTTAATGCAGCCTATACATAACTGACTTTTAGAAGGCTTAGCATCCTCGCTACAAATCTTTATATACATATTCAAGTTTCCCTCACATTTCAGAAACTACAGGAAATTGTCTTCATGCACTGGAGCAGTCCAAATGTTATTACAGATAACACACTGTAAGAATAGTGAGGAGAAACATGTAGCTCTGCTCTGTCTCACTAACATGACATAAGAAAATACTTACTAAAGCATGCATACTATAAAAATACTTTCAAATGAATTTCCAGTGACAAAATTCAGACTTACAAGGGGAATGAGGTCAAAGAAGTTCCACGTGGTGTGTGACATTGCAGCTCTACTGTGACACAGTACGATGATCCCAAACCCACCTACAGTATTTATGTTCTACATGCAGTCAAAGTGTCTGAGACAAGCAGCTAAAAAGTAATATTTCTCAATATTCTATCATAATTTCACACAATTTTACTCTCACTTGATAAGTAGCATTTGGCATGTGTCAGCTGTTTTCCAGGTGAAGCATGTCATAATGCGGTGTCTGTGCAGTGAAAGCGTTTCTGAACCTGAATCAGCAGCATCAGCAGCTCTACATTTACTGTTACATTGGTGGATGTTTGCTGCGGCACCTGTGCAACATGCACAAAAGGACAGATGATGGTAAATTCCACGGAAGACATTCACATTGTATTTCCCACATCTGTGTAGGTGATGGACCATTTCATATTCGGAGGGAGGAGAAACTCCATCATGGTATTTTTTTCCCCCTGCAGAAGTAATGAGGCAGCTGTAAGTTATGATTACTGAAGGTGTTGATTTTATAGCCCTCTCTCATGGCTCTCCGTGCTTTCTCCTGTCCTCTTTCAGTCCTTTTTCTTCCCCTTCCCTCTCTCTTTCACGTATCTACACTGGAATCATCCACAGTCTCTGCAGCCTATTCTTAGCTTAAGCTGCAGCCGCTCCAGTAATATTTTTAAAGATTATTATAGAATTCACTAAACCTTTTTTCCCCTTAGGCACCCTTCCAGAGTTTCATTTTGTCCCTCCTTTCCCCTCCTCCCTCCCAACTCTTTTACTTTTTCTTCCCCTTCTACCTTTCTCTCGACAGCGATATTTGGTTGTAAAATAATAGAGCATCAGCCAGCAATAATTTGCAGTCCAAACAGAGCCGACGCTGGCTGACGTTTATTGAAACCTCATCCCCCCGCAAGCCAGTTTCCTTTTCCCTCCCAACTCCGTCGCTGCGTGTTTGTACAGACAGGGTCTGAGTCCTGGCCATTGCTTTTAATAATGAGGGCTATGGCCAGCCTTGGCTTTGGCTTTGGCTTTTGCATGGGCAGGGGGAGAACATGGGTGAAGGAGGGCTCTCTTTAATTAAATCCAGTCAGCGCTGGAGGAGGTGGTGTCACACAGTCAGATGGACTACAGGCAGACAGACAGACAGGTAAATTACAGGCGATGAGGCACAAAGATAGATCAGGATTGGGGCAGGGGACAAAGTATTATGGGGAAAGTCTGATATAAAGACAAAACCATGCTTCTATAAATCATAAGACAGACATAGCAGAAAATATGCTGATAATAGTACAGCATTCAAAGTGTCCTGATTAGGCATAACCTGCATTCAGACATAACATGGAGGAAGATTTTAGACCCTGGACCTCATGCAAGAACAATTTCTCAAGTGTTCCACATCAGATTTAACAGACTTTTTTTTTTTTTTTTTTTTAAACATTTGTCAAATGTGTCCTTGGGCAAGTTATTGAAACCCAAGTTGCACCTGGTGTTGGATTTTTACTTTTAAGTTGCTTTGGATAAAAGAGTCTCCTAAATCCAAATTGTTACTTTCAGACTGTTTAATGACCCGAGGGGCTGTACGTTCATGATGTCTAATCGTTAATAAAGCTGCCTGTTGTACCTTCTTTGTGGGACAGTGTAATTCACCAAAATACAACATGAGAGTAAAAATTTGAATTTTGCACCGAGGAGCTTCAAGTCTGCTCTCATAACACATCCCATAAAAAAAAACATTACACATTTAGCAGTCAGCTATTTGCAGCAGAGCTGCTGCTCAAAATATTAGAAAATGTTTTTCGTAGATCTGTCAGTGATGTGATCACAGCAGCACTGCCCTGTGACGGGAAAAGAGAGGAAATGGTTCAGGCTGCAAATTGGAGGTGTTAAAGACTTAGTGAGGACGAACACCAGCTGCTGTCTCAACTCTCCTCTCTGCTGACAAGTGGCACTTGAACGCACCACCGAGATGGCAGCTGATGGGAGTCCAGCATGTACTGTACAGTCTGCATTTGTGTAGGGGGAAGTAAAAGAGAAAGACCTGGTTTCAGTTAGTGCTTTCCCACCACTTGTTTGCCAAAGAAAGTTTATAGTCACTTTGAGTTGAGGATATAACTGTTAGTGACAGTGAGAGAAATTACTTTTCCTGCTACTTTGATGAAATATGCCAATAAAATGACTAGTATCTAAAATAATCTGGTAAACACATTATTAATCCAGTGTTTTACATATTGAAAGGAATCCTGTCTGTCCATGACACATACAACACATCTGGACCACTTGTGAGATTCATTTGTACTTCAGAGAAAAACTGAAGTACCAGGGAACTGGTGAATGTCATACTTTGTCTGAATTTGCTCATTACAGAAAATCAGCTTAATCCATTGGTGGCCGCAAATAAGATTAATTTTGTTACATATCAAAAACACGTCAACTAGGAATTTGGATCAGGCCCAAGTCTCTCCAATGGATAGCGTCCACTTTCTCCCACTGCTGGAAGTAGTTGGTCCTGAATCTGTGTCTGCCATTGTACAGGTTGCTCTAAACATCACCTACAGCCTCAGCATCATTGTAACATCTGACATTTTTATTCCTGAAGACCCTGTACATCAGCACAAGCTTCATAAGTAGTTTATTTGGCATACAAGGCTTTTTTCTTTGTGGAGTCTGCATGTTCTCCCAGAGAGGGATTTATTTAAGGATCACTGTTACTGAATTACTGGTCAAGATCCAGATAAAGTATTCAGATCCAAATGTTATTGTTAATAGCCTGGTAATAGCAGGTGTAAATGGGGTAAAATGGCAATAAATACATTAGCAGTGTGAAAGGTACTTAGATTGGACTTCAGGGCCGATCATATACCCGATTGTAAGATAGGAGGAGGAAGAAGAAAAGAAAAAGTAAATTTTTGACACACACAGGTGGTTTACACAATGAAATTAAACACTAATCTTCTCCTCAGTGTCTAAAGCCCCACTTACTGGAACTCCAGTGGATTCCTCTGGTCAGCGGTCAGCAAAGACAAACTAATCATCACTTTCTTGGGATTGAAGTCTGACCGCAGTGCTGCCCAGGACAAGGCCTAGCAGACTGAAAAACACCAAACCCAGGTTAATTTTCCACCGTCATCACCATTGCTACCAGCAGCCCTGCCAAAACCCTCTTAAAACATTAAATACTGTATTAGTGCTGAAAGTTAAACAATTAGTTACTTTTCCTCCTCATGATCTGGTGCACCATTAAATTGTTCCAATTTAATATTTGGCGTAATGCACAAGTTTAACCGCAGACAGGAGGGGAGGGGGGGAAAAAATCCATACATTTTAGCAGACACAAAGTGGTATAGAGGTGGGCTTGTGTTTCCTCCTACAAGGCTTCTTTGTCCAAAAACAATCTTGAGGAGCACAGCTGAATGTTTTCATTGCGTTTCTTCTGCTGAGTTGGGTACACGAGTGGCTTTCTGCTGTGCAAAGGAGGCAGAGGCTCCTCTAATGCACACCCGCACACATTGATACATGAAAATGATGACACACATGAGCAGACCCACAAGGTCCACATGCATGGTGTAACATCAGAAGGCTGTGCTGTGCACCACGTAGATTTATGAACCTCATTGCTTTATTTTAAGCTTTTAATAAGCTTATTATGGGCCTACAAAGAGAAACAGTTAACGAGAATTGTGGCAAACTCTAAATAAATACACGCATTCAGTATCCTGTAAATGCCCTGCATCTTCAGGAAAGTCAAGAGAAGAAAAGCCTGAAGTCCCACAAAGTCCCACATAAAAGTCTATGGGGAAACAAACTGTAATACTGACAAATGATTCACCCACTCATCAGTTACAGTATATTTCTGATTCTTAAGTTGAGAATGATGATATTCTTAGAATGAAGTACAATATTCTTAGAGATGCTGTACATGTATAATTTTTTTAATTGTTCCTGTGTGAAGACCTTTTAATGTGCACAAGAAAGAGATTTCTATCATCGTAATCACACTTGCTTGTATTTTCTGGATTTGCAGCAGTGATATGTACTTTATGTCACTTACTGAGTGTGTGTTTTTATTTTTCATCCGCTAGATTGTTTTCTTATATTTGCAGCCTTTAAAGTATCTGTTGGCAAACAAACTTTTCTTGATACGACTTTGTATGACCCCTCTCTGCCAATGTGACATTGCGAAAACACAACAACCCAGTATAAGTGGTACTGAATGAACTTAGATGCATAAAACTATACTGTTTTTTTTTTTAATAATATCTACACAAATTACTGTTGTCCCCCGTTTTAACACAGAGTACTGTTACATTTTTATTGTACCCTGGTGTTATTTTTTATATCTAAAGTTTAATTTCAGTACTACAACAAGAGGCTTGTGCAGCTGCATTACTTAGTCCCCCCTTGACAGTTCTGTTGCAATCTTGGGAAAGTGCACCCCCCCCCCTCGTGTTTTCTCAATCTTCGTCAAACACACTCCAATAATCGTGTACCCACACACACACACACACACACACACACCTGAACATGAGAGGCTCCTGTCCCCTTTCGCAAATATCTTTCCGCTAACATGAAGTGGTTGCTGGTGACTTCTGTCTGACCGCTCTCTGTCCCTCCTCCACCTTCTGATCATCCAGGGATGGGGAAATGAGACTGGACACTACATTAATATGCAGAGATTAAAATCTTTATTGGATGTCAAACCACTGTGATTGCAAGCTCTAGAAAATCATCTCTGTGAACTGTGTGTGTCTGTGTGTGCGTGTGTGTGTGCCCGCTCCACGTTTATCATGGGGCCACACGTCTCACGTCACATTACAGAGATCTTGTAATCCTGCCCTGTGCTGTGGATGAATAGAGTTGAATTGCACAAAATAGAAGAGCACAAGAGGTAAAACAGAGAAATCAGCTCTGAATAGGTAAACAGGGACAAAAAAAAAAAAAGAAAAAGAGCTGTAGAGACACACACACACACACACATTATGAGACTGGGAGAAGCACTGATTTATTTTTCCACGTGGACAAAGTATCTCTGAGTTCTTGTCTTTTGTGACATTTTTAATTTAAACCATACGTTTGGTATGAAAAACAAAAAGTAGATCAACTGTGTCTAGTAAATCTAAAACGCTTGTCACATTAATTTGGACGTCCAGGATGCCAAAAATTATATAATGATAATGAAATAATAATAACAACAATAATAATAAAAGTAGTAGTAGAAGTAGTTGTATTATTATTATTATTATTATTATTATTATAGAAAATATCACCATGTTTAGATGTAAAAACAACTAAATTTGTTTTAGGTAAAGGTTGTGCTGTAGGTTGAAATAACTGCTGACAAAACTAAAGTCATAAGTTTGACATTTCCCCCAGTCCTGTGCCCCCACCCTCCCTAATGGCACCTTCTGGACTGACCTCATAGTGTAAGTGCAGTTCGCCTCTACTGTAGCAGAATTATGAGCATGATAACAGATAATAGCCATTTAACAGGGTGACTTTTTACAATGGGTAAAAATAAAAATTAAGTCGAACAATAATACTTTCTTTGATTACAAAGTATGTATGAGGAAGTAATGTCTGCTCCAAAAACGCACAGCTAGTAAAAACCACAACATTCTTTGTGTGGTGCAAGCAACAGGCAGAGAGAACTGATATCACAATCAATCACAAAGTAATTCTTTGCAATCTGCGTCAGTTTTAGATGACATCTGTTTTCTGTTCAGCAACAATACTAATTTACAATGATCCTTCGCATAAATGTTTGTTTTACAATTTGTGCAATTCACATGTAGGAATAATCGTTGCATTGTCATGTACTGTCATTTGGCAAAAAAAAAAAAGACAAATTCCAGAGAGCTGTTGCTTGCTCATACTCGGAATGCAAGTACAGTCTAGTGTTATGTGTTAATGTGTCCAGTGGTCACACTTCGCTGTGGTGTTTGTCAAATTCTTGTCTGACCTCAGCCTCATTCCAGCTCCATTCCAACATAAAAATCAGGATTTTCTGTGATCGGAGGAGGCGGCAGAGGAGTAAATCTAAATGGGGGAATATCTGCTGTAGTTTAACTGCTGCTACAAGTGTTGGCCAGTGTTAATTCTTCCGCATGATACGAATGGAGAATCGGACTGTACTGACTGACTGAACAGAATAACTGTCACGTATTAAAAGAGTGAGCCCGAACGAGTGGAAAGGGTTGTGGAAACGGGGTGTTGGAGAAAGTGGGAGAGGCAGAGAAGAGCTGCGGGGGGGGGGGTTAGGAGAGAGAGGGTGAGAGATGGATGAACCCAATTATTCCCCTATTTTCCTTCGCAGTGCTGAACCTCAGTCGAAGCCGAGAGCAGAAAAGAAAGAAAAAGTGAAGCAAAATAATAGAAATGTGTCGAATGATGGAGGGAGATAATTAAAAAGGCCTGCATTTCTACACCGGCTGATTCGGGTGTAATTAACCCATTACAGTTCCCCCCCTAATTTTTTCTCCGCTGTAATGATTACAATAAGTGTGAGTGTGAATGCTTTGGCAGGGGCACGTTTACATGCACACTCCATTTGGTTCACTCAGACATGTCACAGTGATCATTAATCATGGGCTGTTTTTTACCTTCCAAACAGTCCGCTGTGCAGCAGGAGAGGCTTTGGGCCTGTTAGCTGAAAGTACGTAGGACCTGCCTTTCCATGGCGGCGCTTGCAAAGTAGAGCATCTACAGTGAGCGTGATGTTTTTGTGGAGTCTGGGAGACATTGCAATAAAAAGATGTGCAATTGCACAAGTGGTTTTTAAAGATGAACCATTGCTCATATGAAAAGTTGGCTTTAGCCAAAGACATACCGTTGATTTTCTCTGCAGGTCTATCGAGCTCAAACTCACATTGCCATTCACAAGAGAAACCGGGCGAACATCAACATGACTAAATATGGAGGTGTCTTTAGGTGTAATCGGAACTCAGTAGTGTGTTCCATCGTCTATTTACCACCACCTCCTGTCTCCTTGCTCCTGCCTCAGTACATACTCACACTGCCTGAACCATCAAACCATTTCAAATAATCCAGCCAATGTTCTCCTGCTCCATTTTCTAAGAAACCAGTATCCGCCCAGTTGTTATTATCACTCAATCCAAGCAGCCAAAAGTCCTATAAATCTCATGTAAACTAGCTTATGCTATGACATGTTAGACAGCCACTAGGCCTCTAGCCTGCCTCATGTCTCAAACATTTTTTTTTAATAAGCCCCTCCCCATTATATAACTTTCCACAACTCAACAGCCATGATCCATACAGCAGTTGCAGTTTACTCTGTATTAAGGCCACTCTAGCTGTTCTGCACTTACCTGTCTTTGCCTCAGTCACACACCTGTTTTCTTCTCCACGGCCGCTCACTGGTAGAGATCATGCTGATCGGCCATGTTTTCTCTGCCTGCTTCAGGCTCCGCCTCTGCCGCCGGCTCTGTTCAGTGATCAGCCGCAACATTAATACCACCTGGTAGTTTTAATGTTGTAAGTGTTAATGTTTGAGATTTCTTAAATACGCAGAATATTTTCAGCAATCATGGTTGGATTTTTATGCATACATCACTCTCATCAATATGCACATGCCTCTGTGTCACATGAATATATTTAACAACACACGATGTTGCTAATATGTTTTGAAAACCTATAAAAGAAAAGAATGTGCTGTAGTGCGGTTGTGTGCATTTACCCTTGTGCATGGTCCAATAACAATATGAATCTGTTTCCTGTATTTGCTGTATTTACCTCCATAAAGCCCGTGTTCTTGCTAGTAATTCATATTTTCATAAGTTTTATTACCTTAATTACTTTTAATGGCACATACAAATAAATAAACTAGTGTGAAACTTCTTAATGTTTCCTTTCTGAGGCTGTGTTCCCACACAAAGAAAGCAGGAAACCCTCCCATTTCCCAGGGATGTGTCTTGGACTTAGAAGAAACTGGGATTGAGCAGCATGAGAGGTTTGTTGGGTAGAAATGAAACATATGTAAAAGATGGAAACCGTTCTCTTATGATCTAAGTCATCTTGTCATCACCTACCACCTTTATTTGGTGAACATTTGTCACTGCCATTACTCACAGCCTACCGCACAGTTTGAGCTTCTTATTTTTGTATGATAACATTATTTTTCTTCATTAAATGAGCTGCAACGTTGTACCTGCAACCCAACACCACGCTTTCAACCTCAATCACCCCTCAGTCACTAACACAGTCGGGATAAACGCAGACTTTTCCTCAAGCTTTATATAAAGAGACTAGAATTTAAACAGCCTACTGACACGAACAAGCACGACATGATTTATTTCAGCCATTATAAACCTTTGCTGATCTTCTCCTTACCTCCACGTCTGTAAAGTATGTTATCTTTCCACCATCAATTTATTTTCTTTCATTTTCTCCCCTTCTGCTTTTATCACGGCGTCCAATTGTTCTTGGATTGAGGGATTCAAACTGCTCAAGTGGAAAAGGAGATTCAAAATATTATTTAATCGAATTCCTTTTTTCTGGCAATTGCACGGATTAAATTACATATGGGGTCAAGACTAAAGGCACAGAATCCTAACAGGCAAAGAGGTTGGTGGACTATGGTAACACCTAAGAGCTGAGGCGATAGATGAATAAATATTCCGAATTTGGTTAGCATTAGTCTTCAGGAAAAGGCCCTTTGTTGTCATGGTTACAAGATTAACCATTCTGGCAACAACGTACTGGACCATCTGTGTTCCAAATACCATCGACAGACTTTATTGGTGGCAGGTTAGGGGGCTCATGATAATAATAAAATAAATTCTACATTTAGAGTAATGAATAAATGCAACAATCCAAAATGTATCCATCTATCATCTGTAACCACTCATCCCCCTTAGGGCCACGGGGGGCTGGATTATGTCTCAGCTGTCACTGGACGGGTGTACACACTATCACAGGGCCAATACAGAGAGACATACAGAGAGACAACCGTTCACAGGAAAGTGAGAGTCACCTACTGACCTAACATGGATGTCTTCAGACTGTGGGAGGAACCTCATGCAAACTCCACACAGAACCTAACCAGAACCAATCCTAACACTTTTTTTATTGCCAAGATTACAACAGTAAACAAAGAGTTGACGTTATGAAATGGTTTGAAACAGGAAATAAACGATGGTGTTCCACCCGCTCACCCTAACCTCTTTGTCAAACTTTGTCCTCACTCCCATCATAATTAACTAATTTTGCTAATGGTCACCATATAATACGAAAGCCTAGAGATGTTGTTACACTCCACAGAGGAAGAAAATGATTTTCAGAGATGTTAAGAGTACAGTTTAGATCACGGCTTTTTTAGTTTTACTGACTTACATTTACAACATCAAAACCACCAGGCCAGAGCATTTCCACTAAGCTCATCGGGCATCTTCAACACGACATTCTAATCATCGTCATTTCCATACTTGGTCATTTTTAGTGAAGCTAACTGTGCTGCTGCACATGTTGACTGGTTGGCCTTTAGAGCGATTTTGAAAATCTGGCTAAACTGTTAGCTTGCTTACAACCTTCCTGGCTGAATGCGTCAGCTCTTCAGTGTGGCTCACCTTGTAATTATAGGTTGTACAATGAAACTGGTACATTGCTGCAAACTGGTAAATAAAATAAATAAATAAATAAATAAATACATAGACAAACAAATAAACAAATAAGATAAACTAAAGCAATTGAGGGCCGCTTCCTGTTCTTTTTCTTTCAGCTTTTGACTGCATCTCTTGGGCAGATTAGGACTCAGTTGTCACAGAGCACTAGAGAAAGTCAGCAAGTGGAGTTTGTCTGTGCTATTTGCAATAAACCAAGTTTATCCATTGGAGTTAGTGGTTGTTACACAGCATCTCACACAGCACATTCCTCCCTCAATTAAAGTGTCAGTGTGTAGTGTGTGTAGTGTGTGTAGTGTGTGTCTTACAGCACTCATTTTTCGGTAGTTATTGAGGGAGACAACTTTGTTGGGACAACGGTCACATGTGATTCTGCTGATCAAACCAGGCCTTGAGTGCTGCTGTCACCATTAGCTGGACAGCTGTGATTAATGCCTGTGAACCTGAGACCTCAACCCCTGAGGTGTTTGTTTTATGACTTGTTCCCAGTCGTTGTCTTTCATTCTTGGGTCTGAATGCTTACTGCACTTCTTTGGTATCTTGTTTGTCCAGTGGAGGTTTAAAAAAAAAAAAAAAGGTACAATAAGTTAAGTATCGCTTCCTGCATTAACTAGACTGGGAAATTACCACCAGGAACTTAGTATTTGTAGGTCATTTTTAACCATGTGGGAGTGTGATTGTAGATGAAGAGTAAACTTTCACTCACAACTACATCTTTGAAGAAATTGGTGGGGATTTGTCGTGGGCGCCAACTGTTCTGGTGTTTAATTGCAACAAAAACCTAAAGAGTTTTTTTTTTTTTTCTCCCATTTGTTGCTTTTTGACAGAAAGGTGAGAGGCCTGACGCTATTTTTACTCATGTGCATTAACCAAGATGTGGTTAGCCTAGCCTAGCATTAGATGGACAGTTTGATAAGAAAAAGTTAGAAAGTCAGTGCAGCAGTCAAAGTAGTCACAAAAAATGAACTTACAGGCTGTTTTTCCTAGTTTTTTTTTTTTTTTCAATTACCTTGTCTTAAAGCCATTTGCTTTGGCTGTCTGGGGATTCTTTCAATGCCATGTGTTCCCTTAAACCGAGGTGTTTATTTTGCCTTGAGTCCACCCGCTTGGGAAAATATTTTTCCCTCAATCTCCAAAACTGGTATCTGCATTGCCATGGATGGGAGGCACAGCCCTGGCAGAGTAAACATCAACAGTCTAAGCTGTAGGCCTCGACTGTTTGGCTTAGCGAGCCATTCTGTGAGCTGAGAGCGAGGGGGGGGGGGGGGGGGGGGACCGGCGGGAGCAGCGCAGAGTGACGGCCAAACACCGGTAAACACTGACCCCCTTCCTCAGTGTTGACCCTGGGGACTCAGTCAAGTGTCTGTTAGATTAAGTGAAGGTGAAGCACGTCACCGTCAGTTCCGCTCGAACCCGGCCTTGTTTGGGGAGTTGGTAAAGGCTCCTGGTTCACAAGTTCAGTAACCTGTAAGCAGCTGTTGACACGAATGTTTCTTATTCTTATGTTTCTCACACTGGGCAAAAGAATTAGACTGTTTTTAACGTCAAATAGTTAGTTTTTAATTTTGAGGCCATTCTCACATGGTCCGTTTGTGTTTTGACGATGCATTGCATGACGGCTGTTCCCGATAGTGACAAGCCCACGAGAGAATGATGCAAAAAACAAACAAACAAAACATTTCTGGGGAAAAAAACCCATCACATCTGTCAGACAGATAGTTATGAAAAGTGACCATTACCTGTGCCCAATCAATTGTTTTTCTTTTATTGTGATTCATTTACTACCATTGAATTTAGTCAAGTCAAAAAAAAGATATTAAAATGTAATTAAATTGTGTACATGGTCTGCACTTATGTAGTGCTTTTCTACCTATTGGCACTCAAAGCGCTTTACACTGCTTCTTATTCACCCATTCACACTCACAATCACACACACACTCACACACCGATGGGGGAGCTGCTGTTCAGCTGGCCAACGCTCACCGGGAGCAACTAAGTTGGGGTTCAGTGGCTCAAGGACACTTCGACATGCGACCGGAGGAGCTGGGGAATGAACCAACAACTGCAAAATTGGTGGACGACCGCTCTGCTCTACTCTAGAAGGTAAGTGTACACTGCTTTGCCACAGTCAACTTCGTTTGTTTATTAATTACATCCATAATCTGCGTCATAAAGTACTACTCTTAAAACGCAGTGAGTTATTTCTGTTTACAGGTATTTATCCTCCCTACATGAGACAGATAGACGGAAAGAAGTAAGGGAAGTATGAGAGCAAATAAAAACACGGCAATATCAATAATTTAGAATGGTCTTACTGCCCTAATGCTACACTTCCCCAGGGGCACAGACAGACTGGCATGGTTCCCAGTTAGACCCTCAAAAGTCCCTTTATAGAACCGTTTGGCAACTTACACCAAGATCAGTAGCCCTGCTTTTCAGCATGTAGTGCACAACACACACACACACACACACACACACATATGCGCAGATCTACGTGTGTAATTTCGAAGTCATCTGGGAGCAAGGAGTTGAATAGGCTGCTTTTCTTAGGGAAAGCCAATATCAAAACACTTGCGTGCAATAAAAGTTTTGCTAGTTTGTTTAATTTCCAGCCGTATTATTGTTTTTCTGTGGATGTTGATACTATCCAAGTTTGGGCAGTGAGGGATCGGAATAACTGGCCATTTTAATGGATGTGTTTCATGCCCACCTGAACCTGAGGCATCTGCATTCAGACAAATACATACAGAAACGCACAAATCCTTCATGTTTTAGGGACGTTGTTGCCGTAATGTTGAAACACTGTGATACATAATGAATCACAGTGTTTTATGTAAGTACAGGATGATGACCTTCAAGCAACGATGCTTTGTTTGTTCTAAATGGATATAATTTGTTTAGTAGGAGAAAAAAAAAAAAAAATCATGTTTGTCCTTTAATCAGTTTCCGTGACCTCATCTCTTCCCTTTTATCCGCTTCCACTCGCTTGACTTCAGTGCAGCCTGTTTTTTATCAATGCGCTCTCCTGAAGTCTTTATGAATAGAAGTTGCTGTGCGGCTCTTTGGCACTCACTCTCACAAAGCTTTTTAAAATTTCATTTCAAAACACCTCACATCCGTTTAAGGGGGAAAAAGGTTGCTACCAGAAACACATCAGCACATAATCTGACCAGGTAAAAGATTTTATTTTTGAAATGTATCCTTCAATCTTTTCAAGATGAAGAATAAACTCCTCATCTTAATGACAGGGGTAGAAAAACACACAACATTAAAAAAACAGACTACCTGCACATCATGTCTAAACCATGTGAGGATTTTGTACAAAGATGGATGGAGGTGTAAAGAACAGTGATACAGCCTTAATGGTAAATGTTGTTACTTTTTGCAGACCTGCACATTTGATGCTGATGTTCGACATTCTCTACCTTGCATTGATGCACTGGCCCATCACTCCTGTCTATAAAATTCACTTGCACACTCTTAAAGACTTGACTTTATTGGATAATAATGAATAAGGCACTATTTACAAACTGAATTTCCAGGAAACTTGAGACTGAAAATATACAGAAAATGCTGAACTTCATTTGAAATCCATTTTTTTTGTTGTTGTTTTTTTTACTGAAAAATATATGTTCGTTTTGAATTAGTCTTCTCGGAGGAAACTGAGGTGAAGTTAAAAACTGCTTTGTGGTCTGATGAGTCAAATTTTTAAATGGTGTTAGGGAATCATGCACTGTGCCCTCCGGGCTCAAAAGGAGACCACTGGATGTGTTTGTGTTGGGGTCCGTGCACACAGCATGAGCAACCTGCAGCTTTAATGCTAAATGGTATTTACAGGTTTTGGAGCAACATATGCTGCCATCCAGATGACGGCTTTTTCAGGGAAGACTTTGATTATTTAAGAAACACTATGTCAAACTGCATTCGGACATATTATAGCTCTGTTGGATAAGACTCTGGAAGCCACCTCTCACCCGCTGAAAAATTTCGGAGCCTTGTGAGGCGTGAACTACAACAAAAGAGGCCCTGAAGTTTTGAGCAGCTGAAATTATATAAAGCAAGAATGGGGGAACATTTTGCTTTCAAATGTAAAGCAGTTGGTTACTTACAGAGTTTTGTTAAAAAAGACGACGCAGCGCAGTGGTAAACTTGCATCTGTCCCAACATTTTTAAAAGTGGTATCAAATATTTTTCAAAAAAATCTAATTTGTCAGTTGTAACCTTTGATGTTTTGTCTTTGTACAAATAAAAAAAACAATTTTCAAATGGTTTGCAAATCAGGGCAGGATTTTTACAGTTTAGACAGCATCGCAACTTTTCTGGAAATGGGGTTTCTCAAACCAAAAACTGCCAAATTATTATTACCACCTGGTGATCTATTATAAAAATATGTTCAGTCAGTCATATTGTCTATAACAATATTCTACCCTAATACTGTAAGTACTGCTGTATCATTATGGATTAACCACATTTTGTAATTGTCCTTTTGGGCTTATCCCATAAATTCAGGGTCCCCACAGCGGATCATTTCTACCGGGCTGGGGACCGGCACTGCATTGGTTCGGATGGGGATGGGCTGTCGGGGGTTCAGTGTCTTGCCCAGGGGACACTTCGATATGTGGTCAGGAGGAACAGGGCACGAAGCCCTGATGCTATGGTCAGTGGATGACAACTCGACCCACTGAGCCACTGTGTCAGCACCTCAAGTGGTTAAAATCAGCTCCACCTTAAGCAACATCGACCTTTAACCTTTATATTTACATTTATTACTGTACATGTTCTGACATCATTAACATAATCAGTATGGTTTTACATACATTCCTAATTGATTACTTTTACTTTTGAACATATAAATGCAGATAATCTGCTTAGTACTTTTAAAGGATTTGACAAAATATTTGAAGTGGGGAATATTTCCAGGCCAGTACTTTTACTTGAGTCTTGAGCATTTGTGCTTACAGCACATGTATGTGGCTTTACACCACCTCTGCACACAGTGAATCACATTTTGCTGCAGCCTGCTCAGATTGGCCATGCTGACCCCTGTCCTTCATGACTTTATTAAAACCACCCGTGTTAATGTTGTGACTGATCAGTTTCTGACAGAAGACAGAAAGAATTAAATTGCTTCAACATGTGGATGATGTTACATTGTTTTCTGTTCTTCTCTGTCCAGTTTATCCACTTTTGAGCTTTGCTGTTGAAACGTTCAGATATGATCCATAGCTTTATGGAATTAGTGTATGTTCATGTTGCAGAAATACAGTGTTCTGTATTTTTCTTTTTTCTTTTTTTTTGGGTTAAGGTTGTACTCATGGTTTGTTTGTTAACATCGCTGTAATGTTTCATGGGAGATACGTTTCTTTGTAATGTGGCAGCTCAGTTGATTTTCCTAAATAAAAGGTGCTTTGTAAGTTTATTTGGCATTTTGTCTGCAGTCTGTTGAAAGGTATGCTGGGAAATGTAGTAAATTAAAAAAAAAGGTTGGAAATGGCTACAATAGCACAAGCGCTGTGTGACTATAACATCATTAGTGTATTTGCTACCTTTGTTACCCAACTGCTGAATATCTAATCTAGTAATGCTTGAGAGTTTTAATAATACATCTGAGCAGAGCTGAAGCTTGATTAAGGATGTCTTTAGCTGCTGTAGTGCCATGTAGGGTCCATGATGGCTGACAGAGAGAGATCTCTGAGTTCCCGTGTGATGACCTGCCAGCACCAGCTCAGTTACATCTTTCTGAACAGTGGCTCAGGGTTCACAAGGAGGGCGTGAGCGAGCTGGGAAATACCACCATACTGCTTTATATCAGTACCTGTGTGTGTGTGTGTGTGTGTGTGTGTGTGTGTGTGTGCTCCAGAGTGAAATATTTGACAGTTGAAACAAGTGATAATTAGTTTAACAAAGTGATTGCAGATATTTCAATTACAGATTCAGAGTAGTTCCATGTAAAAATATTATCAGTTTATTTGAATATGACACAGCCAAATCCATAGAAGCAGTGTATATTCTTTTTGGAGGGTGCTGGATGTTTACACTGGAAACATGACAAAATAAGCATTGTTAAGAGAGAACTGGCTTTCTGAGTGGTCATGCTGCAGAAATGCTGACTGAAGTTGAATAAAACTCTCTTCCCATACTAAATGCTAACAGTGTTTCTGATGTCTGATTGTGTCTTTTTACGTGACAAATAGGTCAAACGTTGTCCTCAACCGTCTCCAGTATGTTCTCATCACGTGACAGGGATCATGCTTAATCATAGGGACGTCCTGGAAGCAGCTCGTTTCAGCATAAGAAATCCAGTATGATTTCAGAGAGCGGCAGCTTGTTTGGCGGCATTGTGTCGCAGGCCTGTTTGGTCTGTTGCCACGGTGACGGGGGAGACAGAAGGGAGGGATGCAGGAGCCAACGTGAGGTGAGTTTTAGCAGGTGATCCAGCTTGTCTTTCTCCATATCCCTCCTTTCGTGTTCCTGTGATGGATGAAAGCCACAGTGAACAGAAACTGGCGCACACTTATGGGGATGTGTGTGTGTGTGTGTGTGTGTGTGTGTGAGGTTAAGCCACTACGTTTTAAAGCCAATGATAATGTTTGTATTTTTAAACTTAATCATAAGTGGTTTAGATTCTTTTGAAAAGGTTCTATTGGATCCTTTTTAGTCTTCTCATGTCAAAAATGTGATGTTTGGTGAAGTGAGCTCATTTAAGAGCTCATTGAAATGTAACTCAGAACAGCAAATGCAAATAGAAAATCAATGAAAGAAAAAGAAGAAATCCTATTTAGCACTTTAACAACATGTGAATGGTAATAAAATGGGCTACAAACACACTAAAAACATACATGTGCTGCTATGACTGAGTGTTCCTTTAGCTCTTCTGATTTTCTGATGGATCATGTTTATCTTAGCTTCTTTGAAATATCAAGTTTATACAACATAAAATGTAGTAGACGCAATTTAAATGTAGTCATCTTGAAATCAAGAGACCAAGAAGGTGTTAGTTCGTGGTGTAAGACATAAGAATAAAAGTAAATTAAAAAAAATATATATATATATATATAATTAACGTCATTTTCATTTTACATTTTACGTTTTACAAAGTAAAACGTGAAATAACACAGATATGATCTCAGAAAATTGAAGTTGAGTGTTTTCTTCTGTTTTGATGCAGGTGATGGCCAAGAGAACAGGTCCTGTCCAGCTGCACACGGGTTGTGTTTCTAACGCACACAGCAAACCCTTTGCATCCCAAGCTGCTTTGTAGCTTGTTGTTGTCTTAGTAAAAAAGGGTCTATAGTCATACAAACAGATGCTTTTAAATTTAAAAAAAAAGGAAACTTCGCCATACAATAATAATAAAGTTTTGAGGAGTAGAAATATGAAAAAAGACCAACTCAGCGACAGTCTTTTCCACAGTAATATACACAATATCAAGTAAAAGACAGAAAAATACTACTTATTTATCCCTGTCTGGGTCTGAGCGACCAGCACACGCACCCTCGTTTTCATGATGGCAATTCCCTGCATCATCCCCAGGGTGTATCTGTCTGTGAGTGTATTAACAGTGACATTTTAGCAGAGGCAGGCCTAAAAAATAACCAACGAAAGTCCAACAAATCATTCTCACCTGCTGCCATCCTCTTTTCGGCTGCTCACAATATCTTGTCATCCCCCTAAATTGCTCTGGCTTGTCTCAAATTCCCCTTTCCAGTGGTTCTTCCAATTACAGTGTGTGTCTGCGCGCAGTGCAGTGACCACACCGTACATCTCCTCCGCTCTAACTATGTTTTTACAGGGACCAGAAGCAGACGTTGAGGTATTTGGGTTATTCTTTTGGTCAGATCTGCAGCTCGACTGAAAATCCCACAAAATCGAACGCTAATCGAGCGTCGGATTGAGACAGACGGGTGAAGGGGGGGGGGTCTAGACTGGAGTCCGTGACCCTTCGCTCTCAAACATCAATGTACCGTGAAGTCATACTTTATGCACTTAACAGGTAGAAACATCAGTCTTTTATACCCATCTACTGGTTCACATGCAAAAACAACTCAGAATTTATTAGTGAGCATGAAGAGGAGGAGGGAAAAAAAAAATCCAATAATGAGCTTTCAAAATAGCCACATTGTGGTGTAGCGGGACCATCTGACTGCTCTGGGTCTTGATCAGCTAGAAGCAAGCCCTGATTTCCCACAACACGTTTTCATTATATTAAGTGTGTTTTCTATGCCCGCAAACTCGTTTTCCCTGCACTTCTCAAAGGTGTTTATGGAAAGCCTGCAGCCATTTTGACATGAAAAAATAAGAGATGGAGAAAAAGAGAAATTCAAAATGTAGAGTTTGTCCTAATTAGGTGCAAGCAGCCGGAATGCTTAAACCGAACTGTTATTCTTAGTGGTTTTGAGGGCAGCGGACTTGTCGTTTTTGCTGTGTATATATTTCAGATTTTAAGCAATACATATATAACAAATTATGCACATCACCTTCTCATATTAGACCCGGTCTGGATGCTGGCATGTAGCTGTAGTGGGTAAAGGTCTGCCAAGGCCAAAAACCACTGGAAAAAGTGTGTGGGCTGAGCCGTGGATTCAGTTGGGTCTTTGTAACATGTGCAGAAGATTTTTCGAGAACATGCCTCAAAGAATGCAGCTGCATAAAGTAGATTTACCAAAGGAGTCGCCTCTACCTGTCTGAGGAGTATTAATAAGGCTTGGAATGAAATCAAATCAACAATAATAAGTCATCACATTAAATTCTGCACCGTGGTAGGGCTTCCCCTCTTAAAATATTATAGTGTGACTGCAAACGTAAGCAGAGGAGTGCGCACAGGCGATCGAGGACGCATTTAGGGACGCTCCAGCCGCAGAGATTATTGGGAAATGACTAGAGTTTAGGTCTTGATGGGTTCCACATTTCCTATTCTGACTGAAGTGCGATGAAGCGTTTCTCCACATTTCCCCCAAAGTTTAGCAAACTGTGGTCAGAATCTCTGCTATTGTCTAAACAAGGCTGCGATTAGAGAGGAAAGACACCCGGAGACAAATTCCACCGAGGGGATTAGTGAAAGGGTTTGGTAGGTATCGCGGTGACGATGATGATCATCACAGCTCTGTGAACACTGAGAACAACCCAGACTCTACTTCATCCTTAGATGATGTGTCAGGTTTATATAACTTAGTTAAATTGTTTGAGTAGTTTTTGACATTAGCTCAGTTAGATTTATACTCTCTATAGTGATGTGGCTAAAAACACATTGCTGCAATGTTATCCTGTGCATTTCCTGATATGATCATTAGCACTTTGCACTTTGTCCAGTGCTTTTGTGTTGCAGGCTGATGCTCAAGCTAACTGACACATGGAGCTACCAGTGTTGTACAATGGAAACCGCAATGCTCAAACTTCGAGTCCTGGATGGTGGACGGTACAACACGACACAGGATTTTCAGACACGTTGAGACGTTGTGCATTTTAATGATGCTATAGTAAGGAAGTATGTGTTTTTATGTAATATAACTAGCCTGAAGCTGTTTCCCTAACCTTAACGCGGTAATACAGATTGTCATTTTTAAATTTATCCTATGAAATTAGCAAGACATCAAATGCACCAGAGTGTAAGGTTAGTGCAATCTGCAACAACTGACTCGCCTCAGTTATGACCTGACTCGTGCCAGTCTCTCCCACTGAAATCCACAAGAAATAGGAAGAGCCAATCAGAAGACTTGCTTATTTCCATGTGTAAATTAAGCATGATAATTACAATCCTATGAGGTGGTGCTATTTAAGCAAGAGACGAAAAACTGACTTGTTTATTTGTCTGCGCATGTTTGACCCTGATTAGGTGCAATACTTTAAAATTAGCATATTACCTGCTGTAAACCAAATCCCCTTTTTTGGAAACGGTTCCTAATTAGATATAATTAGACCCGATCGTTCACTCAGACAAAACTACCTTTAACGTTCAGCTGTTTTACAGTTGTCTTTAGCCAAGTCAACCTCGTCCCATCCATCAGAAACTTGAATTTTTATACTGTATATGCAGTATATATTTTTCTTGAAGACAGGAAAATGGAGAAGATGGAACATTTTACATAACTGCAGCTGCTTAAAGGTCTTTTTTTTTTTTACATTTTACAGCACTGTTACATGTAAATGATGGGGTAGAAAAAAGGAAAAAGCCTTTAGGTAAGAATTTGTAGGGAATGGAAGTAAATGTACAGTATGTAGAATCTCAGGTCTGAAATGACTAAATGTTACGAAAATAACCAAAATGACAATCTAATCACATATTTTCTCCTCTAAATGCACTATTCATGTCATCCGAATAATCAGTGTAAATGCACAATGTCTATGCAGCATAAGCTACTTGTGCATGTGCACATTAAACCACATGGGCCCTGAATACAGAATCCAGAAGTGCATCAGCTGTGTGTAACGTTAACGAGAAGCAGGTCTGTGACACACACGTCTTAACTAACGACAGGGTGTCATCCTCTTTGTTGTTCCTCCACAGTGCTGTCTAATGAGTGACCTACTTAATATGTTGCCTGAAATGTTCCTGAAGCCTCACTTTGACCAGAATGGATGAGTGAAGTAATAGTGACATACTTACTAAGCACAGTGGTTGCTATTGTGTAAGTTCTAACCCAATTTTCCAAACCAGGATTATGATGAATCTTCACTCATATTTACCTGCTGTCTGTTTCCAGAAGGAGTTATAATGAGTGGAACTGTGGACTAAATGTTATTTTTTCATTGACATCAGTGCAAGCAGCAAACAGTGAGGAGGTCAAAAGTCATGAATCCGGAGCTGAAGACTGATTCTGGTCTGTACTTGTGCTCTTTAGATTCAGTCCCGCTCAAACTGGAAGATACTGCTTCGTTTGAGTCTCACGTTACACACTGGTGTACGTACAGAGCAGAGCTTTCTCTGGTGGTTAACACTGTGGCAAAGCTTTTAAAGTAGTTTTTATTCTAAATGGCTCTGACAGCTTAAGTAAGATTTAAATTGCAACACTGAAAACAACCACCCAATAGTTTCCTTTCTGACCCTCATTTACCATTTGCATGTTTTGCAATAAAAGCCTCCATTTGAGCCCTGACCATTTTACAACGGCACACACTGTACTTCATTTTGACTAATTAGCATGCTAGAAAATACTATGTGACACTATGGAAGTAATTACATATTTTCCTGTATTGATTCTGTCGACCTGAGCCCGAAGAGAAGTGATAAACAGCGCTGCCAGCTTTCGCTTGATGTTTCCCACCTGCAGTCACGAAAGATGTCAAAGTTAGTTTGGGAAGGCAACATACACATGGAGATTGATGGTAGAAGGGCTTTCATTTATGTATTTTAGTCGTATTATGGCAGGGTATTCAACGGGAGCAGGAAAGCTGGAAAATTCTGCTCAGTCACACATGGACATCCAGTAGAGAAAAAAAAAAAAAAAAAGCTTGAAACTGACGTTTGTGACCAGCAACAACCAAAATACAGAGAAACCGCAACTAGTCCCGGGTTTGTTTGGGCCATTTGGTGGGTAATTTCATAAAATAAGTTGTGTTCTGGAGCCCTGGCCTGTCTGTACGGTGTCTGCTGGTGGAAATGTTAAATGAGCAGTGTCAACGTCAATGCAGGACAAAAAAGAGATAAATATTATGCTAAATGTCTGATAGGAATGCGTGCGAAACCAGTGTGAGGTCTTAATTGTAATTTGCTTTTTCTCCTTTGACCCATACTTGTGTGGCAGAGAGTAAGTCAACACATGTCCGGGCTTACAATATCCAAAGAGCCGTCCTGCGTCAGTGGCACAGCTCCCAACCATAATTCCCATGAGAATTCATTTATTCCACTGTTTAGTATTGATCTGCATTTTAGAAACATTTACCGCCTGGCAACTCTGTTTAGTGTGTAAACTGCAGGACAAACAAACCCAACCACATAACATGATGCCCTTTAATGAGGCCCGGGTTGTGCTGAAGAGTAACAACCTATCCTATAATCTATGTTAACTGTGTGTCAAGCAGCATCCCCATCAAAATAGACTGCAGACCTCAGTGTATAATCATCCGTTGCACTGAAGGGCAGTTTGCTTTTAATTACAGTATTTCAAAACCTTTTCTACTTATTACTGTACACGTGCTGTGATTTGGACTTTA
Source organism: Channa argus (assembly GCF_033026475.1). Taxonomy (NCBI): domain Eukaryota; kingdom Metazoa; phylum Chordata; class Actinopteri; order Anabantiformes; family Channidae; genus Channa; species Channa argus. The sequence continues at coordinate 15,537,320 of NC_090216.1, forward strand.
ATCGTCTGTTTTTGTGTAAATCACTACATGGCAAACGAACATGAATGTGAGTTATTGATAGTCTGCTGAATCGGTGCTGCACATCGAACAAGTCAAGCAGCATTTGTGGATGTATTGTTAATGGGACATGTCAGTTACTCGGTTTAAAATTTGCATATTGAGGAGCTTGCAAGAGATGGTCAAAATTGAAAACAGCTGAAAAAGCTGCAGCTGGTCTTTAATACAAGAAGGTACCTGGATCAATTAATTCCCAGTACATTTTTTTAAGTTTTGTTAATTAATGTAATTTAATATAATTGTTGTTTTTTTCGTGGCTACTCTACCAACTAGGCCACTGCCACCCAACATAATTCTTTTAAACAGTGATTTTATTAACATGCTTTTCTGATGTTTTCCTGCTATATGTCGAAGTGTCTCTGGGCAAGACACTGAACCCCTAACAGCCCATTCCCATCCCCAGCTGTGCAGTGCCGGTCAAAGCCCTGCAGAAAATGGGGAGGGTTGCGTCAGTAAGGCCAAATCAACATGCGGACTATGATCCGCTGTGGTGACCCTGAACTCACGGGATAAGCCGAAAGGACAAAAAAAATAAAAAATGAACATGTCTCAAAACAATCAGTGATGTTTGCAGTCTGGGTGAGTTTTTCTCACCTTTGGGACAGAGAGCTCGACATCCATTTTCTAAACTGAGACGTGGACTTTTCTGACCACAGTACACATTTGCATTGTCCTTGTTCCATCTGACACGAGCTCAAGCACAGACAACTTAGAACTGATGTTTGCCTCTTTCCTTGTGGCTATAATTATTGCGGTAGCATGGCAGTATCTCACTCTAAGCCACCTGAGGATTCTTTCCAAACGAAGCTTTGCCTGGTGTCACTGAATCCTTTCATGATGTACTGCACAGTATGAAAGCTACAAATATGCTTTTTGAACTGATTGACAATTCTCTCAGACAGTTGAGTGATGAACAATGACCCATCTTTGATCTTTGCCTTTAAAGACTGAGCTTTTGGTGATTCTCCTTATACACAGTTCCTGATTATCATCATGCTTCTTCAATATCACAAACATTCAGATCTTTAGCTCTGTTCCAGCTATTGTGACTATGTGACAGGCACAGTCCATATATATATATATATCCATATATATATATATATACAAAAATGCATTTATAAAACACTAAATATTGTATTTTGACAGATTAAAAAAAGCTCATATATATTTAATAAATCCCAGATTTTAGTTTTTATTACATTTTAGAAAGAGTCTCAACTTTTCTGGAAGTAGGCTTTGTAAATTTGGTTTACTCACTCTAATCCAGATTTTCTGATTTTGGCCATAAATGTAATGAATCACCTCTACAGTAATATGAATAGGACAGAAATTATGAGATGCAACATACCTGCAATTACAGTTGTTTTCTGTGGCTTTGCATCCGTTTAACTTTAATCCTAGAGATGTGATATTTGAAAGATTTGAAAAAATATCCCATTAGGTTGCAACATGAGATATGTAATAAAAAATGTTTGATAATAATAATAATAATAAAAATAATAATAATAATAAAAGGAAGAAGAAGAAGAAGGCCAAAGTCAGGATGTCTCTGTGGCATTAAATTCATGTTTTTTGATTTTTAATTGGAGATTTACTTCAAACTGACATTTTTGCTACTTGTATTTCCTCTCAGTTTTTGTGAATGTTCAGACCTGTGCAGCCAATTCCGCACTCTGTCCTGATTTTTCCTCCGACACCACACACACAACTTCTCCCCATCTATCTTTCCTCCCACTCTGCATTCATTCCCTCCTCCTATCTCCTCCCTCTCCAAGGTAACTGAGCTTGTTGCCTCATACTCACACCAGCTCACCCCACCTGCCCCACCCAGCTAAACCTTCCCCACCTCATTTGGCTCCTCGTCTTGCATCTGAGACTCCTCCACCACCCTTCCTTCCCCTCCTTTCGTCCCCTCTTTCCTATGCCGTACCCAACCGTTACCTAACCCCGCCCATGGCTACAGCTTGGTTGGGCTGGTTGCCCTGCGGTGCCCGATGATAAATGAGAGCTTTCACACTCAGGGTTTGTCCTGGCTGCTGGATAGGGTGGGGGGGGAGCAGTTGGCATCGCAAAATTCTTGATGAGCTTTTGCAGAGTCGTAGCCACTTGAACGAGGATCTGGAGGGAGGGAGGAAGGGACGTAGCATGAGATGTATTAGCCCAAATACAATACAACTTTTAGAGGGTGTAGTTTACTCTTGAATTTGACATTTCGCAGATGCTGATATTGTTTTTGAATGAAGCACAAGCGTAACACTGGCTCCCACAGAAAGTGTTGAATTATGGGTTGTTTGTAGCCTTAATGTGGCTAAGTTGCTTTGAGTTTGTTATTAGGGTGTCTGCTAAGTTTTTTCTCAACTCTAAACTTGTGCAATCAGCCATGTTGACTCAAACCGATCGCTCATGTAATGTGTGCTGCCGTGGAGGAAATCAACTCCTGGTGAATAAAAATAAATAAAACTTGTATCTCAGCACTTTTTACCAAGAAACACATTGACGTACATCTTCTGTCATACAGCAAATATCACCCCAGTGTCACAATAGAGTATTTTTAAATATAAATGTTAAAAGAATACAAAACTAACTAAGTGCTAGAGGAAAATTTAAGGAGGAATCTTTAAAGAATTCAATGATTCAGTATCATGGTGCCACTGGAAGTAATGTAAAGCGATGGCTAAAGTCAGCCGGCCTCATCCTCCGTCCAAACTGATGGATCAACTTAACTGATGAATGTACAATCCCGAAAACATGGCTAAAATCAGGAGCTGGCTTGTGACCACATTGCCTTACATGTGGGCCAGTAAGGTAAAAGTAGTGACCCAAGAGAAGCAAAGAGGAAGAATCATCGAATCATAATGACATAAAGCAAAGCAGATTAAGAAAGAAAAACAAGGGTTTCGGGCAAGAAGAGAAAGATGAAGAGAAGCAGAGAGACAGAAACAGAGAGGGCAGAAACCAGCCAATGGAGCTTAAAGTCATCTGGCTGTGTGTCTGGTCCATTTGTGGTTCTGTTTAGCATTCTGTTTAGCAAAAATTGGATCCGCCTTCATGTAATGTTGCCTAATCATTCGTATTTCTTCCCTTTGCCTTCATAACCTCCTCCAAAATCCTTGAGTTCCCTCTGAGCAGTGTTTGTATCTTTTCAGGTGTAATTTTAGCTCGTTCTTCATAGCATGGTTGTTCCAAGTCTACCAGATTGCTTGGTTGTCTGCCATGTACAGCCTTCTTCAAATAGATCTACAGGTTTTCAGTGGTATTTCACTCTGCAGACTGGGGAGAACATGGTAAAACATTCACATTATTCCTTTTTGACCATTCCTTAGTTGACTCTGCTTCGTGATTTGCATCATTGTCTCGTTGAAGGGACCACTGCCTCTTCACTTTTAGGTTTTTGACTAATGGCTGGAGGCTTCTTCTGATATTGAGCTGCACTCGTTCTTCCTTCCCCTTTCTGCAGAGCTCCAATGCCTCATGCAGACAGCAAATTATGACCAAGCATTTCAACATTTGTCTCATCAGACCCTTTAATGTGGTTTCAAATCTCTTTTAGTTTGTTCACATGCTCCTTAGCCTAAGCCGAGCTTGCTGTCTTGTGTCTAGAAGTGAGCATTGGTGGGCTTTTCTCCCAAACAGACCAGGCTTGAGTGTGAATATGTACGCTTTAATTCCTAACGTTTACAGAGTGTGCTGCTATGCCTAAGTGCTTCAAAATATATAATAATCTTTTTATCGGACTTCTTGACCATTTGTGTTACTTCTGATGATGTAGCAATTGTTTACCAGTTGAATTAAATATTATGTTGATGAAACTAAGATTTTTATGCTTACTCTTTTGGGGGATGCAAACTTGTCCTCTAAACCGTAAAGCAGGTGCCATGTAGAGAGCAGGTGTGTGTGTGTGTGTGTCTAGTCATCTTTATTTCAATGGGGCATGTTTGCACACCCATGTCTACCTCATCCCAATGCACTATGCACCGGTCAATATGAATCTCTCTCTTTGCTTTTGCATAACTGTTTCACTTCAGCAGCCATTTCAGGTTCTGCTGCAGATTCTCGGCACATCTCATACCGAGGGAAGTCACAGCGGCCACATGGTACTGGTGGCCCACAGTCAGAGGAGAAAAAAAAGCAAACTAAAAAATTGCAGCAAGAAAAGACATAATAACAAACCTTCAAGTGTTTACCAAGTGGGTTTTTTTTTTTCTTTCTTCACATGCGTCTATATCACTTTATTCTGGGCTGTTATTCTTGCCCTCATGTTCAATTGACATGATGTTTCACCAACCAAACAATCCCGGTGCCAGTGCGCACGCATACAGTGCAGTGTGTCGGCTGTGTGTGTCGTCAGCATCGCGGCACTGCACTGCCTGAACATCCCAACCAGTGACTTACTGGCAAATACACAGGGCATAACACAAACACTGAGATTGTAATCATGCCAATAGACTAGTATAGATTGACTTTGTAAATGTGTGGGTATGTATCCCATCCAAGTTCTATGGAAATACATGGGTATACATCTGGTTGTGATGGGAAACGGTGGCTTTCTACCACTATGGAGGCTTGGCGAGTGGTTTTCTGAAGCTGGAAGGAAAATGGGAGTCTGTGGGAAATGCTGCATTGGAATGGAAACATAATTCCGTATTCCAGGGCAATGCAAAGATGCCTGTGCAAACGCTCAATGGCTTTAATGATCCTGATGTGTATTCATCTAGAGTAACATTATTAAGATAAGGTCTTAAAGTTCGATAGTTAACAGAGTGATGCTACATTTAAGCACATGTAAAATCTTAAATGAAGTATCAGTATTTTAACAGTAAGACCAAACTTTACATCACTGCAGTATTTTTCTTTTTACTTAATGAAAACAAAACAAAAAAAATCCAGTCAGTTGCTCCACTAGAAGCACAGATTTTATCTTCTGATTCTGATGGAGAATCACGAGGAAAGACAAGCTGATACACCTGTACACCTTTAACCCAAGACACAACATTTTGTAACTGCATATTTGTTGCAATATCAATACAAGTAAGTAAATGTCTGAGCTTGATGAAAGTCATTTGTTGTAATTCCCCCCCCCGTCCCTCATCTGCCTGTCCACGCCGTCTTTTCCCAACACTGACACTTCCTGTTCTTCTCCTTCTTCTTCACAACGTCCTACACAGATGACCTCTCACCTCCCTGCGTTTCATTTTCAATTGAGCGCCGCCTGTTTTACAACAGAGCAATAAAACGCAGGCAGGAAAAGTCCATGAAAGAGACCTTGTCCTGGATGAGGATTAATAGAAGTGGACAATAGCGCAGTGATTTGTGTTCCATGCCACCATTCATGGACAGAGTCACAGGTCACATTTAGATGTGTCAGATGGTTTTTATATGGCTCGTAGCAGACCGACCATGTGTGGGCAGAAATCACAATTATTATAAATCAATAGTTTAAAGAAGTCATTCATTCACATGGAAATAATGTCCTTCACTCCAACTGTGGCTCTCTCCCTCTTTGATATCCATAGTGTCTTATTTCGTTTTTAAGGTCAAACCATTTAGTAGCTAGCATATGTACACGTGTTTATAATCACGTTTTATGCATTTGGTATAAGATTTGTTTGGTTTTTTTTAAACCTATTATAATTTTTCATATCTCTTTCCTATTTACTTGATGCGTGTTCAACCCAGCCAATAATCATATTTGCAATTTGAATAGGAAATAGCGTAATAGCGTAAATATGTATGTACAGCTTTTTGACCACTTTGAAGCAACTATAGGCTTCTGTTTTGCAACATAATGCACATTGAGGCCGATGGTTTCATGCATCTATTTGTGTTTAAACCACAAACTAACCTAAGTAAGGATCAGAAGCTTGGTGACACAGTGACTACACCCATGGTTAGGTGGTTAATTAACTGGTAGCTTCTGTCTATTTTCTCTTATCTCTTTTCTTCCCTCTGACATTTGATTTTCCAACGTCTGACCTCACAACTTGCTTAGCACACTCGTTAGATCAGGCTGTTGGTTAATGAACAACAATTTTGTGTGAAAAAGATGCAGTTCTATCACGTCCTGTCTCATAACTGTCTGCAAATGTTTGTTCTTTTGAGACACCTTTTTTCACTCTGCCATAGTAAGATGAATGAAATGTTTTAACATATTATTATCACTTTCTCTGTAAATTATGCCTAAGAGCTTGTGCAGCTCTTCTGATCATAACAATTTTTAAGATAATGAACGGATTTCAACAAAGCACTGTTTTAAATCCAGTTAGGCCTGTTAGACTCATCTAATGGACAATAATGGATGAAAGAAATAAAAAACAATGCTTCATCTCTGGGATCAGGTGCACTACATAGCTCTCAGCTGCTTCCACTTTATGGTGACTAATACCCACTTGTCAAACGGTCATATCTTCATAGTTTGTCTGTGGGCATAGTTTAACTCGCAGACCTTCCAAAGCTTCCTTTCCCTTTTTTAAACATTGTACTTGTAGACAATCATGTAGAGAGTTTAAGACTGCTCAGAGGAAACATTTCCGCCTTTGCCGTTTGCCCATTTGCAGCTAATTAGACAGCATGTGACTGATTCAGGCCTGTTGTAAACACTGTTGCATCTGACTCCTATTACAAAGCAGAAATGAAATAAGCAAGGACCTGAGTGGGAAACAGCAGTAGCAGCAGCAGAAGTCGTCACACGGGCCCCTGATGCTTTGTTACAATGCAATGCCGAACTACATCATGAAATACTTTGCAGCCACTAATTAACACACACAGGCACTTTGGTTCCTGCCTCAGAAAATATACAAATTAGGAAAACATTTCCACTTGTGCTGAGGCAATACTCGCGTGATAGGAACAGGCTCACAAATCACTTTTAAGCGCTCCGAGCGCCTTCTCTCCAGCTCGAGCTGTGCATGCTGTGAGCTTAGAGATCTCAAAATCCCACACACACACATATATGAACACACATATTTTAGACACATTTCAACTGGCGAACAAACACTGTCATGTACTGTAGTCAGACAATGAACACAGCCATTCCTAAGACAACTCTGCCAAGAACAAATACATTGGAAACAAAGCAGACTCACACACCCCCACGCTCTTTTTCACAGTTGCTCCAGTCCCTGACACATAATTTATTCTCCCTTTCAAGCTAGCCACCGAGCAGCTGTTATGAGTAACGCTACATAACACGGAGCTCCTGGCTGCAAAAAAAAAACCCCACCGCTGATTTGCTAAATGAACATATGACTAATTAAAAACACAGTAAAGTGTGTGTAATTAATGAGTCCATTAGCTCTAGGTAATCTCAGGGATCCAGTGTTAACAAACTGTGAGAAGGCTGAGATGTCGGTGATTAACAATGTGGCCACATTGGCTTTAATTAACTACACAACCACAGTCACAACCAGATTCAATGAGCATATGTCAGTGTTTTGAGGGTTTTCTTGAGGGTCTCACTGTAGAATTAGATGTCACAGGCTATATGTGCCAGGCCTGAGAAAACAGAAATACGTTTTTTTTTTGTTTTTTTATAACCAGACTGCATCATGATGCATGGATGTATTTTTAAAGCCCATGGATTAAGACAAAAAGTCAAATCACTATAATGTGACACAAATAGTTACTTTTATACAACCAAACCAAAAAATCCTGCCACTATTTTATATCAGTGGCGATTAATGAATGAATATTAAATGCGGCTGTGTGTAATAAATAAATGAGAAATGGTGGAAATCAAAATTCTTAAGAAACAATGATTAATTGACTGCAGTACAAAATCAAGAATGATCGAATTTCGTGGCGGTAAACAGCCCCAGAGGTCCGTCAGCGTGTGCTCTTGCATTCATTCTCTGTGGAGGTGGTTTTATCTTATCACAACCATCTGCCAGGTCTGCTCCTGTTTTTTCCATAGAGATTGGAAAGGAGATAGTGTGGGCCAACAACACTTCACGGTGTAAAGAAGCCTGCCTCCTGCTGTCTTGAGAACTGCTTTCATCTCTGCAGCTCATTATACAGCACTTCCTTGGCTCAGGACCCAGCTATGATGCAAAGACAGTGGGTAGGAAACTTAATAAATTCCTTTTGTTTACCTTACGTCAGTGTGTGTGTGTGTGTGTGTGCTCATTGTCCAGTGCATGGAGAAATTGTAGAGACTGTTCTTTCCCCCCTAATGTTAGCTGAACAAAAATTACACTTTCTCAAATAGGAAGTGTTTGTCAGAAATTACAATAAATTTGCTTAATGATAATTTAAAAAAATCTCCATTGATTATCCCAGACAGCTTATTCCAATGGGACCAAACAGACATCTGTTGTGCACACAGAATAAATCCTACTGATTGAGGTGACCCTGACCTTTCATCTTCTTCCATCAAAAGGCCATTAAAACACAAAATCATTACAAGTGGTGGTCAAATGGTGAAAATCTGGATCTTAAAAAAATAAATAAAAAATGCTTGACATCCTTTAAGGACGACTTTAATAATTTTAAACTTGGTTCTTTTGGTTCTAGTTTGGGTAATACTTGTACATAAATGCCATTAAACTTCCCTTTGATACACCTACAGTATATAAAATATCTCTCTACTTTTAGCTGGAAAATACCTCTGGATGACATCACTTGGAGGAACCTTCAGTTCAGATTGTGTCATCTTGTTGCTCATACTATGAAGTTTGTGACCATGGTCAACCTGCTTTTCCAGATGGCATCGTCTGAACTCCTAATGTTGAAAACTCCTTCGGGTGATGTCATCTGGAGGAGTTTTTTAGCTAGAAGCAGGGAAACATTTTAATCTAGGGAAGTTAGAGTGAGGTGTAAAAGGATTAATGTACATTCACACCCTAAAATAAAGCCATAGGATGCTAGATGAAAATTTGTGAAGTCGCCAGATCAGATCAGAGACATCAGAGTTGGGGTTTAGACACTAGAGAAAAATGGTCAGGGTTTTAAAAACATTGAGGTTAACCTTCAAAGTCACTGCTCGTTCAACCATCACGTGACATGTGTCACGTGACTGATTAGAACAACTACAATAGCAGTAGTTTCACCCTGGACTGGAATGCTGCATCCCTGTGGGAAAGTCTTGTGCTTTCATAACCCAAACTGACTTTGCTCATTAGAACTTGCTGCAGCCATGTGTTCTTGGAATAGGAAACAATGACTTTTGAAAGCTCATGGACACCAAATCTGAGTTGGAAATCATTGCATTGCAGCGAAAATCCCAGTATACATGTGTGCAGTGGCAGAGCATTAACAGAGGAACTACAGTGTAGTACCTGCAGTAATAATGCCAGATAAAGGAAATTTCCTCAAACCTCAATGTGCTGCGGTGAATATCTGTGTTCATCTACACATGGATGTTTGCACATGCATGTCGTCTACCCATTTCCCATTTGGGAGACACACGGAGTGTCAGTCTATGAGGCTGTCAGTGCCTGCTCAGTGACAGCCTATAAGTTCCCCTGGTTGCGTTTCGGAATAACAACCACCCCCTTATTGAATAACCTCTGTTTCACCTAACCCTTCAGGGTGCCCCTCGTCTCCTTCCAAAAACCAAATCTAAGCTCAATATGAGCCTGGTTAGCCCCATTATTGATAAATCCACGTTCCGTACCCCAGCCGCTACAAATTACCATATTATAGGGCTTACAGGTATTAGTTTTGAGAGGCCCTGACCCAAATCAAATGAGATATGCCTGGATTGCTTTTGTCTGCCAAGGCAGGCAGTGATGGAGACACTGGCTGGAGTCTGACGGTCCGATATGGGAGGAGACACAGAGACTTAGGACCAACATATGAGGCAGAATAAGGGTGGTGTCATCTATAGTCACAACTGATCAATCTCAGAAGACTGCAGGGGGACCACAGGCCAGACGGATCCCTGTCCAACGGCTTGGTACTTTGTGTTGCCACACAACTGTAGTTCAAAGTGCACACGTTTCAGAATTATGCAGAGCTGCTCTGGTGGCATGGACATTTTTGTTTGTTGAGTTGATCTCACCACAGCCAAAAAGCAGCACATTGTCATAGTAGGATACATGTCTCCTCCTCCCTTTTGAAACATGTTAGAATTTTTCAGTGCTTTTGCATAGAACAGTAGGTAGTAATTATTGTAAATGTATCTACTTGCCAAACTAACAGATTAGCTGGAACAACTTCCAACATGATATGCACAGGTTATCAATAAATAGTAAGAAAAGGTTTCATGTTTTTCTTTAACTATGCACTGACGGAGATTAGGCTTTTAAAATGCTTGGATTAATAATGAATTTTTGAATAAGCCAAAAACCAAAGGCACAACGGTGCTTCTAATTTAAAAAAGTGCCACAGTTGCCACAGGTTTCTACTTTCTGTTCTGGAGGTAGAGCCATCGTCCACCAATCCCCCAGTTGTTGAGCAAGACACTGAACTCCAACTTAGTTGCTCCCGGTGAGTGTTGGCCAGCTGCATAGCAGCTCCCCCACCGGTGTGTGATTCTGAGTGTGAATAAGAAGCAGTGTAAAGCGCTTTGAGTGCCAATAGGTAGAAAAGCGCTATATAAGTGCAGAACATTTACCAATCTAGTTTCAAGATGATTGCATGCACTGTGATTGATAGCGTAATTGATTGCCTTCTCATTGGCTGATAAAACAGTTGTAGTTGCAGTGCGGATTTTGAAGTCCACACTTTTTAAAAAAGTATTTCTATGGTAGTATTTTCTATGGTAAAGACTGTGGTCACTGCATATCCCATGGTCAGCGATACTTGTGGCCATGCTCTCTGGATACTGCTACTACATGAAAAGAAGAACTCAGAAGTCTGTCCCGCCCTGGCAGCACCTTTCTTCTATTCCATCCCTTCCATACGACATTATCGCGCTAACTCTCAGGTATTTAAGTTAAATATCAACTGTTCTCAGTGGCTTGCATTTTGACTCAAGAGTAGTTACTTTGTGCTGTGAGCCTTGTTCAGTTTAGAAGCAAATATTGCAATCTGAAGAATGGATTATTCATAATTGATATGCTTACAAGTTGTTGTAGCGGGTCAAAGATTTTATCAAATGTAATTTTATTTAGGCAAAGGTTAGTTTCGGGATAATAAGCTACTGTAAACTATCTGTCCGTAGACTCTCGGAGTGAATGAGAAAGACATTTCTCCCCAAAAATACTATTATTTTGTTCATATTATCTTATATTTTTAGATTTGTCCCTGCCAACTTTACCATTTAGCTAACTTGGCTGCCAAAAACATCCCCCACGGATTTCGCACAACTACCTACTTTGTCCGTGAGTGCAGGGGATGTCTCAAACACATGCTTAAATGACTCAATCCAGCATACGCTCTGGCTGCAGTTATATCACCCGAGGCTGAGGGCTGAGGTCGGAATGATGAGTTTGCCAAAATAAGGAATCGCTAGAATTGTCATTCCTCGCCTATCAACACCTCAGGCCCCCACAGAGGGATAGCAGGCAGAGGGGAAGTGAACGGTAAATACTTTCTGAAGATGAGAGACAGATGGTTGGACTACTGCAGGGAGAAAAATGACAAGAAAGCAAGAAGCTATGCAATCGCTAAAGTATTGAGCGACAAGTTCAAAATTTTGCAGGCCAACTCCTACATTGTATTATGAAAACACATCACCATTCTACAGTAAACCTGAGATAATGAAGATTTTTGATGCGTTGTAAGAAAACAGCCCCATCACATATTTCTGAACTTAGGACAAACCTCGCCGTTTCCCCTGCTTCCAGTCTTTATGCTAACATAAGCTGAATTCCGTTGCGAATTTCGCTTTTCATTCTCTCTTACAACAAAGCTGATACCGCGGATGGCCACGGATCATTCAGACCTGACCCGAGACATGAAAATAGACTCGACCCGACTCGATTAAACTGAGCATACGGCAGACTGTGAAGACCTGCACAGCAGATTAAGACTAGAGAAGCAGAGTGACAGGTGGAACAACTGGAAAGTGGAAAAAAAAAAAAATGCTACATTAGGAAGAAGAAATGTGAAAGATAAGATTCAAACAGACAGTAAAATGACTGACAGGACTGAGAAAGATGAAAAGAAAAGAGTGGCCTACCCAACTGTAAATATTAAAACCAGCCCTCACAGTTCGAGGACCAGGCTTCCACTCACGTTACTCAAGAACGATCTTGACAGTGTTGATATTTTACAGCTTGTTTTAACCCAGAATATATTCGTCTCCTCTGCACCAGGGACACATGTCCAACTTCATACCAGCAAGTAAGAGGTCAAAAGGCAGGAGGAAGGAATGCAGCACCACGGGAGTGAACATAATGAAGTCATCACACTTTGACCTCACAGTGGCTGATGGGAAATTTAATGGGGGGTCATCATTTCAGTCATAATGCCTTTTTGGATGGAACTCACTGTCAAGTTCAGTCTCATTTGGTGTGTGTTTTGCTTATTCAGTACAGTTTGTCACTATAATCTTACATAAAAGGAAGCTAAATCCAAAAGCTGCAGCTTCAGTGTCCTTTAGTTCCCTTCTGACCCAGGTCAAACCCGCTTTGGAAATGCTACATATGGCAAGGAAATAATATACCTCCAACTGCTCCACATGAGATGTACCAAGCCGGTGATGTGCTGTGAAGCAATTTTGGCGACTGAATTAAAAACATCCAAGTACATTGTGTGATGCACATTGGCCTAAGCACATCTGAACTGAACATAAACTCCCACCAACTTGTAAGTTTCTTGAAAAACAATAACTTGAACTATGCAAAATGTTGGAAATGTAGGATGATTTTATTTTATCTTTATATGTGTGCTGGGAGCTGAGAGGCAGGAGTGGAAAAGGACATTAGCGCCTCTGCTTTATACACCCAAAAACATGGAAGTTTATGGAACATTCAGGCAATATCTGGCCAAAATGTCAAAAAATTTTGATTTTATTCGGGACGCAGAAATTAATTAGGTGCTATGTTACAATTCAGTATCCAACTCTCCTTAATAGATTATAGGAATAAACATTTGTGTCTCATTAGTAACCAAACATATAAACTGGCCAAAGAAACGCTTTGTGAAATAAAAAAAAAACAACTTAATGAATGAAGGGGAACTAACCTGCCTAGTGTAGAGAAAAAAGAAAGAAGTTTGAGGAGCTATTTATGACATATTCCAGCAAGTCACAGCTGACTTGCAGTTCGGGCTCATCTGTCTTGAAATAAACACTTTTAAAAGGAGTGTTTTTCAAAGAACCGTGTCAACTTATTGTCACGTTATTAACCAAGCTGAAAGCTTGCTAACCGACAATTACCTCGAAGTTAGGGGACTACAGTAGATCCTGAAACTGGCCCTGTGAGCAGCCATTGCGTCATGATGTCAGCGCTTCGAACCAAATATTGCATGCAGACAAATTAGTTTCGTCTTTCCAATTTCTGGAGGGCCTGCGCCTTTCTGGGCGACTCGGTGCAATATAGGTTGATTCACCACTGTCCCACATACCAAATAGTGTGTCTGCGTATAATGATGGTCAGAAGGTCATCGTCAGCCTCTCCACTGCTGCCCAAATGCCCACTGACAGTTTATGGAGCAGCCGTTTACTTTGAGGTGATGTCGCTCTGACTCATGCCTCTGATGACTCAGCATACAATGTGAAGGTCCCATTAATTTAGGCCACTTAAGGCGATTTTCCAGTTAGATTTGTTTTCTAATGAGGCAGGGCAGGGCAATTAGGTGATTAGGGTTATGGCAGCACTGTGCTTTTTTAGGCATACGGGAGTGGACAGAATCTAGCCCACTGTCTAAACTGTGAAGGAGTCATTAGATAAATAGATGACAACAAACCGAACAGAGTCGAGAGCTCCGCACTTAGAGGAATGGTTAGGGTTTCATTTCTACACACTGTGTCCTAGCAAACCTGTGGCCGCGTACGTCCTTTTAAAGACACTTTAAGCTAACAAGGTGGCATGAAAACCTGTCAAATGTGAAAGACTGCCTCACTGAAACTGTCGAAAGGACGCGAGGACTGGCTGAGGAATTCCAGAGGGCTCCAAAAGGGGAGGAAAATGTTAAGAAGCAAGGCATGAAAGAATAAAAAAAAAAAAAAAAAAAAAAAAAGCAGCCGGTTTCCTATCAGTCATAGCAACCTATATTTGTTACCTTTCCTGTGTAAACTCCGTTCTGTGGTCAGGATGACCAATCGCTTCACAGGCTGCTCTCACTTTTCAGCACCTAGCACACATGTCTAGACCCGAAAGGTGTTAGAAAGGGCTTCAAGTAACTGTGTATGTGTGTGTGTGTGCGCGCTTCTACGCAATGATCCATCTTGCCATTATTGTACCACATGGAAACATGGTGCTGAAAGGCACTGGCTGGATCTCAGTTGACAAGCAGACCCCAGAGTTGTGCACTGAGGCCGACCCTGCAGCCACTTGTATGAGTCCCAGAGGAGTCGCTGTTTGAATCCAGTCCACATGAATAATAGTACATCACAATATTTTTTGCCACGTTAATGTGACTGGCAACAAATCGGGTGATGATGTTCCACCTTACTGTATTAACTGCACAGTCACGACCAGAAGGGCCTTAGCCTGGGCATTATGACAGTGTCTCCAACACCACTAAATGTCATAGCAGCAGCTATTCATTGTAAATACGCTCATGGGCTGAACTTTATCACAAAGTTTCCAGTTAGTTTATGTTCCCCTAAAGCTCCGAGGGACTTTTACGATGGTCCCACCAATAATTTTACCCTAGAAATCGGACTGTCCTGCATTTGCTATCAAAATCCCCTGCAGCAAGACACCGAGTCTGAAGATAAATGTCTACTTTCATGTCCTGCACAGTACGTAATCCACGTGTACAACTCTGTAGTTTCAGTAGTTGTGTAATTAGTTTCTGGGGCAGAAGAGGTATGGTTTGACTTGGCTCTGTGGATGGTGCTGCCGTCAAACACCATAACACAGTCCTGCCCCTGATAGCCCTGACGGAGTTGTTTTGTCTCCCTGTACCGTCACAGAAAATTCAGGTAAGGGATTTACTAAACAAAACAGTGTCTGAGAAAGAGACCGAGGGAAAGAAAAAGAGAGTGAAAGAAACATTACGAGACCTCTCCCTATGTTTACCTTTGCAATTTTGTCCAATTTGTCTAAATTGCTTAGCTGACCTCTTAGAAAAAAAAAAGCATATGCTTAATGTCAAAAAGCACCAAAATATGACTGATCACCTTAATTTTGTCCATTTGGCGCCTTGGCACAAGACTCTAAATTGTGTATTCTTTCCATGGCGCCAAACCACTCGCTCTGCATTTAATTAATTTCCTCTTATTTATGTGACTAAAACTTTAGAGGAGTTTTTTCTTTAGGTAATGTAGACTTTTCTGTGTTTGGAAGAGCCAGACTGTTGGACCTTTAGTTAATCATCCTTTACAGTCACTTAAATTATCTCATTTTGTTCGCTTCCGTTTTTGTCGCTGTGGAGTTTTCATTTTCTTTTTGAGCTTAAAAAAAAAAAAAAACGGAGAAATTAATTTGTCAAAATCCGATTATTAGATTGCTAGAAGATGAAATTACTGCCATCAGGGAAACTCTGAGAGTAATGTTGGTGCATGTTTCTGGTGGCAGGGTAATGAGCAAAATGGCTTTTATACCACATTGACGCAAAGCAAAGATCTGGCCCAATTTCCTAGTTGATTTGGCTTCCCATGGATCATACTTCAGGAAAATGAAGGCAGATAGAGAGAAAAAAAAAACAAAAAAAAAAAACAATGCCACTACTATCAAGGATCCGAGGGCATTTCTTAAAGGTAGCATTCATGTTTGAAGCGCTGCATCGAGTGAACAAGTTGCAGATACAATCTTAATGTAATTCCACTAATTTGGAAACGCAATTAGAACAAAAATAATCAAGTCACATTTGCTTTATTTAGAGATGAGAATTAGCTTAAGTAAAACTCTACTGGACAGTTTTTAAATGCAGCATGTCAGGCTTCAGGTTTTAATGTGCATTCCTTTCTCCTTTTCCCTTCATTCTAGCCAAAAGGTAGAACATGTTTTCTTTCTCTCCTCCCCATATTTAATACAGCTCTGCGCTTGTTTACCTGAAGGCCCCAGCCTTTCCCGTAAGTGAGCCGTCAATCCATCATCTCCACACTGGGTAACCAGACCAGATCTGTTTCCACTGGGGTGTAAGCCCCTCTGCAGAGGGACCTGCCCATGGGTGGACAGGTTGGGAAACAGGGGGTAGATCTGTGTGGCAGGAGGGAAGATGACAGAGGCTTTGGATTAAACAGATAGAAAATTGGATGGCTGCTTGTTCACGTGTTCCTGGTGAACTTCAACCAAAGACAACAATCAACAGAGGTGCAGTAACCATCTTAAAAGTTCTCAGCAGAAGGTCAAGTTCTGTAGGTGATCAGGTCCCGGCTTTTAAGCACCATCCAAACGGTCGAAAGCTGCTGTGCATGAATACTAAACACACCTGGGAGCAGCTTCAGTACATAGAACTGTACATGTGTGTACAAATAGTGTTGTTTTCAGCAGAATTATGAAGCTGTATGTGAGCACGCTTTGGTTTTATAAAGCTCACTCTTGTTGAACTTGGGGAATGTGTTAAGGGCTCATTCCCAATCCCACAGAGAGTGAGCCATCGACACATATTTAAAAAAACTCACCTGCTTGCATGTCAATACATCGGCCTGCTGCATGTGTCTTTGACCTGCAAAAAGGATCAGGAAGAAGCACTTTTTAAACCAAATTCTGCCACATTAAAAAAGGGAAAGTGACCACATAAAATAATAATAGAGTATTTATAATACTAACACTGGTCCAATACATTTAACATTTAAATTTAATGAAAATATCATTTTAAATGCGGGAAATTACATGCATTTGCATATAAACATTATTACATCAGCTGCATCAGCCTCTGATTCCTGAGTGACACTTGCTACCAACCTGTCAAACATAAGTGAGGGAATAAATCATTCTGGGTTATGAGCCATCATTTAACCTGATGACTGATGATAGGCAACGAAACAAACAAAAAGCAACCAACAATGCACACAACTGAATACAAGGATTTAATGGTGGAACCGGAATCTGTGTGTGTGTGAGACAGGATGCAGAAACAAGCTGAGCACCACTGATCACTCCCCTAGCGGTGTCTTCAGTTCTGTATCATTGCAGTGACCCAATCTGAAACAACGCCAGTGGCAGTTCATTTATTATAGCCAAGCCTGCTGTTTCAGGCCGTGTGTGATACACACACGTGTGAGGAGGTGTCTCCCACTCCTTTAAACACAAGCGTCGGGGTCCCCTGGTATATTTTGTGGCGAGCTCTGACTCTGCTGTGCCCTCTGTGCCTTGTGATATTTGATTTGTCTCACACACTGGGTTCCCACTGACTGAGAGTGTTGCCTTGTTCATTAGTCAAGTTTCAGTACTGCCCATCAACATCAATTAGTGTTTTGTTGCAGACATGACACATGTGCATCAGGATCAGAGGATAAGCAATATTTATTGATGGAGCCTTTCCAGATGTGTAAGCTGCCCACCACCACAGGCACCAATGCCATGGACCCCCACACAATCAGAGATGCAGGCTTTTGAACTGTCTGCTGATAACAAGCTGGATGGTCCCTCTCCTCTCTAGTCCACAGGACAAGACATCCATGGTTTCCAAAAAGAATTTCAAATTTTGATCCATCTGACCACAGAACAGTTTTTTCATTTTGCCTCACACCATTTTAAAGTTTGGCCCAGAGAACACAGCAGCATTTCTGGATCGTTTTCACATGTGGCTTCTTCTTTGCATGATACAGCTTTAACTTACTTCTGTGGATTGCAAAGAGAACTGTGACAGTGATTTCTGGAAGTGTTGCTGAGCCCATGCGATGATGTCGAGTAGAGAATCAGGCCTGTTTTTAATGCAGCGCCGCCTGAGGACCCAAAGATCACGTGCATCAAGTTCTGACCTTCAGCCTTGTCCCTTGTGCACAGAGATTCCTCCTGATTCTTTGAATGTTGTGATAATGTTATATACTGTAGATGGTGGGATCTTCAAAGTCTTCACAATTTTACGTCAAGGAACATTTTACTGAAATTGTTCCACAATTTTTAGACCCAGTTTGTCACAGTTTGGTGAACCTGTGTCCATCTTTACATTTGAGAGACTTTTGAGGTCATGTTAGTGACCTGTTGCCAATTAACTTCATTAGTTGTCAAATGCTCGTCCATTTCTTTTTTATTTGCAGCCTTTTCCAGCCTTTTGTTGACCCTCTTCCAGCAAATTTTTTTATTTTTATTTTTGTCTTTTCATCTTATCCCGTGAGTTCAGGGTCACCACAGCGGATCATTGTCCGCATGTTGATTTGGGAGTTTTTATGCCGGATGCTCTTCCTGACGCAACCCTCCCCAATTTCTACCGGGCTTGGACCGTCACTGCACAGCTGGGGAGGGGAATGGGCTGTTAGGGGTTCAGTGTCCTGCCCAGAGACACTTCGACATATAGCTGGGCCTGGGGATCGAACCGCTGACCCTGTGGTCCGTGGACGACTGCCATTACCAACTGGAATTAGATAATAATTTCCATGAAATTTTTTTTTGTTGCAGCATCTGATATGTTGTTTATGTTCTATTGTTATTACATTTTGGGTGGATGAGATTTGCAAATCATTGCATTCAGTTCTTATATATACGTTTCATACATAGTCCCAATTTTGGGGGGAATCAGGGTTTTATTATTTGCCACAAGGAGACACAAGGTTTACCACAGCTGCACTACCCACCCTTTCTCTCTCTCTGGGAGTCCCTGCAGACTCGTGGCTTAAGCGTTGCAGTGATTTGTTTAATGAAGTGCCAAGCTGTAGTCGGTCATGCTTCCTCTCAGCACAGATACACAGTGACACGCGGGATATGCTCGGGTTCATCTCAGGAAGGCCTGCACTGTGTGGAACCACTGCAGGAATAACAACCTGATTCCCAGCAAAAATATTTACAACACAACTGCATTGAACTTGCAGACAGTGTAATTAGCCATATTGATGAAGCGTCGGCGGCTTGATGCATCATCCTGGTGGCAACAGGTTTGTGTTATATCTGAGGCGAAAAAGAAAATATCTGAATGTACATTTGTTTGCTTTTCTGCCAAGAAAACGTGGCCGGACATGCACGCAGCCTACGCTACGCAGGAAGCCTTGTGAAAGTTTGTCCCTGTTGTTGATTTGTTTTCTTTATTCCTTTAGCGGTGTTCTTTTATGACTCCCATGGTGTGTGATACATCACAGCATCAGAGCGGGGGACAGTTTCATGACATAATTCACGCTACATTTCCAACCATGAGGCAGTTTTTGATTAGGGCTGTAAATCTCCTTTACCTTTTTCTGTCTACTACTCTCTCTCACACACACACACACACACACACAATGTGACACACATTGACAGATGTCTATTAAACTACAACTTCAATATTGTTCTATGTCTCTTTATTCAGATCCATATACATTTTCTTAACGGGAAGGAGGCCCTTGTTTGCCTAAGCGTATATTTAAAGAGAGTTTAGAACCTTAGATAATCAGTGGCTGATCCGTCAAATAAACCAGTTTCTCATATTTATGTTTTTGACATATTTGGGTTGATGTTAGTGTAGGGAAACTAGATGAAGAAACAAAAAAGCCAACTCAAATCTCCTCGTGTTGGCTTCTCTTTTTGCGGTTCCTCTTTTTGCGGTTCCTCTTTTTGCGGTTCACAGACATTTAACTATCTCGGTTAAAACCTAGTGTCAAAGTAAAAAGAAGTAAAGAAGAATCATGGTAAAGTCCCAGTGACTGTTGGGTGATATGAATGAGCTCCTGTTACTTCCATATTGCATCATGAAAAAGTAAAGTGGGCCACAAGTTAAACAAAGTTCACAAAAGTGAACTGCAATTTCAGTTATGGAGCTAATATTAGTTAGTGCTCTTCTACAAAACTTGTAGCATAGGTGCCAAATTGGCACATATTTTAAACAGTCAACAACACTGGATAATAATTTGGCACAAATACATCGGGGCCACTAAATAAACTTTGTTCAGGTTTCGTCAACATTGTGATTCTGCTTGGTCACGTGACCATGCATCAGGTGACTGGTTAAAACAAGCAAGAGAAAACTGATTCAAAGTTCAGACAGTGCCCCACAGTATTACATCTTTGTTGGTTGTGTCTTTCCTGCTTATAGAAAGGACTTACAGAGTTGTATTTTACAGTGTGAAAGATTTTTTTAAAAAAAGCCTGCAAGATTTGTCCATCTGTTCAGCATTTGCTTCATAATTTGAAAAAATAAATACTTAAGTGAATTTACTTAACTGAGTAAAAAACTGTAATACTGGAATATGGCTGCTTAACACTTGGTCGAGGGACACGGTTAAAAATTAGCCTTCTGACTAACACTGGCACATTAATATGGCTGAGGAATACCGTGCAATGTCCCTAAAATGAAACTGAAGAACGAAAAATGCTGATCAGGATGGGGTGAAGCTGGATTTGGTTTAGATTTCTGATGTTTCACAGGTGAATATCAGTCCACTGAGAGATACTGTACACCAACTGACCTTGGCAATCTGTCAAGACAAAAGTGAATATGGCTAAAGAAAAAGCACAAATTGTAATTGAATTCCCCCCTTCCTGCATTAAATAGTGTTACCCCAAGTAATTTAAAGTTACACTAGTTATAATAAATGATAATAAACGATTCAGCGGTCAAAGTGACTGGAAATAGAAAACTTTCAAAAAACAATTCATTAAAAGAAGTTATTTGAGAATATTGAGTCTAACTTCAAGCTTGTAGGCTGCCACTGTAACTAACCTCTCGAACCAAAATACATCCCAACTAACAGCCAAATTACTTACATCACCTCCTGGATGTGGAGCTTTGCATCCAAGTGTACCAGACAGAAAAATTGAATTAAGTTTGTAACAAAAGTTCATGGTTCCCTTCCAAACTGGAACCATGAAGTCCATAAACAAACTGTTGTTTTTAAACTGGGTTATAATTTCCACGCTGCAGAGTCCTCAGCTTTATTTGCAGGAAGCTAAATAGAGAATGGTGAATGACTAATGTAGGGGATGACACTGTAGTTTTAGAGGACACAGCGCTATAAAATCATTTCATCATTACGCTGTCAAGCGCGTGGAATTTTCCTGCATCACTCATGGTGAGAGGTGAGGGACGGAGGGGATTGAATTAATATATGGTCCACATGAGACACTGGGACACTTGTCTGAAAGGTTTAAAAAATGCACCACATCCACATTGTTGCCACGACTACATTTGTGCCTCACGTAGATTGCACGCTATGCCCCTCTTGCTGTAATAGTCATAAAAAGTTTCCCTCGTGTCACCAAAATGACAGTTAAACTTATAATTCAGCTAATTATGGTTATGCTTTCATATTTCCCCTGCCCTGTTTTCTTCTTTTTTCATTACTCTTACAAAAACACATAAATCAGAAAAGTATACATCGTACCCCTGCAACACAATGCACCGGGGGATACCCCTTAACTATCCTAACACGTATCAAATTCAAATTTCTACTGACATTCCAGTTCCCCAATCCTCAGCTCGGGTGTCAGAAAATAACACAGAGGGACTCTCGCCCTGCTCTCCCCTCGCATTATCCCCAGTTTAAAAGGTAAACAGAGCGAAGAGCAGGTGGTTGTGGGGGATTCTTGCCGAGACTTGGATGTAATGTCTGGTGGCAATTAGGTGTAATACAGGATGTCAAAGCCCACAGCCGCTAGCCTCAGATATCTGCTGCCTAATGTTAACTTTACAGATTCACTTTGGCATATGGCTTTGACTGCACAGCCCAGGGCCAAATTAGTGAAAGCTATTACCTCCTTTCCTTCTGTGGCAAAGGGCAAAGAAGAAAAAAAAAAAAAATCCAGCTCACAGAGAAAAATGCTTGCCCAACATGAAATTTAGAAGTAGATGGAGCTCTGAAAACAGCTTGGTGCAGTTGTGTGTGTGTGTCGTATCTCAGATGAACCCTTGCTGTAAACTAAAGCAAATCTGTGGATAGCAGTGTCTCTCCAAGGCATCATCCTGAGGCCAGTTACCAAGCTGAAAGTAGACAGCAGAGGTCTCAGGGGGCAGCAAGTAGATCCCCAGTGAAAGGAGCAGCACTGCTTGTGCAGTAACCAGATCTGTGGTATCCATAGTAAGTCAGCTCAATGCAGCAGACGTAGACTGACTTTATTAAACTGGCTATATGATGGGACATGCTGTAGATTATATAACACCAAAATCCCAAAATTAAACTGTAGTATGTTTGAATCAAGTCTGTTTTGAAACACTAGTCATGAAGTCTTGTGAACACTGACTGTAATCGATCCTCCATTCTTTTCATACTGGCCACAGTTCTGATTATATTCAAATGTTTATCTGAAGCTAATGTAAGCTCTCAGCAGCCATAGTCAGTCCACTCAACTGCTTAGCTTAGACTATTCAATACATATTCCCTGTAGCCTCTGTCCAATCAATCGGGAGCATGGACTCCCCGTTGAGTTGCAAGGCACCAGGCAGAAACAAAAACAGAGAATTAAGGCTGCACCTCTGCAGGTTAACAACTTATCAAGACCCACTTGGAAGATTAGAAGCTTTACATTGTGTTCAGATAAAATTAAAAAGAGATTTGTGCACAGATCAGCAAAACTGGCTTTGTCTTTTGTCTTTTTCTCTGAGAGAGAAAAAGAAAAGTTATTCTTTTTTTGGTTTAAGATGTAAACTTAAGTTTAGGTCATTTTAACATCAGCCCATCATAATAATATAAGGATTTTGGACTGTAAATCTCAACGACTGTCATCAAAGTGGGTGTCCTTACACATTCATCGCCCGAATTAAAGTGTAAAACTGTTTTTAAAATAATGCAGCTCCTGCAAGTAGAACAGCGTGAGTCATGCTGAAACAGAGCATGCACACACACCAAGCCTTCCCTGAATAAATAAAGTAAAAATCAACTATGTAAGCAATGAATCATACCCGAACTCCCCTATACTTCATTCGCCTACACTCCATCATTTGGTGATATAAATAGTCAGACCACAATTTTCATCAATTTCCATAGGGTAACAGTCAAGCATGGATATAACACAGGAAGTGTTGTTACATGGAAGTAGCAGTCAAGCTGCACTACACAGGCCTCCTCCTGCTGATATCTTATCAAACGTCTCTAAAGGAAGAAGCGTTTCTGTGTTTTAGCCTAGGCTCACAAATGTAAATGGAGAAGACATGTCTGTATGAGTATGGGAGCAGTTAAACACATCATGTGATCTTCAAGGGTGCAACCCGTGGTGTATGTCCAGTCCTTAGATGGTTGATATCATACATCTGCAATCTGTTTATTGTTTCAATAACTGTAAACCTCACTTCCAGGAAAGCTGGAATGCAATGTTAAATGTAAATAATAACACAGTGCATTGATTTGCACATCGTTTGAAACCAATTTTTTATTGTAAATAGTATGAAGAAAACATGTCAGATGTTGAAACTCAGGGATTTGCTTTTGAAAAACAATGTATGCTAATTACGAATTTGATGCCAGCAACGTGTTGCGTACATGCTAACAACACAGAAGCTGGGACAGAGACAGCAGCAGATTGACACAGATGAGTCCTAAGAGGTGGGGATGGAACGAGCTTTGGAGAAAAAAACGAATAATGTAAAACTGTAAAACTTGTATAATTTCATCATCTATAGCTGCGTTATTGAAAGAAACAGAGAATCCAAACAAATCTCTCTACACAATATACAATGCTGAAACCCAACGGTGAATAATCAATGAAACGTTGGGCCCTCAGGAAGCACTGCATTCAAAACAGACGCACTTCTCTGGTGGAAGTGCTTGCAGGGGCTCTGAAACACCTCTGTAATCCTCTGTCAGTAAACAGTTTATAGCAGCATCCACAACTACAAGTTAAAACTACTGTACCACAACAAGAACCACGATCCAGAAACTGTACACTGCCTTCTCATTTCCGGGGGGAAATCGTGCAGGTCATTTAGGCTTTCTTATAAGGACAAAAGCCAGGCTCGTAATGTGATGTATATGCTGTACAGACTGCATACCAGCATCCATACATGAATCAGTCTGGTCTGCTCTCAAATTATCACCAGGAAATGTTGGATTTTCCTCTGGAGGATGAAGGACTAGATGTCACTAATGTAACATTTGTAAAGAGTACACATAGGAATGACCTCCGTGCAGAGCCACACTGCCTGCATTTACTAGATGAGCTTACAACAGCAGACAGATGGAAATGTGATCAAATAAACACTTCTGTAAATCCATTCAGAGTTCACCTATACAACCACCGGCGGCACAAGTCCACTGAACCCAAAACTTCACGGCTTACAGCGCAAAATCCACCGAAACATCTGTGTGGCACTGGAAGGTAATGGAAAGACGTTTTGGGGAGCGACCAAAAACCGCAGGAGGAAGTTGCATGTCAGTGCTCTCCCATACGTGAAAATGCCGGAGCGTTTGCCAGGTGTCAGCACCAATTGATGCCAATGTCCATCATTGAAGCGTGGCACGATGGATTTCACATGATCCGCCACGCCCCCTGAAAGCGCCACGTGAAAGCGATTCGACACAGCAGCAGGTAGGGTTAGGAAAGGATCCACGCAGACTCACGCAAGCTGCAGATTGTGTGCTCAGATGGTTGGCTGGCCTTCAGTTTGTGTCCCTGTGTGATAAACTCCCATTACAAGTCACCTGGTTGCTGAACACAACTGTACTACCACATGCTATTTAGAGCCACTGATCCTTATTGAAAACACATGTCCTGCAGGGGGGGGGAGGGAGGTGTGTGTATACTGTATACTTGTGTGTATGTATGTGTGGGGGTAAAGTCTTGAAAATTAAAACAGAGGGAGATGAAAGGATGAAGATGCCTCCGTGTTTCTGCCTTCATGCTGCAGCATGTTTCCTCTATTACTAAAGACAGCAGGGCCGTAACCTTCACACATGTTAGAATATCTGTGACATGGACAGATGGTGAGCTTTAGGCCCAAGTTTAATATGGCTGTAAAATATGGCAGCTAACTTAAACTGTATTTCTGCTCTTTACTTCAGCTGTTCACAGCTCTGACACTTCTGGTGTTCTGTCCACCGCAAAATAAATGGCTGCATAAAGCTGCTGCTGCGTGGGAGCCAGAAACAAACAAAAAAAAAATAGTCTAGTGGAGATGAAGAACACGAGACCAAGACAGGTTTAACTCTGCGCTGCACTTACAGTATATGTAATAACCTAGGATGTTCTTTGCGTCTCTTCAGTGAAGCTGAGCTCTTTTTCTGCAAGTCTGTCACCTGATTTTTTTCACACACATTCAGACAAGCATGAAGTAAAAAAAACAAACAAGAGCCAAATGAATAAAGTCTGGAACGGGCCATTGTCGAAGTTGGCAACAGAATCGCGCGCACAAAAATACACCACATGGACATATGTAAGCCTACAAACACGCTCCTACACACACTTTAGAAAGTGACAATGGAAGAGGACTGAGAATCTAATCTTGCATAAGCTAGAAGACGAGACGCTCAGTGTTTGGTCATCCTCTCACCCATCCATCTACAACGCTCACCTCTCCTCTAAAACTAGTCTTAATAGCAGATCTATTGTTTTCATGTGTCATGGAGGTGGAAGGAACCTGCAGTTGCCATGTTGCTGCCAGGCCGGTATTTCCGCACGGTGCCAGAGGTCTGTACAATAAGGTATTATGTGTCTGGTCTTACATTCACCAGCTAGATTGAAATCAAAGTAGCAAAATGTAGGTTGTTCAAAGACATAGATACTTTGCCTGGGTCACAACTATTTAACAACAAATTAAACTGAGCAAATAGCTAAGAGCCTTCCAGCCTTCCATATGTCTCAGCTGGCAACGAAGTCTTCGACCCTAACAGATGCATTAATTATCTGAATAAACTGAATGACCAGTTTGTCCCAGCAATGGATTTTTTTCCTTCCTGATGCCACAGGCATATTTCAAGGTGACAGAAATTCATTGGGCTCAAACTTTGAAAGAGGGCTTCAGGGAGCACGAGACACCATTTGTCCTCATGGACTGACCCAACTGAGTACCTTTGGGATGTGCTGGGGAAAATTCTACACAGTGGTCTGACAGTGTTGTGACATTGCATGAGCTAATCAAATGCATGCTGTAATCAAAGCTAAAGACAGATTAGTGCGCTGGACTTTTCTTACTTTTAAAACTTTTCGGTACATCAAGTGCAAGAGCTCTCATAGGCTGAAGTAGCCTTAAAGTTAGCTGACTTATCTACAAATGACTAGTTAAATTAGACTATAGCCGTCTCATTGTGCTTGTTATAATATACTGTTTGGAATTAGTTGTAAACACACTACATATACAGTTTGCACTTAATCAGTTTTAATAGTTATAAAATTAATTAACTGCTGGTGATGGTGGGTTTGTACCCAGTTTTGAAAATCGTGTTGACAACTGTCTGACATTCCTGGGATCTCCGACTCATAATTGCACATCACATAACCCAGGATTAGGATTGGAAACCGTTAGACTAGCTCTGTCCAAAGGTCAATAACTCTAAAAGCTCTAATGCTTATTATTGTAATGTATGTTGTGTTCACGTCAAATGAACAAGACACAAACTATCGCTTTATTGGCAGTAACATTTCCCTTTTAATAAGTGATCTGAGAGAATTGAAAATCCCAAACCTTGAACACTCATTCCCGTCCTTCCACTGAGCCTGTCTATAGAAACGTGCGTTCGCAGACCAACAATCTGGCCATGACTCAAAAGTCATGCAATGTAAATATACCTCTTTGTAAAATGGAGACACATAGTGTATTTTATGCTAAAAATGGAAACAAATTGTATGATGTTTTTTTTTTCTCTCCTTAAAGCTTGAGACAAGTTGAGTGCAGGCAGAGCAGAGCAACCTTTATAGCTGTATTTCTTTAAAACTCATGGAGAGTGCCATTAATGTGAGACCGCATCATGAAAATGGATGGGATAAAAAGCGTTTCTATGCCCACTTGCCTGTGTCTGTATTACGAGACCAGACAGAGGGTATTTCAAATAAATACAGGATGCCACAGAAATGTACACTTCCCTCTAGAGAACCAGGGGCCAGGGCTGGATCTGCACACTTAAACACTATATTCATTATGCCTTGGCCTCATAAAGCGATTACATTAGTGCTTGATGATTGGGACAAATTTGCTGCCAGGGCGAACTTTCCAAACAGAAATGGTTAGTCTTAATGGATCACTCGCTCTCTATTCATATTTTAGAACTCGCAAACACACAATGTCACTGTCAGTGTTGCTTTTCCTCTAAAACAATCGCACTCCGTCACTGTCTCCATCGCCGTCTGAAAGTGTAAAAAAGTGCGGCAAGCGGTACGACGTTTGCCCAGGTGAGACACGCGAGGTCAAGTAATGCAGTTTTAAAAGGGGAAAAAATGGCCCTGTGGATATGCTTATAATGCTAAGTCTTGTTAATCTGCGATGTTCGGAGTGTTCCAACAATTATTTTTGTGATGAAGTGTTGTAATTTGCCCTTTTGGTGTAGCCGCTTTCCATCAACTCGCCTTCTGTTTAACTTTCTGGGTGAGAGAGCAGCTTTCAGCAGTTAATGAGTAGGTGGAGGGGATGCAGGGAAGTTGCACTCAGTTGTGCAAGTATCATATTTGACTGCAATTTGGTTCCAACCAAAAGAGGAAAATATGAAGTTTTGCTTTTAACTGTTGGCAGCTACACGCTACAGTTGGTAAAGATGTTAATTATGTTTTATGTTATAGTAATTTGTTCTTACTGTACTAATATATAATGTTCAAGAAAAATAAGTAGTCTCGAGTTGTAAAAGCATAACAGGTGCATTATGAATGTTTAAAGGATCCCTAATACCATGGCCACGGCTATATATCCACCTATAGTCAAAAAACATAATTATGCAACTGACTACAATGCAGAAATTCATGAGCACTATCAGCTTTTCCATTAAAATTAAGACTAAGTGCTTGATTAGGTTTGTCACCAGCATGTACGTTTCACATCACCTGCCAGTCTCCTTTGCCGACAGTAACCAGACCTCTACTCCAGTAATTGTGACAGACAGGAACTTTAAAATCAGCATTGAACAAAAAGGGAGGAGATTTTACTGTGAGTTGTTAAATGACTCCTACCTGCAGTCATGTGCATTTAATTTTTATGGTAAATGGCCTGTGCTTAGTGTTTGTGTCTCATTCCACAAATTTGGCCCCATGCTGGATGATCTACTGTACTGTATGTAAATGTAAATGTGTATTTTAGTGGTTTTTGTTTGCCTTTTAATGTTTAACACATGGCTCATGAAGTCACATTGGAAGCAGTGTATTTGTTGCCGCCCCCCCCCCCCCCCCCCCGGGACTGTCCCAGCTCTCAGAGCTTGAGATGTGGGGTAGACCCTAAAATGATTATCAGTCCATCTCAGGGCCAACACAGACAGACAACCACTCCCACTCACATTCACACCTACAGGCAATTTTAGATTCAGCAATAAACCTAACATGTCTTTGGACTGTGGGAGGAAACTGGAGTACCCAGAGGAAGCCCACGCAAGCGCGGGGACAACATGCAAACTCCACGCTACCACCTGCCCCTATATAGTCATTAGATATAAAAATCTCGAAAATGTTCTACCAACATCGTAGATATTAAAGTAATTACATAGAATATATACTTATATAAATATACTATCGCTATAGTACGGTGGCCCTGAGAGCTCATAGCACTGCAAATTTTGAAAACAGAATCAAATTTCAAAAACAACTTAATCCAGTTGACAACCGAGCATTAAGAAATGCACACACAACCAAAATAAGAAACACGCTGCAAGGAGCACAAACGTTGTGACATTACTGCAAAGTGCTAACGCTATTTCATTAATAGTCATCAGTTATCTACTGAAAACAGCAATAAAAGCCCAGCTTCATATAGCTCAGGTGCCTGCCTGCTAAAAATGCATGAACATCCATGTAAGCAGCACTTTGATGTATGTTATTATTCATTTTGGAAGACAAAAGCATCTTGAAATATGTTGTTGCCAGTATAAAGGATAAATGAATCCATATAGAAATACATACACGGATATGAAGTAGAGCACTGTAAATTAGATTGTTTTTAATATACAGGACTACAAGTTTATTCTTTACCACACTTTTTAGTTTGCTCTGGAACCATTATAGACAGCTATGTCCAGGGGACACTAAAAACTGACAAGCATTTAGAGTTGTAGATCAATTTCTGGTTGTGGCTTTTTGCAGTGCGTTTTTAATGTTGCACCTATGTTGTCAAATTGATGAAGTTTTGTATTTATTTTTTTCTTGTGTCTACTTGCATGTGTTTTCTCAATTTGCATTGGTATGAGCTCTCAGGACCACTGTAGTATAGTAATTAGAGATCTTATACACGGGTTCAGAATGTAGGAAGATGTAATGAGCATTTCTACTTTTGTCTCTGTGATTAAAGACAGTTCACTGCTTTTGTATGTGCACATTTTAATCTAAATGAAAACTGAATAGGACAAAATCACCATGATTCCCACTAAGATTTTGAAGCGAACAGAAATGTTCGAGTGAGAAAATTAACTAAATCAATATTAAGAAACGTCGTTCTTAATCACTGTGCACACTCCATCAGAATCAGAATCAATTTGGAGTCTTGTCACCTTTCATGCTGCACTTAATCCCCCTCTGCACACAAACGCGCAGCTGTGTGACTATCATCAAGAGGTGACTATAAAGAGCTTGTTGTGTGGAGCCTAGAGTGATGGAGAGGGTTGGAGGGTTCTGGCCTGATGCTTGCTGTGACAGCTTCTTTTGTTTGTGCTTGACCAGCATCAATCTCAGAAAAAGACACATAAAGAGAGCTGGAGGGAAAGTAAATAGGTACAATTAGGTACAATTAGGGTGTTGGGTTGCAAGGCGCGAGCTGTTATGCCATTAAGTCTGGTCTCAAAAACCGTATTATCGGTGCATTACATGTATAGTTTTGGAAACTTTTCAGTAAAATGTGTCCAACATGTCCTGTCACTTTTTTGTGGTGGTAGGGTATCAAACGAGCGCGGGGTGAATGGTATGCAGCTGGGGCTCTGCTGAATGACAGCAGCAATAAAAGCCTATCTTTGTACGCCACAGGTGTCCTCCTGCGGAATACGCGTGGCCATCCACGGCCACTCATGCATACACGCCTGGTGATATGCATGTGTCCGCAAACGTTCGCTCCTACCCTTCCACATATATTGGAGCTGGTGGGTAAATACTTTCGTGACAGTGGATGTTGCGACTTTGCTGAGAGGCCAGAGAGGAATAAATTAAGGTGTGTTTTAAAGAAGATATTCAAGGACCTGGGTGAAAGGATGCTTTCACTTTATGTTATGTTGTTTGTATAAGTTGTGGTATTTGAACCAAGGTAGAACTCGAGCACTGGAGGAAGATAAGAAAGTCTATGAATGAAAAATAAAAAATTTGAGTGGGGGAAAAAAGTTACTGACTCGGTCATTTCACCACCAAACACCAGGGGGTTGTAGATTAAAAAAAAAAAATCTAAAACTGTTTGCTAAAAACTTTTTTTGGCTTCCTTGCTTTTGCTCTGCGGTCCTCAAATCGAGCATCGTTTTTGTTTTTCTCGAACTGCGTGCCAGACCTGTCACCACCCGTGGCCTTGAATGGCTTCTTTCATAGTCCGAGTTGACCAGGGAAGTTTTCTCTACTGAATTTTATGCACTCTGATTTTTTTTTTTTTTTTTTTACATAACAAGATATATTACCCCCCTCAAAAGATTTATAAGTCAAGGCTTACATCTCAAACTCCCTCCTCATGTCTACATACACCTTAGCTGCTCCATCCATATTATGCCACATCAGATGTGCACACATTTGCATCCTCACTCCCCCTCCTCAGATGCTACCACCTCCCCTCCGTTAGTCCACCTTTAGGTTAGGGGCCACTTTTTACGGCTCCTGGTCTGCAGCCAGGACTGAAAAAGGGTGTAGCATCCCTCGCTTCGAACAGGTTTGGATTTCAAACGGATGCCAGCGCTGCCCTTGTGCGAGGTGGGACCACAGTCGGACCACCAGGGCCCCAGCTAAAAGCCTCGTCTGTTTACCGAAGGAGGTCGGTTATGTGTGCGTACCGTGGGTGGTGCCGCCACTACTTGAGTTTATATTTAATTTGGTTTTTGATGCAGGATCCTATTTTGATCAGGAATGACGACGGCTAATGAGGGATGCTTTCCTCAGCTGTGTTTTTTTTTCACAACATCTGGGGTGATATGCAGGGAGTCTGCGCGGCGGTGGCTCACGGCAGCAAATGAGATGTGTCGAGAGAGAGAGCAGAAAACAAGAGCAGTTTTTGATTCATAATGATTCGTCATGGGAGAGGGGGGGATGCAAATGGGGGGGGTGAGGGGGGTTTGCTGCTCCTAGGTGGCCTGTGGATGGAAGCAAAGCCATCAGTTGATTTTTTGTCCCAGAAGTTTGTTAAAGTTTGCCGAAGGTGGAAGCAAAATTATTGCAATTTTTCATCGAGAAACACCACTAATTATCCACAGTCCCTCTGCCAAATCAGACCACATTTTCTTCAAGGTTCCTGCAAAGTCACTGTAAATATGTCGTCTTTCGAGTCCATAATTATGCTAAGTGTAAATCTCTGAAACCACAGTTTCTCTGAGGCCAACAGCTAAACCCAGATTTGAACCAGTGATGCACCAAGTAGAGGCCACTCTGCTTTATCCAAGCTCACCTTCTTCCTCGCACATAGCATGAACAAGGTTGTAGCTGTTCAACATCCGAGGCTACAGCCCTGCTGTTGCTAGGGAAGTCTGGAAGGACCAGTACCGGCTATACCTATAGATCTCTGCCCCCTCGCCAGGCCAGGAAGAGTCACACACCATTTAACTTGAGTATTAATGACCAACAAGGGTCCACTGACTCTAAGACTTGATTATATGAACTTATGAGAGCATATACAGACATAGGGTGAGGCAGGGGAGGGCGAAAGTGCAGATGGCATGGTGCCAAGGCAAAGACAAATGAGGTGTAGGAAGGCAAGGTGGACAAAAAACAAAGAGTTAAAAACTGAAAGAGGAGATAAACGATTTGAGAAGTCTTGTTCTGTACAATATCCTGAGTCAAGGAAATAAACCTGTCCAAAGCTACACTCACCAGTGATCCACATGCAAACAGGAGAGAAAATAAAAATGACGCACAAGAAACCGGACAATATCTACAAGGATCGTTATTTCACTGGCATTTAGCAAACAAATGATGCCGAATAAAAAGTCACTGGGTCCAACTAGAGTAGTGGAAGCAGTGCATTTGTCTTGCAGGGATCAGAAATAAACATGTTATTATGGTCACATTAGAAATTTGTACAGCAAAATGTATTTACTGTTAATTTCAATAAAGATTCGAAGTCGGTAACATAGTGGGATCTAAAAGTTCTTATATGTTTATAGTAAAAAAGAATGTAAAGAGGTACTGTGAAGCACGACTATTTAGAGCTTTATATGCTTCTTCAAATTATTTCTGAACTAACTGGTAGCCAAAAAAGAGTCTGCACTTCCTACCTCCTACAGCGTTTTCCTACCTATTGGCACTCAAAGCGAACTGGTATGCAGCTGGCCAACGCTCACCGGGAGCAAATAAGTTGGGGCTCAGTGTCTTGCTCAAGGACACTTTGACATGTGACCGGAGGAGCTTGGGATTGAACCAACAACTGCAAGATTGGTGGACAACCTCTCTACCTTCCTGCGCCACAGTCGCCCCATGATGTGCCACATTAGTTTCCTGGTTAGGACTTCAGGCTGGATTAGAAACCGACAGTCTCACTATGTGGACCAGTGTGAGCACACTGCAATACCAATAATTATAAATGGCAAATAACCTTGTTATTATAATGTTGGTGACGATTGAAATTTTAGGTTTGAATCAGTCAATCGTGTGCTCTGATAGCAGACCATCACTGTTGCTCATTTTTATCTAGAATTTCTCTGTTATCTCTTTGACTCGTGACAAAATACTGCAGTAATTTACATCAGTTGCATGTAATAAAGTTACTTTGAGGTGTGGATCAGTCAGTGGGTAAGAAGATGCACGTTGGAACATTTTGCCACAAATTGCCGGAATCAGTGACAGTGTTTTGTTGCTGAGGTGATGTGTTTGTTAGTAACTGAGCATGTGCGAGTGTCAAGCTCCCATTTCAACTTTCTTCTCTAGACATCCAGCTGAGAGGTCAGGATCAGAGAGAGATGAAGGCCCCGTGTAATGAGCGCCCCACTGCTGGAGTGCTGACTCTTGACCTTTGACCTTAACCACATGACCCCACCCTCCAGCACTTCTACCACTCGCAGCAGATTCAAAGGGCTGCTGCATCAGGGGCATGTTGATGACCTGATAGGTCGACGGGAGCGATGGGACACAATAGAGGCGTGACAGCTCATCCCCTCAGGTGCATCACAGATAGCGCTGCACTGATTTCAACATTCACCCACAGTGATTCTACACCCAATTATCCCTATACTCTGTTCACATCCTAAGATATGAATGATGACTTGTATAAGCAAATGAGTGTGTGTGTGTGTGAATACAGAAAATCTCAGGGACAAATCAACATAATATTGTTTTTCAGTCTTCTTCAGGATGTTTGGCACATTTTTATAGCCCAATGAGTTACATTTTTAAAAGCTCAACTTGGCACATACAGCAAAAAAGCAATTAAAGTGAGAATGAGAGAGTAGAGAATGAGAATTAAGAGGATTAAGTAGAGATGCAATCCTGGCAACCTTGTTGTTGTTACTTATTAGCTGCTTCCCATGCGTGTTGCTGTGCTTTATATGTTGTGACGTTTTAGTTTTTTATCTACACAACTAAAGGTTTACTCATAATCAGAAGTAAGAAAAATAGTCAAGTAGTGTGTTAAAAAATTATAGTAAAATTAAAAAATATATATTGTGCAAAAGTTGGCATCTTCCTTAATAAATGTATTAAAAAATAACTTAGAATAAATTCTGAGGAAGGAACAGTTGCACTAGCTGAATGTGCATTAAATATTATTTTTATGAATTGTATAATTGTTTGTTTTATTCATTTAGCAAGTTCAAAGTAAGGGGACGCAAACTGCAAATCACACCTTGGATGCAAGAATTACGTGACAACAGCAAAAAAGCAAACTTCCTTGCTCTTTAGGGTGAACACTGCTCAACACTACAGCTGCTAGCTGAAAATTTAATTTAAATCATAATTCATGATGAATCACGTCCAAAACTGATCAATGAAAATAAAACACTATGGTACACTATAGGAAAATGCAACCGCAAGGGGACAAAAGCCAGTGTCTTCCTATGCCAGTCTGGATAAATGCATGATGCAGAGAAGGAAGTTGGACATACTGTGTGTCCAGGAGACCAGGTGGAAAGGTAGCAAGGCAAGAAGCTTAGGCGCAGGGTTCAAGTTTGTGAGGAATGTTCTAGAGGTAAAAAGAGTATCAGACAGGTTGATGAGTTTGAAGCTAGAAATTGAAGGTGTGATGTTCAATGTTGTGAGTGGTTATGCCCCACAGGTAGAATGTGAGTTAGAAGAGAAGGAGAAATTCTGGAGTGAGTTAGATGAAGTGATGCAGAGCATCCACAGAGGTGAGAGAGTGGTGTTGGTGCAGATTTCAATGGACATGTAGGTGAAGGAACAGAGGTGATGAGACTGTGATGTTCAGGTTTGGTTAAGGACAGAAGGACAGATGGTGGTAGACTTTGTAAAGAGGGTGTCAATGGCTGTAGTGAACACTTTCTTCCAGAAGAGGCAGGAAAACAGGGTGACGTATAAGAGCGGAGGTAGAAACACTCAGGTGGACGACATCTTGTGTAGACATTGTAATCTGAAAGAGATCAGTGACTGTAAAGTATTTGTAGGGGAGAGTGTAGCCAGATAACACAGGATGGTGGTGTGTAAAATGATGCTGGTGGTGAGGAAGATGAAGAGGACAAAGGCAAAGCAGAGGACGAAGTGGTGGAAGTTGAAAAAGGAAGAATGTTGTGTAGTTTTCAGGGAGGAACTGAAACAGACTCTGGGTGGTTTGGAGGTTTGGAAGAGTTGGACTAAGGGCAGAGGTGAACATTTGTGAGCAGCAATATGGTTTCATGCCTAGAAAGAGTCCAACAGATGCAGTATTTGCTTTGAGGACGCTGATGGAGAAGTACAGAGAAGGTCAGAGGGAGTTGCATTGTGTGTTTGTAGATTTAGAGAAAGTGTATGACAGGGTGCAGAGAGAGGAGCTGTGGTATTGTATGAGGACGTCTGGAGCGGCAGAGAAGTATGTTAGAGTGGTGCAGGACATGTATGAGAGCTGTAAGCTGTGGTGAGGTGCTGTAGGTGTGACGGAAGTTCAAGGTGGAGGTGAGTCTGCATCAAGGATCAGCTCTGAGCTCCTTCTTGTTTGCTCTGGTGATGGACAGACTGACAGATGAGGTTAGACAGGAATCTCCATGGACTGTGATGTTTGCAGATGATGCAGTTGGAGGAAAATCTAGAGAGATGGAGGTCTGCTCTGGAAAGCAGGGGAATGAAAAGACAGGACGCAGAGCTGGAGGTAGCAGAGCTTAAGATGTTGAGGTTCTCTTTGGGAGTGACGAGGATGGACAGGATCAGGAATGAGGACATCAGAGGGACAGCTCATGTTAGATGTTTTGGAGATAAAGTCAGAGAGGCCAGACTGAGGTGGTTTGGACATGTTCACAGGAGAGACTGAGGGCTAGATGGAGGGGCATGATTCGCTGTGGCAACAGCCGAAAGGAAAAGTTAAGGAAATTGCACATCCAGCTGTACCAGCCACCTTCAGAGGGCAGAATTCTCAGTGATGAGCCTGGAAATCTGCTTTCAGTATGTAAAAAAAAAAAAAGCAGCAGTCGAGAGGGCGATTTAAATTGGTGCCATCTTCATATTGCTCTGTGAAACCACGGATGGTGCAAAACCTAAAGGAGAAAGTCTCAGTCTAAAAACTATGTTCTGGAGACCACCTCACAGAATGATTTCCACGTGGGTGGTCAAGCTCTCCATCACCCACGGAATCAGAGCATGTTCTGCTCTCATTTACAAGAAAACATCAGATTTGCATCATGAAACACAAACAGAACTGGGGTCAGCAGCATTAACAGAGCCCTTGATCCACACTTAATTGTAGACAAAGATGAACACACTTGTTGCATAATACATGTCTGTTGCAGTGACTGGCCTAAGCACATGACCCAACAGAGTTTAAATATGCATACACACACACACAAACACACGCACATAAATATAGACATGAGCCCACACACAGCAGCTGTGCACACGCGGACACACACATGTATGTACTCAGTCATACCTTCCTGCTTTGCCTGGGTCAAAGCGGAGCCCCGTCAGCTGTGATGTCACTGATGAGGTCGGCGCTTAGGTCACCTTCAGCACTCTGATGCTCCCTTGAGTGCGGCTAGTAATTATGAAGTCATGGAACACACAATAGACACACAAGCG
Source organism: Channa argus (assembly GCF_033026475.1). Classification (NCBI taxonomy): domain Eukaryota; kingdom Metazoa; phylum Chordata; class Actinopteri; order Anabantiformes; family Channidae; genus Channa; species Channa argus. Next base: position 15,573,886 of record NC_090216.1, read on the forward strand.
TACACACACACCCACACACACACAGACCTCATCAATTTCACAGCTCCAGCTGCTCCGTGGGTCATCTTACAGAACTCTACATCAACAGGAGCAGCGGCAGCCTGAGAAAGCTTCACACCACGTCCCTTCACTTGGATGGAGTGTGACATGATGGAGCACCACAGACCCCAACTCAAGCCTCATCAACGTGAGGATCTGATGATCTCCAAATGAAGACTGTGTTCCCCTTAGTAAAGTGACAGATTTGCAGTAACTTGAATACTTTAACAGCTTGTCTAAATTATTTATATTTAAATCGATGCACAACACATCTTTATGTAGGATTATAATGCAATTCTATACCATGACAACATGACAAATGAAGCCTGGTCGGTCATAATGCTTCATTTATGACGGAAAAGGGATGTTGGTGTAGAATTTTATTTTAGCATGCTATTAAATGTACACACCTCAAACAAGCTAATCCAGGCTGCAGAGTGACAGCCAACCAACATACTGTAAGTAAAAAAAGAATAATCTGTGTTGGTTCGAGTGTCTACATCTACAATTAACTACAATAATACTATTAATTATAATAGAGTGAAGATAAGCTGTATCAGAAACGCACTGGCATGATACAGCACACGACTACAAAGTGTACAATGGTCCAGTGCTACATATATTTTTTATGGAGTAAAAGGAGTTTGTGAACAAGTGTCCCTCCCCCCCACTAGGCTGCACTTGGGCAGACCAAGGGGGGTGGGGGGGGTCTGCCTAAATGTCCTCTGAATGCAATCAGCCTCCGATCTCAAGTAATGGATTTTACATTAAGCTGCACCACACTGCATCCTAATTGCTATGGGCTGTGGGTGTGTGTCCACTTACTGTATATGCATGCGTGCATGCGTGTGCGCGCACGTGTGTGTGTTTGCGTGTGTGACATCATGGTTAATCACAGACTTCTCAATGAGCGTAAAGCTCTGTGGAAGCATAACATGTTCACATGCATACAATGACAGGATTGTAATGAGGTAACACACATTTGTTTGACCCCCTTTTTGTGTCCCTTTAACACACACGCACAAACACGCACACACACACATTTTCCACAAACTTCCTTTATCAGATTATCAAGTACCATTACATTTTTAAGGTGTATCCACACCTTGGTATTTTAAAAAAAAAGTCCTTTGTCCTTTCTTGATTACATGTAAAAGTTATATGAATGTGTGTTTGTGTGTGTAAGTAGTATGTCCCTCCACCTGCATGTATGTGTGTGTAACTGTGTGTGTTCTGCGTATAACTGTGTGTGAGGAAAGTGGTTATGGAGCAGATCTGGCAGCCATCCCACCCAGGACATTTGACCTTGAAGAGTTTTTTTTTTTTTTTTTTGCCACAGTTTTTTTTCGGCTCTCTCTCCTTTTCCCCTAGCCGAGGCTAAAAAGCTCACAAGGGTGGAAACCAAAATATTTTCTTTAGTCTCCTGGACGCCAGGTCGCATAAAAGGTTCCAAAGCCGTTTGCATCAAACCTCGACCGTCGAAACCACAAATTCTGTTTTTGTAGCCATAAAACTCCCCCCGCCAAGAGGAGGGGAAAAAAGAAAATGATTTCCATTCAGTTGATTCTTATAAATTTAAATGAACTAAAAAAAAAAAAAATTGGTTTACTCCCCAAAGCAAAACATGAAGTATGTGTGCACGATCAATATGATTGATTTCGAGCTGCCAAGGTGAAATGAAAGTCAAATTTGTCAAATATAAAACATTGTTTTAATCAACTACAACATGCAGCACAGCTACAGCACAGCACAAATGGCCACTGACCTCGTGGGTTGAAAAACAGCAAAATAAAAGTGATAGTGTTGCAATTTAAGTCTTGGGATTCAAAAATGGTCGTTTTTCGTGTTCTTACGAGAACGGGAGTGTTGCTGATAGCACCATGACACAGAACAGCTCCTGCAGCTAGGTTGTCTCTCTAGACAACAGACACCAAACCGCTTGCAAACGTCCAATAGAAACTCAGACCCACAGCAGGAGGTGTTTTAATGTTTTCATTTGCAATCAAAGACTTTGGGGGCGGCTGTAGCCCAATCCCCCTCCCCAGCTGTTCAGTGCTGGTCCAAGCCCGGTAGAAATTGGGGAGGGTCGCGTCAGGAAGGGCATCCAGCGTAAAAACTGTGCCAAATCAACATGCAGACAATGATCCGCTGTGGCGACCCTGAACTCACGGGATAAACCAAAAGGACAAAAAAGAAATAAATTATAAAATTGCAATTACAGACCAGATTGGGAAGTTGTCAAATCATTAACTGGGCTGATGTCCAGATGACATCATTTGTATTGTAATGTAAGCTGTATTTCTAGTAGAGTTGCCTCTAAGGACCCGAATCTAAACACCAGAACCTACACAAGATGTGAGTAAAAGCTCTTTATTCCCGCATGTACGCACTACTGCATGGTAGTGACATCAGGAGAGTAGTGTGGGACACAATTTATTGTTTCTCTTATTCCCAAACATGGTGAAAATTGAACATTTTTGTTCAAGTTTGCAGATTTATTGGCTTTACTTTTGGGCCCTGGTTTACCTGGCAAAATCTGAGGACCCAGCTGCACTCGTCAGAAGTCTTCCAGTTTTCATAGTTTATTAAACATGGTGGATTCTCTTTCTACTATAAAGGCCATTTCTTATACATTTAATATTTTATTATACTGGATGTTTCATTTCCTGAGGGCAGTAGGTTAATTCAAAACCCCGCTGCTTCCAGTTCTGGTCCATACTTGTATCTCGTGTTACTGTTGATTCCTGGAAGAAAACTGAGAAAGATCAAGAGAGTGTGTTTGTTGTGTTAACGTACAACGACTCGCAACTATGTTTCCAGTCAAATCAGTGAGCTGCGTTCACACACAGGGATGCTGTTAATGTGGATGTTGTGTAGGGTACATGCCTGTTGAGTACTTTCCAACACTGACATGTTTACAGTAGGACCACACATAAGTAAAAGACTTAGGCCAAGCCTGTGAAATATTCATCTTCAAGTGTGTCAACATGCACGCACACACACACATACACACACAGTTTGGGAAGCCACAGAAATGTACCTGGCAACAGGCTGTAGTTTGCATTAAGTGCCTTTCCCACTGATATTCTTTATGTTTGTCAATATAAACAATTTCAGACAATATTCTCTAACATTGCTTAGACTTTATGGCCTCCAGGTATGATGTGTGTTTCTAAATGGTGTGGCTGGAAAGTCTCAGTCATATATAAATAAAATAAATCATATAACATAAACACTAATATTTTGACAAGAAATTGATTTTCTCTGTATCAAAGCTGGGGGAATATTGTTGTTTATGTAAACGGTTAAAAAAAAAAAAACTGCCCTTTTGCACTTCTCAACAGTTTGAAATATGTTTTTCTCTGCTGGAATCATTTATAAAGCAAGTAATGTGAGTGTACAATAACACTGTGGCAAACTAACATCAATTTTAGTCATAGCCTTTTGCACAAGCTCTGGATATAAGTAATTTCAGATGATAATGGTTTCAGAGATTGAATTCTATTTCCGCATTAACAGACTCAACACTTTAATATTGATTAAAATAATTCATAATAAGAAAAATTAATACATGTATTCAAATTAGTCATATAAAAAACGTAAATGTGCCACTAATGATGCCATTGCTGCCCAACAGTATAAAAAAGAGCTCCCTGCAATAATCCTGCTGCCCAGTAGGTTAGTTAGTTTGATTATAAAGAGGAAATGGGATGTTGCACATTTAAAGCAGTTAATGGATTAAAGGACTGGTAGTAAAATATCACTCTACTTCTAGCTGAAAGATGCCTCCAGGTGACATCACTTGGAGAAGTTTTTAGTTCAGATCATGTCATCTCGTTGCTCACATTATGAGGTTGTAATCGTGGTCGACCTGCTTTTCCAGAGCTCCCCCAGATGACTTCAACTGAACTGCTAATGATGAAAAACTCCTTCGGGTGATGTCATCTGGAGGGGTTTCTCAGCTAGAAGCAGAAAATAATTTCCGAGGTATTTTTAGTTTCCCTCATTTTAGTTAACCTCGCAGTTCTTTGAAAGAGCTATAAAATCCACTTTATACTACCTAGCCAGCACCGATTTGTCATTTCTTTGAGTTTGCGAGGTGAACAGTGTGGATCATTTAGCTTAAGAACAGTGTAAAAGTTATTTTCTGATGAGCTAGTGGAAACTAAACCAGAGCTAAAAGAATAGTGAAGATTCAACTTACATTCATCAGCAGAGCCGAAACATGATTTCAAATTTATGGTAATGTTGTGCAAACTATGTGCATATGACATTAATATATCAGATTTATTTCGAGAATATCAGTGTTGATGTCAGGACCAATAAATAGATATAAATAAATAAATGCAAATTGTTTCCACTCAATTTTAGTTTATTTTCTGTTAATAATTATTCCAAATTAAAACATTATAAACGAGTGATCTGCACTTAGAACATTTAGAAACATAAGTTAAAAACTGAAATGTATATTAGAAAAAGGAAACTAAGTACAGTACTGTCTATCTAGTCATGTTCCCTTTAACCAGCACTGGAAGCAGAACAGTCCTGGCTCTTCACATTCTGCTCTCTGACAGCTTAATGGTGGTCAAGCTTTGACCTCTCGCTGTCGTCACCCAGTGCCGCTCTGAAATAAAAAGACATGATGAAGGACGGGGGGAGGGGGGTCAGCTGGGTGGCTGTTATTCTGATGTGTTGACACTGAGGGGTTGTCAGACTGACAGCGGCTGGTGTAACACACCCACCTGTGTGATATTCAGTTGTGAGCAGAAACTACTCTGGAATTATTTAACAGGGTCGATATCACATTGCACAGTGACTCGTGGCTTTAATGGAATGAAAGTTGTGCAATTTTGCCAACGGAAATGCATTTGATTTATTTCATTAATTAGACAAGATGCATAACTACACTCACCACCACTACAGTGCTTCTGTGACCTGACAATGGCTGCACCCTCCTCCTTCAGCCTGTGTTGTTTGGAGCTAATTTAAAGCAGGCTTCTGTTTAGGTAAAAGAAAAAAAAAAAACCTACTGGTTATGTGAAATTGCAATGGGAGCAGTGCAAAGACAGATGGCTGGAGTGCATTTGGTAAACTGTTCTTTAGATGAAAAATATAAATGGCAATGACACTTGTTCATTATTTTTGGCACTTGTGACCTTTAAAGGTCAGAAAGCAAAGATGTATGTTTTCAATTAAAGAAATACATACGTGAGACGACATAATGCGAGCTTCCTTTTACTTGACCCATGTTTTGTTGACTGAGCTCCAAGTAATTAGCCAGGAAAGCATTTTACTGTAGCTCCACCCACTGAGGTCTAATTCATCCAATGAGCTTATTTCTACCTCAAAGACATGACTCACTCTCAGAAACACTTAATCCGTGAGCGACATGTTTAATATCGCAGTGTACGCTCACCCTGTGGAGCACGTCCAAGCGCTGTATTAGATCATAGAGGAGATATTCTGCTTTCATTGGGCCAAGTGGTGCTGCTGACCTGAAGCTGTCTGGGCCAGAGAGAAAACACACAAAAAAATGTGCTCTTCATTTAAGCAGCATGACACTAACCACATAAACCTCAACAGAGATGTTTATCAATCTAGCCGTGGACCCTTAGTAGGAATCCACAAAATCCGCCCTAGTCGAAGATGATAATGACTGGAAAAGAATTCAGTTTGGACTGGCTGTCCTCCAGCGTGAAGCCCCTGCTCCCTGCAGAGCTCTAAATTCCAGCCACTAATCATCCAGTAAATGAAATGCACAATCCTGAATATTCTCCTAGTTTTATGCACTTGATTTATTTATTTATTTTATTTTATTTTTTGGGAGTTGTCTTTTTGTTTGTGTGCCTGGTTAACTGCTTGAAGCTAAGCAACATTTGTACCTGCAGCCATTTAAAAACAGACCAAGTGGAAACGGTTAGATGAGACTGTGCGTCATGCGTACGCCGCTCAAAAATACAGAAGAATGTTCAAGTACAACACAGAATTACAATCAGCTAGCTTCAGTTCAACCAACAGTCAGCTGGCAGATTATTAGGCAGTGAGTCGTCCCTTCATGAAGGTGATGATGTTCGGATTTTGTGTTTTGTGAGGTGCTGTTTTGACAGAATGATGATATAAATAGTAGTTTGTTTCTATTATTTTGTCCAGGGAAGCTAGGCTAAATAACAGCATCAGCTCTCTTAATACGGCGGTGCATCATGTCCACGAGATCATCACATCGTATTTCCTATGATTTTGTCATACTGCTTTACGGCGTCCATGCCTGCTTTAAACTGACACACGCCCTGTTGAGAAATCCTCATCTGGTTCCACAATCTGAGGAACTGAAAAACCAAAAAAAGTTACAGGATCTGACTCTTCTCCAACTCTCCCCACTGTTCGAAGCCGAAAGCTGATACTCCCCCGAAATAAAACATGAAAAAAACATGCTTTCTCAATTTACTAGGCAGTTTGAACACTCATTGGAATTAACAATGTTTTCTAGGTTTGAATATTTAGACTCAATGTATATTTGAATGACTTTTATTGGTGCGTTTTAATCTATAACAGCCAATGAGATACATTAGATGCCCACTGTGTGTGTGAGTGTGTGTGTGTGTGTGTCTGTGTAGCTGGAGGTGGCTACATGGCCTTTCACTGCCCTGGTGCCTGCTGTAACTATAGCTCAATATGACCTCGACCACCCCCACTCCCCCTCCCCCTCCCCCTCCCTTTACCATAAAGCAACACAGCAAGCACAATTAAAGATAATTTAAGACTTAAGCAATTAAGGTCACATCTCCTCTGGAAACACACCCACGGGGGTCCTGGTATCTGTCTTGGACAGGATGAATTTGGACAGGTTTGGTAGTGTGTGTCGTTTGGCTTTGTAATTGCAGCCGAGGCGCAGGGTCAAGCAGGGTCTCCAGGAGGCTGCTTTTGGCTAAATTGCCAAGGAGGAGATTAGGACAAAATGACATGCTCTGTGCCTACCTGCGCTCCAATTACAACTGAGTAAACATGGACACACACACACACACACACACACACACACACACACGCACAGAGCCATGCATGCTCAGCAAAGCATTATTTAAAAAAAAAAAAAGTCAGATTAGGTCGTTTACTTACACACAGTTAAAATAATCCCATCGTTGTGCAGACCTTCAACACTATAGATTAATGATTACAAGTCACAGAGGGGCTCTGTCTCAAAGGCCTTAATGTGAGGTGAAATAGAGCTGGCTCGGCTTTTTTGATGTTCAACAGTATTTTAAGGAGTGAAAAGTAAGTTGGATTTTGCGAAGGAAGAGGGCTATTAAAAAAAAAAAAAACAGCCTGCAGTCTGTGGTGTTATCTTCGGTTCTTCATGCGGTTTCACCAGCAAGAACTCACTGCTGATCTTCAAACCATCACCAGAAAACTACACACAAACAAACACATTGACTCATCATTTCCACCGAGTCTGGAAGGACAGAGTCTTCCCAGCTCTGGTCTTGCCCGTGTCTCTCTTCTGTGAACCGATCTCCCTGTGTGGTCCCCTCAGCACTGCTGCCACTACGACTGCCACCTAAAGCGATGTGCTAGTGGGCGGAAAGTGAGGTTGTGTGTGCAGCTTAAAATAAAATAGATGAGGTGACATACAGCTGCTGTAAAAAATTAAAAAAAATGTTGGAATTGTGTGGAACGTATATTCTAGTGCACATCAGAGTTTTTCCACGGTATTTTTATCTCGATGCAAATGAGGGATTATGTAATATGATAAATAAATGGAGTGATGGTACATACTGAACAATTGGTGGAACTGATCCCCAAGTCGTGACGCACAGAGAGTTCTTGGGTAAGATGATTAAACTGTGTTCTGTTCTTCCGAGGACATCGTGTACACGTGTCCTTGATGACATGATAGCTCTGCTTTAGCAAGACGGTTTTTTTAACCTCCACTCGAAGGTATCACAAGCAAAGCAGTTATTAAATTATGTTAAATTATGCAACTCTTAGAATGTTGTTTTGCGTTTGTTTCTCCTTGTTCATTCAGTACATTTCTCATCTGGTTTTGTCTTAACAATTTAGCAGAAGGTGCTGTCGCTTTTGTGTCGCTATGATCTCTTGACCACGAACAATATTTACCATAATGTTTTACACAGAGGTCCTTCGTGGACTCTCAGTAGCCCTGTCATATGTAGCACCAAGTCATTAGCAGCACATCCTAAAAATACTGTAAGACACAGACTGACCCAAGTTGGAAGGTTTGTCCCTCCCTGACGCAGTGATTTGTTTCTCATTACTGTTCTCCTATATGCCCCAGCTCTTTCCCATCTGACACACTGACCAGGAGAACAGCTTGTTCACTTACTGTAGTATTGCAGCACCTGAGGTCCCAGCAGTCAGAGGTCCTGCACCTCCTTCAGCAGCCACACATGGGGGAGAGGCAGGGAAACACTGTGAGAGTCATGCCCTTTGACCTCTTAAGTACTTTCAGCCCCACCTGTTTGCCACAAAGCTGCAGGCAATGCAGATTCACACCATCGCTGTGGAATGGATTGCTCACAAACGACCTTGGCGACTACGGTGCATGAGATAGAGCATTATCCACCAATCTCACATTTGTTGGTTCAATCCCCGGCTTCTCCGGGTAATATACCAAAGTGTCCTTGAGCAAGACACTGAACAACTTAGTTGCTTCCGGTGAGTGTTGGCCAGCTGCATAGCATCTCCCCCATCGGTGTGTGACTATGTGTGTGTGATGGTGAGTGTGAATGGGTGAATAAGAAGCAGTGTAAAGCGCCTTGAGTGCCAATAGGTAGAAAAGTGGAGACCGTTTACCATTTAGTTAGGTGGCTACAGTTTGTTTGGTTGTGCATCTGATGTGATGTGGTGAGCAGCATGGGTGCACCACAAGGAACAGTACTGGCACCATTTACACTCTATACATACTCTGGTTTCCATTATAACACTGGAACCTGCCAGCTCCAAAAGTTCTTTGATGGATGCATCAATAATACTAATGATTAAGAATATAGATATGTGATAGAGAGCTTGGCTGTGTGGAAGCTCATTCAGCCACAGACTGCTTACACTGAAGTAGTCAGTCTATTGTACCCACAGCCATAAGATCTGTGTATCACCTCAACATTCCCAATTCCGCCTATCAAACTAACAGCCCAATATTGTATTGCACATATTGTAGATATTATTATGTCACTGTATTATCTTACGTCTTCTCTGTTCAAAGGTAATCCGTGTTTCATATTTGAGGGGTTGGGATCATAATATGCAGGTTGTTTATCACTGTGTATTATCCTCTGTCCTTATTTCATTAGTTCAGGTAAGTCAAGGTGTGACAGCCAAGTTTGAGGGCTCCTCTTCGTATAAACTATAATTTCCCCCCCTGCTGAAAATGCTGCTGTGTTGAAAGAGATCCTACAGAAAAGTGCAATTATAAAAAGTTCAACATGAGTAGAAGGAGGTTTTTATTATAAATGTTGTTACTAAGTAAAGCTTCTCAAATAATGCCTCATCTGAATAAAAGTTAAGCTAAATTAAAAGATATCATGATGGAACATTGTTAAAATGCTCCTAAAAAGAGAGGAAAAAAACAAAACTGCATTTATGATGAGCTAATGTGCATTTGTTGAGCAATAGATATCTAGGAATGCACCCTTTTAGAATTAAATCCTCCAGTCTGCAGAGAAAGCAGCAGGTCCTGAACATTTGGCAAAGGTTTTGAAATACAATACTGCAAAATAACAACCGGTTAAAACCTGTTATCCGGCAGGAATGTGCAGTGTCAGAAACAAAGAAAAACACATATCCAAAAACGGCATCGAGATTATTTTGTTTTCAGCCAGCGCTGAGATTGCTAAACATATCCTTTTCCAGGCGTCCATGGGTTTAGCCCTCCGAACAAGACGCCTTAAACTTTGTTCCCTTTTTTTTTTTTTTTTTACTAAATTTGGCAATCCTTTAAACTTATACACAGCAGATTCAACCTGTATGAACCTCATAAACAGGCTGTATGCAGATTCATGTGAGGCAAGGACTGCCAGCATGGAAGTCAGAGTGATAAAATACAGGCCACAAGGCCACAGGCACAGACTAAGTATAAAACTGCCACCCAGCAGTCACGTGCAATACTGTACCTCCTCAATCTGCAAAGCCAAAATATCTTGTTGAGTTCACTGTCTCTCTCTTTTTTCAGTTTAAGGAGGAAGGAAAGCATGAATACTTCATGCTCACTACAGGTGTCCTATAACTAATCAGTTCAAGGTCTTTTCCCTCACTGGATTCAGTATCTGCACTGTGTCAGCTGGTGAGACTGCACCCGAAAGGTGCAGGGGACCAGGGGGTCAATCTTGTTAATGCGACAGGATTTCTTTTGGGAAGGTCAATGAACAGCAGCAACAAAGAAGTAGAAAACAACTACAATGTGAGACGTAAAATATGTACAAAGAGGTGCAAAGTAATTACAGAGTGACATGAAACAAGCAAAAAGTCATAAAATGTGCTGAATATGATCAAATGGGATTCTGGATGCACCTCTGGATGCAACTCGTGCATATTATCCTGGTCATTAGAGTTTGGAGAGCTACAGTTACCCCATGATAGGGTGAACAGGGGCATTTCATTACACAATATTTAGTTCCTGAAGTGACAATTTGTCTTCATAAGACTATGATACTGAAACTGTTTGAACTCTGTATACACAAAAAGTTCTTAATACAGGGACCTTCTTCAAAGTTCATTTTAAAGGAGGAAATATGCAAAGTGCCTTTAATCAACGGAAGTTTGGCAAAACTTTGCTCAAGATTTGTTCCTGTGCAGTTTCTGATAATAAATTCAAAAGATCTCAGCTGACATCCAAAGCATCTCTAAAGTCCAGATGGCGATCCCACAGGAAGCTACTCGCCATGTGACACTGTCAACCTCAAAAACGAGACACTGAGGCACCTCAGGTCTTTTGTAGGTGGAGCAGAGTCTGTTTGGAACGGATAAAACCGACCTCAGTGTGGTAGTTTTAAACTAAAAAAAAAAAGAAAAGAAAAAAGAAAAAGCAGGACAGTGTTTGGCTGCAAGCCTCAAACAGCTTCTCTCAAAACACGACAACATATGCACTGATTAGTGTATATCAGACACAACCTCAACAATTCATCGAAAACATGATGGAATATGAGTTCTGATTCATGAAATATGTATGAGAGGGGACTTCGAAAGTTTACCAAGCATGTGGTGCGTTGTTAAAGAAATACGGTTAAAGTTGCCAAGACTGTAAAAGAAAAACTGTAAAAAAAACTGCTGAAGGTTTTCAGGACATGGAAAGCAACGGAGGACAAAAGCGTAGCCATGGAGAAGTGTGAATAATTTATGCTTGCCAACACTTAAAAACTACCAGGTTGTTTTTAGATAATCAGGAGAGGAAAAGAGAGATGAGAAAGGACAAAATGTGGTTCAAGGCCTGTTAATGTGTTTGTTCTGGAGCCCGGTCTCTCTGTGGAGTGTCCCAGCCAGTTGTGTCATTTGGCAGCTATAGGGTCTACATGAGGGCAAAGGCTGCTGACTGACTGACTGTTGCATTAGTAACCTACACACCGTTCAGCACCGTCGGAGGCCCACCAGCTATATTTTTAGATAATCATTCTCACTCCCGTCTCCTTCTTTTGAACCTTTACCATCAGAAGCCACAAAAGATTTACTGTAAATGACATATAGAACATTTTAATAAGTATATGTATTGTAACATAAGCTATTGTATGTGGCTTTACCAGGCTGTTCCTCTAGATATTTTCTGCACAAATTTCCCCTTAAGTATATTCCTACCTAACCAACCAAAGACCTCAGAGGATTTTAGCCCCGATCTGGTGGTAAAATTGTGGCTTTTTAACGTCCTTTGACGCATCAACCCTCCGGAGTTGATGGACATACCGTGCATCAAAATCCCACGCTCTCTTTGAGATACACAAGAAGACAAAGTGCTGCAGACGCTAGATTGTTTTGCCTGTTAAAGGTGCAGTTAAGGTGAAATTTAAAGGTAAAGTCAAAAGTATTCAAAAACGACCAGATATACGCCAAACTCCAGAGGGTTAATCGCCCGAATGACAAGCAATCCTCCTTCCTGTCGATCTGTTGATTTTCTGTCAGACATTCTCGACATGACAAAATATATGTCATTAAGGGGAAGGAGCTTGGTGAGATTGTTGAAGTAGTATTTTACACGTTATAACTAAACCATCAAGTGATGGCTGATACTTTAGACTGCTGTAACATAAGGACAGAATACATTCACATCCAGCCATATACAGCTCGGTTTTACTTAGTTTCCCTTCTCGTCCTCTTTTATTTGCGGAATCACAGTTAGTAAAGTGAGATTTCTCCCTTGGTGTCAACACTAAGATTGCAGCCATCTTGTATGAACAACCTTTGCCGACCTGAGGCTCCGATCAGCTGTTCGATAGGAGCTCCGGTTCAGTGACCTGTCCAGTGTGAGCAGTAAAGTCGGAGGTTGGGTGAGTGATTAAAACATATCGTGAGTTGTGACACCATGCAGTGTCTTGCCCAGGCTGGGCCAAGACCCGGATAAGAGCTGGCTCACAGTCAGATGAGGTAAATACACTATTCTCACCCAATATGCTTAATACTCCCATAATTTGTGACTCAAGATGCCCAAATTCTGATCAGGTGAATCAGGTCAGATGGTTTCTGTTTTGGATCTGTATGTCAGGACATTTAATACCTGAGTGGATTCAAATGCTTGTTAATTACTCATCCACTTGAGATCTCACCAATTTTCCATGTCTTGCTCATAATAACTTTGCCAGTAGTCGGCCTGGCCAATCATAACTTTGGCCATGATAACCAGTGATAACTTGCCATTCAGCAGCGTGGTAATGATAAATCTACTAAGTTTCCACCATCTTCCCCTTCTCCACCCTTTCTTACTCTTTTTCTCCATGTAGATGTTGACTCACACCTCTCCATTTCCTCCCCACCATCCAATCAGTCATTCATCCAGCTCAGCTCACGATTTCTTGCTGAATCATGTCCACGTAATTCATCTTCCACTTTTCTCTCCATCGCCGTCTTCAGGTTCCTTATGCAGATGCTGATATGCGTCTCTTTTTCATCCTTTTCTTTTCTTTCTTATCTCACTATAATGACCGAAGCGTACGACTGCAGAGGATCTGAGTGCTGAGAGTTCGGTGAAGTAGAACATATCCACGCAGAACCCCCTCCCAGAGCTCAAGCCGCAATCGCGACCCCAGACCGAGTCCCAGAATTTAATTTAGCACACAGTCCCGGAATTTAATCCAGAACCGAGTTCAAGCAACCAGAAAATGTAACATGTAAAAGACTTAAAAAGCCATGAAACCAGAGCCCAGACACCTGCTCTGGCACCAGGATCTCGCGCAGGGAGGGGGTAATTTCAGTCATTCTTCCACCACGTGGTTTTGCGGAACAGTCTAGATGATGACCCACAAACCAGAGCAATACTTTTGCAGTACAAGGCCAGAACTGAGGTGAAAAAAGCCCATAACCTAGCAGTTGTTGGACTGGAACTCATTCAGAATGTTCTTCCATCACCTGTTATTTTTTGCTATTTTATTTCTTTACAGCCACAAAAATGAAGAACCAAAAGACGTTTGGTAGCAGAGCCGAGCTCAGTTCGGTCAGTATTTCCCCTTTTATTTATGAGACAGAAACAGAACCACACAAATGGGCCGGGGGGAGCACTTCCGTACCATATGCTCCTCACCACAGGAGAGGAAAAATAAACACACGCCAAACCCTAAAATCCTATACTAAAGTAGGACCACTCTGAATACGAAATTGCCCTTTCAGATCTGCATATGTGCTGAGCATCTGAATTTTCTGCTGTGCACTAATGTACACGCAGTTTTGACAGAATAGATCGCACAGACTTTGAGAGAAACGTGGAGTAAAGGGAAATGATGGATGGAAGTGAAATGGAACGACCAGATATCATACCTGCTGTATTATATTGATATTGAAAACAATGAATTATTATTAAGTCAGTGTAGGTTAAAAAGGACAATGCCAAAAGCAGGTGGAGAAAAGAGAATTACAAGCCAGCCCCTGAAAGATGGACAGAGAGAGAGTGACAAACATAAGTGTGTGATTTATTGTATAATGGAAACAGTTTTGTCTTGGTAATGAAGATTTGGCTCTGGAGAGCTGCTCGGCCGTCTCCTGAATTTCTTCCGTATGCCTGCTAGTGGCTCCTCCAACAAATGTCACCGGACTCCATATTCAAGAGACAGTTGTTGACTTGGAAATAGACTCTGACTCTCGTCTAGAAGGCAAACATTTTGGAAGATAATTTGCATTGACAGACTTATCTAAGTTAGGCTAAATGTGAGCTTTGATTAAATCATCTCTGATTCTTACAGCTCCAAGTTTCTTTGCCACATTCGACTTCTTTTGTTGCACTGTTCTCCCAACTGGGTACTGAACTTGCGCCAGTGTCCAAACCACTGTATTCCCATTTTGTATGAACCATATTTATATGAATGGTAGGTTGATTCACACACCGACGCAGTGTATGGATGAATGTGAATGTTTCCTTTTCTGCCTTAATGGAGGGGGAGGTGCATTAGAATAAATTTGGCTTTTAATCAGTTTAGGGGGTTCATCACTTATTATGACACACTCTGCACTGGATGCCAGCAACTGCCACCATTTCCTCTCAGGGAATTAATTCTCACTCTGATGGGTCCTAATGAAGTTGCTTGATCAGGATGTGTGAATTATCATTGGCATGAAGGCAAAAGATCTCACATATAGCACTGGAGCCAGCAGCGTTGGTAGCTTGACATAGCACATCAGCAGTTCAACTTGCAAAAAAAATTGGTCTTAAATGTCCCTGTAAAGGTTTTGGCCGGGTGGCAGAGGAAACACACGCAGGAAAGCAGAAGTATACTTCACTCATTGTAGGATTTATATCCAAAAACTGATTTTATGAATGTTTGGAAAATTATATTCAGAAAAATAAAAGCCTAATTCCCCCTGCTATAAAGATTTTTCAGACCTCTCACTTCTTGTTTGATAATCTGAACCAGTGACCCGCTGTTAGATGAAGTGGAGCCCTGATGAAAAATTGGTAATTATCACAGTAACAATGGTTTCCAGAGTATGTATTAATGGGGTTATCTGGTACCTCGAATTTGTCCACACAATTAAACAACAACAAAACAACTAGAATGCGTGGTACTCGTGTGTAATAACAAACTTGCACCTACCCTCTACAGAGCATGGGCTAGCCCCGTGACCCCTGGCTCCCCCTGTGGCAGAGCAGCTTCAATTTCACTCTCTGAAATATTCGTCTGGTTGGTAAAAGTCTGTTGAAAGTCAGGACTCTTCAGTACAGGTTCTTTGCATAGTGCTGCTTTCAAGGCTTGAAAAGATTCCTCATATGTATCAGTCCACTGAACTTTGTTAGGCCGATTTATCTTTGTCAGATTTGTAAGAGGCATACTGATCAGGGCGGATGCTAAGACCTGCATCCTTGATGTGCTACAGCACCTCTTGCGGTTGAGTCAAGTGGTCTTCCCAGCTAGTACTGTAGACCACAACATTATCCAGATAAGCTGCCGCATAGGTTTCTGTGCCAATGAGGAGTTTGTCCATCATCATTTGGAATCTGGCTGGAGCCCCATGCAGGCCAAATGGAAGCACTGTGAACTGGAAGCGTCCAAAAAGAGTTCAGAAAGCTGTTACTTCTTTGCGCTCATCTGTAAGTGGGACCTGCCCGTATCCCTTGCATAAATCCAGGGCACTGATGTAATTGGCACTGCCAAACTTCTCAGTCAATTCACTATACCTGGGCATGGGATACAAGTCCAACTTACTCACTTCATTGATCTTCCTTAAGTCCAAACAGAACCTTAGTGTGCAATCCTTCTTGGGGACCAGGATGATTAGACCGCTCCATTCACAGTTTGAAGGTTCTATTACTCCGTTTTCCCTCAACATGTCTAGTTCTTTCTTCAGCACAGGTAACAGCCGCTCTGGGACCCTGTACACAGGATGTTGCAAAGGAGTGTCCTTCAAGGAGATGTGATGACGTACAACTTGTTTTTTCGGGGGTCTGGAGAAAGAGATCAAGGGGCAGGATCTCAAGAAGTGGGCCAAATCCAGTTGTGTCTCCTCTACGCCCACTGGAAGAAACTGCTCCACTAACTCCTCCTCTTGTTTTACAGCTCGAACAAAAAGGGAATGCGGTGTAGACAGTTCTGGTACCGAGGGTGGGTGACATTTCTTCAATTGGGCAATAGCCTGTTGTTTGCGGTCTGGCATTGGGATCTGATAAGTCACTTCTCCCACCTTTTTGTTCACCTGAGAAGGTTACTGCTACTTTGCCCAAAGTTTGTTCTCAAATGTTGGCAGAAGTAACAAAATTTGATCACTAGCCTTGAAGCTTCGCTTCCTGACAGACCAGTTGCACCAGCCTTCCTGCTTGGCCTGAGACTAGAATGTTGTCACAACCCATGGCTGTAGTCTTGACTCAGTTGGTCACGTATCTTCATTACAAATGAAATGATTTTCATACTTTCAGAGGAATCAGACTCCTCCCACATCTCTTGAAGTTCATCAAGGGGACCTCTGACCTGAGGACCATAGATGAGGTCAAATGACAAAAATCCTGTTGAGCTCTGGGGAACCTCCCGATAAGCAAAGATCAAAATATCAGTCCTTTCCCGTTTCCAACCTGAGACAAACGTCTTCAACATGTGTATTAGGGTTTTGTTGAACCGCTCTAGAAGACCATCAGTCTGAGGGTGGTAAGGGGTGGTTCTTATCCTCCTAATACCTAAGAGCTAATAGACTTGAGAGAGTGTGCAGCTCATTAAATTGGGTCCCTGGTCTGTAAGGACCTCCTCAGGAATGCCAACCTGGCTGAAAAACCTTAGCATGGCTGAAGCTACTTCTTTAACTGTGACTTCTCTTAACAAATATGCTTCTGGGTACCTAGTTGCACAGTCACCGATAACCAAAATACACTTTGCAATAAGTGCAATCTATCTAACTAAGCACAGAATAATAATGCAGTGAAGTGAAAATGTGAAAATAAAAGTGAAAACAAAACGAGTGAAAATAGAAACAAAGCAAAATGGATTTTCTTTATGGTCTGAAAGTAAATAATTTGTGAAAATACAACATTTTGTATCTTTACCAGTTTGTGTCTATTGTTTGGGGTTTTCAGCTGTGCCTTGCAACTCATTTGCTTCCTGAATAACTCTGCTCCAAGAAATGTTCCCCTCACTAAGAGTGCAGACTGCTGACTCCTCCAGGTCAGAGGTGTAACATTACACCTTGGCTGTCAGACAGACTACTTAGCCCTGCACAATAATGACATGACGCAGTGTGCAGATGGATGGAGGTACAGAGGATGGAGGGAGCTGAAGAAATGCTAAAGTACGAACAATTTGGATTTCTGAGTGGATGACAACGTTAAAAGTTGGAGATACGGATGGAGAATGAACAGTAAGCTGTTGGACATTGATGTCTCTCCCTGGTCTCATTTATCTTCACACTGAAAAGAGAGGAACAACAACAACAACAACAACAAAAAAAAAAAAACTCGTGGGCACAACTGATGGTAAAAGTCATGTTTAACACCATCCCCTCTCTCTCTTTGTTTTCCCACATATGGAGGTGATTTTTAGTAATCTTCTATGCAGGGCTTTGTGAAATGACAGCCAAACAGAAAACCTGAAGAAATTATCATTTGTTGCCAGAACATGACACTGAAAAACACACTGACAGCTCAGAAGCTTGTATGTTGCATGTTTTGCCCTCTGTCACTGTTCTGCCATCTGGTTCCTGCCTATTATTACTGAAAAAATATTCGATGTCAATCAAGTGGCAATGGCCTTAAGGGGTGAGTTGTAATTTGGATTGTTGAAATCTAAGGATTGTCATTAGCTATCCAGTGAAGCGTCCCACCGAAAGAGAGTGGGACTGGATTAAAATGGCAAGGAAGGCTGAAGAGCTGAAGGCCCATGCCGATCATTTAATGAGAAGAAAAAGTTAACGTTCCAAAAATAAACCACAGAAATTATTGCAACCCCTGGGAAACGTGTTAAAAGCCCATAAAACAAAAGTCTATAGCTATAACGGGGATCCATTTCACAGATTTTTTTTTTTTTGTGTGTGTGTGGGGCATTTTTTCTTTTCTTTTCAACAGGATGTGGCAAGTTAACGAGGGATTGGCAGCCTCGAGTGTTACAGTGAATAAAGTCCTTAAGGCGAACCTAAAGCCAGACTGTACAGCAGAGTCCCAGCTATAGCTTTGACCTTTTATAGTACTCGTATTGTTTGGATTAGTGTCTAGACTTACCTCACAGTCATTCAAGGAATCCCACTTAATACTATTGTTCAAAGCTTCTTAAAGGTTACGGAAAATAGCACATGAGGATTCATCTTTTCAAAATCAAACTGGACAATCAAACTATTGTTGAGGATGAGCCAGTGTGCAGCAAATGTTGCTTTACGTTGTTGAGCGTTGAGAAACAACACTGAGAATCGGCCATACGAGGGTAGGTGCAATAGGGGCGGCACCCCCCTCCCCCCCATTGTGTCGCCAGGGTATTCAGTATTCAGACATAAATCAGTCTCCTAAATGATTTAGCACAATTTGGGAATTTTTACCAATATTTAAAACTTAAATGGATTGAAAAGTAGTAAATGATTAGAGAAAAACATCAAAGTGTCACTAATGTCACTGAATTAATGTCACTAATTCAGAGCTGGAACCAGAGTGGGGGCCTCGGGTGGCGCTGCCCACTCCCATGATCTGATTGGCCACCTCAATGCCAAGTCACAATGTAGGTAGGTACCTGCTGTGGCCCTTTCGGCACAAGGAGAATCGACCAAATCTGAATCTGAAATAAAGTTAAATAAAATGAAGTTTTATTCATTTTATTATTATTAATATTATTTACATTTAAAGTGTATTTGCCACAATATAATTTTATAGCAGTTGCAACTAGGCAACTAGGATGGATTTGTGCAACTCCCCAACTGTTTTTTATTATTTACTTTAAAAACACATTAATAACCTATTAATATACAGCTTTTTAATTCCACAAACGTTTTTTCTAAATGTGCCACCTTATTTTGAGTGTGCGTCCTACGCTGGCTGCCCTAATAAAACATTTGCATCGTTCAAGTAGCGCACAGTTCAGTACATGCACAGAGAAAAGTGAAGCATTTCATGCAAAAATACACAGATTGCACTGTTCCTTCGAACATTTTCACAGTTGCATGTGTGAGGAACACCTCAGAGATGAAGGACCTGGTCGGGAACTATGACTCATGGTGGCTGGTTAAGCATCGCAGGTCAGGCCGTCATGTGAAAAGCTGTCCTGGAACAACTCTGTAACCATATAACTCGCAGTTTAAACAGGCCTCTGAGAGATGCCCTCTCATTTCCTGCTGGAAAAGCTGATCAATCACAGCTCTCATCAGCACGGAGTCAAGAAATAGAAATGTGATTTGTTGGTTCAAGATAATCTTTGCAAAATGTATAGACGGAGAGCAGTTTGTGCTAAATTAACCGACTTTGGAAATTACTGGGCACAAAGAATTGGTCACGTTTTACAGTTTAATGCTATAGAACCTTATTTATTCTATTATTTATTCGAGGCAAATATGTAATGGAAAGATGAAAAAGAGGAGGAAGAAATAAAGAAGAAGACAAAATTGGAACAGATTAGATGCTGGCTCTAAAACAAGCGTGCTCCTTCCCTCCCTCATTTTTTTCTGCAAGTGACTAATGAAAGCTAGATGAAATGGGGGGTGGGGGGGGGTTGCATCCATCTATCACTGCAGAGGGGGAATGTTCTGCTCTAAGTGTTCCTCTCTTTGCTCCTTCCTCCTGCCTGGCAGTTAAAAAAAAATAAAAACACATTGTGCCAGTGGCTCTTGATTTCCACTGCTTTAACAGCATGTCATTTATTTTTTTTTCAAACATGATCTATCACAACTATTTAAGCTGAACGCAGAGCAGAAGCCGCAAGCCAACTTGCTCCTGCCTTCTCTGACTTATTTCCAGTTTGTCCAGACACAGGCCAGTGTGTGTGTGTGTGTGTGTGTGTGTGTGTGTGAGGTGGGGGGGTTTTCTGATATCCTGCTTTTGTTTAGATTAAGTGCTGCAAAGTCACTTATTTATATTGTTATGCCACAGCGAAGAAACGTGTGGAGATCTGGTAAAGATACATCCTGGAATTCAAAGAAAGGAATTAATTAGAGCCAAGCATCTTGCTTACTGCAGCAGAGGCATTTTGACTGTCATCTTGGTTAATAATAACAAACAGAACATATTAAACAGTTAATAATCCATTTTATTGTGTACATCACAACAATCTTCTACTAATTAAGTGAATACAGAAAAGCTCAGACAATAAGGTAGAATACAGAGGTTGCCGTGCTGTTTGATGAGGAAATTTAGGGAGATCATTCTCATTTTAAGCCAGTCTTAGGTCAAATGTTCAATACTGTACTGTTCTGTTTAAAAGTGTAGTTTTCTATACAAAAGGATTTTCAGACTGACTAGATAGTGACTCAAAGTCACGTTGACTATTTTCTATAATCCTCCACTTATCAGCTTGTCATCTGAACTCATGAACTGTCAGGTTATAGGACTGACCCTCAGCCAGCATCAGGTCATGATGATGGGTGGTGGGTGTGGTTTTAGCCAGGGCCGGATGTGGCCAGTTTATATTGGGGTGGTCCGACTGGAGCAAACTTAGAACATGATTTCAAAGGTTTTAAAACATTTACTAAAAATATAAAAATCTTTTTATTTGTCCAATACAAATTTGACCAAGTCTGAATAGTCACAAGTAAAAACTATCTTTCACAGGAATAATCTGCCTAATTGCAACTGTGGCAAATTATATGAAACCACCTTAAATGTAAATTATAATACATTTGTATCTATTTATAATGACCACTCTGTTACTCTGGCAGGGGGTGGCACCAGGGTGGCCAATCAGATTCTGGGGGTGTCCAGTGCCACATTCCCCCCAGGACCCCCTTGTTTTAGCAACATTTTAACACATAGGTGTTTTGAAGCTGGTTGTAAACTAGCTAATTTTCTAAACTAACTTTCTTCTAATATGTTTTTTCTCCATCTATATACAATATTTTAAATATGAATGAAAATACCAAATTGTGGTAGGTCATTATGAATACTGGATGCCCCAGTCGCACAATGGGGATGTAGACTCTATTGCACTTTATAGCAACATTTCGGCTCCTTGCTTCGTCTTTGACAGTAGCAAAATGTGATACATAGTGTGCACAGGTGGTAGAAGTACACAATTCTAAGTACTAAGCAGTTTATTTGCATTTTACTAAGTACCCTATCAAGAAAACATATTGATTAATAATTATGAAAAATGTCAATACAAATGAATTAAGTCAAAATAAGGGTCAAAGGTCACAGTTAGAAAGGTAGCGCTGATTTTAACCACTTTATGTGCTGAAAGGTTGTTAACCCATGATAACTCTGTCTTTCCAAAATATTTTTATAAAATGACGACAATATTGTTTATTTGAAATTATATTTAAATTATTGGAATTATATTACATTTAAAGTTAATGTTATGGCTGATCTGTGTATCAGGAAGTATATTGGCATAGTTGATACATTGGACTAACTTGACTGTCTGTTTTCTAATCTTAATCGTTAATAGTTATACCAAGTTGGATTATAGTAATCAAGTGAAGTACTCTAGGAAGAAAAATTAAAAATATTCGTAATTGTAGTCATAGCAGTTAGTCATTATTAGTCATAGTGTCTAAGTTTACTTTTCCACCCATTTACTGTTACTTTGGATTAGTGCAAAACTACGACTCTTTGTGCTAATTCACAGTAAATGTACTTTACTCTCTCATAGATCTTGATGTATGTAGCACAAAATAGGTTGCTACTGTTCCATAAGCAAATAATGTGGTTTAGGATCCTGAAAAAGCTGCTGAGGCAGCATTGTTACTGTCTGGCTCAATGTCTTCACCTGCCACAATGATATATGCTCACTGTTAATTAAAAAGAATCCTAACACAGAGAAACACACACACACACAAATCCAAAACGAAATGTAACCAGAGCAATTAGGGTCTGGACATTCCCGGCATCCACGTTAACATCAACCCCAAAACACACCTCATCTTGACAATTACAAGCTCAGGGAAAGAAAAAAAAAAAAAACTGACAGAAGAAGACAAGGGGGAAAAAAAGCAATGGTAAAACGGAGTTTCTTTCTTTTAATTCAAACCAGATTTCCATATCTGTGGTCGTTTGCAGTCAGTTCCACCTCTGAGGCCGTGCCTGCTCAGCACAGGATACTGGGGAAATAAAACCCTCAGTATTAGTCTCCCCAACACTGCATATTAATCAGCATTTAATAAAAGGAAAATAAATTGCTCTCCACTCCAAATATTATGAGTGTGACGCTACCTTTATTTTCATTTCGCTGCAGGTTTTTCCTCAAAAAATCTAAAATAAATAGTCTTGGTGAAAGAAAGAGGGGGGATGGAGTGAAGGAAGGATGGAGAAGTATGACTGGGGATTTCTGTACATATATGTGTAAAAAAAAAAGTAAATCTGAAATTAAATAAACAGAGTCTGATGAGGAGTGGGCTTTTGACACACCTTGTCTTGCCCTGTTCACATTAGAAACTATGCTGCTTATGACTCCAGAACAATGTTTCCATGTTAGCAGGGCGGCTACCTTCCAAAAGGACTCCATTTCCACAGAGGTGATTAAAACAAACATGGAAATCACCTCTGAAATGATTACATTGGGTTATATAACATATGAGGGTGAGAAAAACTTCCCAAGTTGTTAAGACTTATAGATTGACATTTTAGGTCCTTTCCCAATAGTTTGTAAGCAGGGTAATGAACTTCACCAATTACTAATAATGGCTGATTTGCGAATGGACCACACAGAAGAGTGGGAAGTCAGCATGAACAGTCCGAACATATTACTCAAAATTGCACTGGGCCATGTCGCATTTGGCTAAGAGGCACTGACCTGCAAGTTAAATAATCAAGTTGTGCATGAGGTTGAGATTTAGAAAAAATATAGCTGATTTTAAGCACTTATTCATAAAAGTAACTCCGTAAAGTGACTTAATGACTATTGAAGCCTGCTTCTTCTCTGCATTGTGACCTCATTAGTACAGTACAGTAAGTTTTGCTGGTAGGACAATGAGGATATGTTGACAATTAATGTAAGGTCATAAATACATTGATATGAACATATCAATAACATTTTTCAACTATAGTGCCAGAGCAGTGACTTTAATGTTTGGCAATAAAAATTAAATACTGCCACTGAAAAAAAAAGCTTGACATTAAGAAGAAAAAAAAACCTGTCCTTTAAAAAGCACAAAATAAATTAAACTTAAAAGAAAATGATAATAAGACTGTGCTGCATGTCTATGATCAAAAAAGAAACAATGCGTTTTCGTATTGCAAGCTTGGATATTTTCAATACATATTTTTTTCTTTTTTAACATCAGTACTTTTCTTTTGTTCTTTTTCAAATTTCAAAGTATCTCACTTCATATGTTCTTCAATCGCCAACATTATTGTGTGAAATAAACAATTTTCTGTGTATATCCAATATTAGAATGCATTTAAGATGCATTTTCTAACTTTAGCTCATCAAGAAATTGAAAACAATAAACAGTGTTACAAGAAGTTGTATATTTCACCATATTGATTAATTGAGGGATGATAAATACAATTACATGTTGTTTACACCCCTGTTAAGAAAGGTGATGCACTCAAGTTGCAGGTTTGTCCATGCAAATTAATTTTTGGAGTAATAGTAACATATTTGATCTTATGTCACAATAGAAAATGTCTCAGTCCATATGAATTACTAACTTTTTTAACTGACAATAAGAATCATAAAGTGCAGTTTACCCCATAGACTAAAATGAAATAAACAAACAAACAAACAAACAAAAAAAAGAAGTTCCTGAGAGGGAGTTAGGAGCAATTGAAAAAAACTGAAACTCACTTCCATGGGTTGCACAAACATAATATTTGCTGCTGTTAGGTGAACTCAAAAGTACCTGTTTGAAATGTATGAATGAAGTGTAGTACTTGGTCAATAACAAAAATTAAAAACTGCTTAAAGTTTTTAACTGACTAAACTATCTACATGTGAACACACAATGTTTTATGCTGGAAAACATTTTCATTTTATGTGTTACCTACTAACCATGTGAATCATTTTTAGTGTTTGTGAATGTGACAGAGGGCAAAGTGACAGTGCCTGGATAAATATTGGCTAAAATACAATAAAGTATGTAGAAGCCATTTCTAACTCAACCTTTACTTAATGTCAGCTTTGGTTTTGGAGCCACAAGATTGTAGCTCACCAATTGTGCCAAAAATACAGGGCACACTGTGTGTGTGTGCGTGCGGTGCATGAAAACTGAAGCATATACTGTGCAGACACACCTCTGCTCATGAAGAGGTATCCATGAGTGTGAACAAGTCCAACACACACTCACTTAGATGCCACACTGCACACACGCTGACACACTGCAGCCCTTTTACCTGCGAGCTCAGCTCTTACCCCAAGCCTGGTCTCAAGTTACCTGTTTTCCTTCGTGTGAGTGTATTCATATGCTCCCAAGAGGGCTGAGATTGGAAGGAGTCTGTTTTCGCAGTGATAAAAATCACTTGGCACCTAGTGAGGAGCCTCCATCGCAGCACGGCACAGAATAGAACAGCACATCGCAGAGAAGCACAGCACGGCTCTGGCTCCACCTCAGTATACACAAGCAGGAGAGGAAGACAAGCCACACATGGGTCTGAAGCAATATCAAGGCTCTGCTACTTAACCGCCAGGTTAATAGGTTACATACTTTATTTTCAGAAGGAAAAAGGGTCAACACTGGAAATAAATAGATAAATACCTTTATGCAAAAAAGTTTTGACCATTGCAAGTTCAGATCAGTGGAGCAACAGCCACTATAAAGATATCACTGCTTTCATCCTTTGTCTGTGCTACACCGACACTAAATGACACTTTTAACATATTATTAATTATTAACGAATTACTATTTGCATGAAATGCCACCATATTCATTTATTTTTTTTCTCCACTGAATTTACTTGCAAGCGTTATTAGTCACTTCACAAATTAACATTTTTGATGCAATTATGATGCAAATACAGCAACTATGAAGCAAATTATGATGAACAGCAAAGCCTGAAACGACCAAAGAGACACATAGCAGCTATAATATCTCCTACAAATATTTAGCTATAGTCTACATTAATGCACCAGTAATAATAATCAAATATTTTGTTAATGTGACTTCATATTTTTTACATTTCAGTAGATTTTTCATTAGGACTTTATTTATCTAGATAACATTACTAATAATTGTGAAGATTAAGATATTTTACTATATCAAAGTATAATTAATTTATTATTTTTTATTTATTTATAGAACTACTAAACCCATGAAGCTATAATTAGTGCAACCTCGATCACAGCATCAAAACTGCTTTCATCGTTAATTATTTGTATAGCAACAACATAATATATAGTAATGTTGCCCTGAATGGGATTCTGCATGGTTAGTATTTTTACTTTTCAAACCTTTGCTAAATTGGGACTGAAGCAGTGACGACACATTTTTCACACTTTTCAGCGAAGTCACACTTTTCAAACGCTTTTACAGAAAGTTACCTGGAAAGAGAAAGAAAAAAAAACTCTAAAAATGAAATTACTGTCGGTGTGTCTGCGAGTGGCGAACAGGTCCGACAACTGTCCGGTGCAGGCCACGCTCGACAAAACGCGGTGCACAAACTTCACATTTGTCCAGCTTCTGGCACGTGTAAACACACTGTAAAGCAAAAATCTAAAGTTCCACGTTGACTACAACTTCACTCTTTTGCTGAGTGACTTAGGGTTCAAAAGTAGATGCTCTGTGAGTCCCACAAAGGACATTTGTGCTTAAAAGCCTGCACGGCTCTATGTTGTCTTACGGGAAGTTGTCTAAGCGTCCTATAAGCCCATATTACCCTGACAGACATCAAAGGGTTTTAGCTTATGTAGAACCAAATCAGTTTATTAAAAAAGTGCTAATTCCAAGCAAACATCGGTGTTTGCCAAAATAAAGGTCTTTGATATTTCACAGTGCTGATATATGTTGGGCCATTGCTTGGGAGTACCCCTGCGTTAGTACTATGTGAGAATACTGCAATAGTCCGATCCTTCTCGATGTGCACCGAGGCAGCTGATAGCACCCATATTTCAGCCCTGTTTGCCGAAGCTCATGCCTACACTTCCTCATTAGACTCCTTAACTTGAGTTGCATGACAAATATAAGGCCCCACACAATGCCAAGTGCAAGGTAAAGGTGAGAGATTAGCTGCAATAAGTCAACACTCCCCCCCCCCCCCCCCCCACACAGGGTCAATGTGTAATATACCCTAATAGCAGATGTAAATTGAATACTTAAGCTGGGCACACATGCGTCTCCATATCTTCACTCGCAGCCACCTACATCGCCGCTCGACCTGCCAAACCACATGGCTCAATGAGCCTATGAGATAGACAGAGTCCTCACTGTACGTCAGGCCCTCTGCTGCTCCACAGCTCACTCACCACAGCGAGCTGGTACTCGAGGAGGGGGTCCCGCTGACAGGGGCCAGTGTGTGTCTCTTAGTCTTGGCTCATTCGCCGTGAAGGATTAAAGTGTTATTCAATCACGGTTTCGAAATGGAATAGATTTTTCTTTTTCTTTGTCGCTCTCTGACTGTTGTTCCCTTCCATTCCTCCTGAAAGTAATACCCCGTTTATTCCCCCGTGCTGCAATATTTGAATCCTCAGATGGCCCTGCAGTCTCAGTTCCTTCCAGAAACAAGTTGACAATTTCTCCACCCTGTCTCATTCTGTCTACCTGTTAAGACGTCAGTGGACATTCCTGCATCACTAGGCTACTTTTAGAAGCAGCTTTAATGACAACCCCAGAGACAAAAGCCTGATCGCCTTCAGTGTTCCTGGCTCTGTTTTCCTCAGTCTCCTCACTCTCAGTACCTTTTCATCTTGGCATATAAGATTACGGTTAGACCTCCACGACTTTCGGAGACAGAAAGCTGTAAAACACAGCACGGCAACCTCCACACGGGCATCATGAGCAAGTCTAATCTGCACAGCATTTACCTGGCATGCGATATTTTGTATCTGCCCAACCTCGTCACCCTCGAGCGTCAACATCCCCATTACTTTCTAACGTCGCCAAGTCTCCATCCAGCATTTAGGCAAAGCTCCTCCTGTGGCTCTCTCAGAGGCGGCTCACTGGCCTTGGGTATAGCCGAGCCATGAGGCCAGGGTCAGCAGAGGTAAGGAGGAAGTAACTGGAGATTTTTAATTACGAGCCTCAGTGGTGCGATGAGCAGCTCAGCAACTGAACAAACCAGGGCTTAGTATGGTTCCTGACTTTCAGAGTAGGCTTTAAAGCAGCACTTGGCAAAGGTTTGATGTGGAAATGCATCCAGCTTTTTTGCCTAAATCAGAAATTGAGGCAGCTTAAGAAAAGACTGTGCCATCCTCTATAATTAAGACCCCGTGGATTCACCCTATTTGTGTACATTATGGATATGGTTACTGGCTCCGAATCTAATTGGCCACACATTGTTGTTGTCGACTCACAACAGACCAGTGAAATGTATTAAAACTGTTCCTGAGACAGCAGCAGTAAAACATGTGTTTAGTCCAGGAAAAGCTGGATAAAAAGCATTTTGCAAATTATTTTTTATTTTTTGCAATTTTTTTTTTTAAATGAAATTGTTTAGGACTCTGTTGTCACTCTGTTACAGCCTAATCAGTAACCCCACCATCAACATACCAACTGTATATGAACATCTAGTGTATATCAATGTTCTCTTTATAAATATGGGCAATGTAATTAGTAAAAATTGTAAAGGTTGAAATTCCTTAAACTACTATCACCAATGCAAGATATTGGCTACTGTTATCACTTGATAAATCATATAAAATTATTTATATAGCACCTTTCCAACAGATTAATGCCATTTAAAGTGATCGTGGATCAAATGTAAAGTTGATGACAAGGCACAACAAACGAGGGCAATAAGATATAAAGTATAAGACTATAAGACATCATGCAAACACATAATAAATTAAGTATAATAATAGATTAAAGGTTATGATTAATAAAAAATGAGTGGAAAATGAAATAAAACTAATTGAATTGATATAGAAAGTATAGATAAAACAGATAATAGTGAATAAAACTGGAGACACAATCTCTCACATCTTTTCCAACTCTTTTTTTCGTGATCTTTCTTCCTTATGTTGCTCGGGCTACATATATAATGTACATATAGCAGCAGCAGACTTCTGAATCCACTGAATCTGGTTTCTGAGGTATTTGGGTTGACCGGAGAAGAGAGCTTTGTCAGGTCTGCTGTATTTACTGTAAGTACAGTAAATACTCGCTTATATAGCGCTTTACAATGTTGATTCCCATTCACCCATTCACACACACTCACGCACCGATGGCTCCCTTGACCCACCGGGAGCAACTTGGGGTTCATTGTTTTGCCGGGAGCGGGGATCAAACCCTGACCCTGACACAAGTACAAGTACTACAAAGTACAAGTACATAATACCAGAAGCAAATGTTTCTTTTTGTCCGGAATGTTCCTGATATCATTAACTATTTTATGGCTGTCTCTATACAATAATGGTCTAAAGCCTACTCTGAAAGTCAGGTACCATACTAAGCCCTGCTTTGTTCGGTTGCTGAGCTGCTCATCGCACCACTGAGGCTCGTAATTAAAAGTTTGGAAACCAGACTGAAACATTTCTAACTTGGTTGGTTGTATTGATAAAATGGGAGACTGAAAAATTGGTCCAAAGGCTACTGGGTTATAACCTCACATACAAAAAACATATACCCCAACTACTGGCCCCCCTAGTCTCCTAAAAGGGTTCAGCTAGTAAACAAATGACTTCTCACTGTAGCTCCACCTCTTTCTTGTGCTCAGTGAAGGCTCCTCCCCGATGATGGCAGTAAATAAGATTGGGCAATTTTCTATGCCCAAATGTAACATTAGTAGAGGGTGGGGGGGGGGGCGGGGGGTTTACAGAGATCAGATGGGCTGAAGTAGAACTGAAGCATTGTAAAACAAACAAACAAACAAACAAACAAACAGGCATGATCCGTGTGGGCACAGAAAACTGGCACTATGTACAACAAACAAGGGAAGAAATTATTAATGAGACTAGACACATTGTTGGCACACATTTTCAGAGTGGACATTTTGACTCAGCACATGTTGTACAATATCATTTATTGGAACATTTTAGCCAAAGTTAATTGTGGGTAAACGTGGAGAGCTGTACTCGTCATTAAGCTTCATTAGAACACTTTTTTGTATTGCAAAGACATCAACAAAGCCGATGTTTAACGGAGAAATCAGAAACCCATTGCTGGGTTCCCTGACCTAAAAAACAGATGTAGGGGTTTGTAGTGGTGATGATCATGTCATTTACTAGGCAAGGCCTGTTTAAAGCACCACCACGAACAATTTGAGCAATTCTAATCAAACCTCCCAAGTCAATTTTTGGTTAGAAAGAGGCAAAAGTGATTCCTGACAACGGATTTGTTCACTCCCATCTGAATCTTATTTAGACTGGGGCTGCGACTCATGGAGACAATCACACAGAGCTTTGTGAGATAAACTCTGCTCAGAAAAGCTTAGTTTGGTATTAAATGATCAGGGTACTGGAGGAAGACTTTGACAATGTAAAAGCTCTTAAGGTG
Organism: Channa argus; assembly: GCF_033026475.1. Lineage (NCBI taxonomy): Eukaryota > Metazoa > Chordata > Actinopteri > Anabantiformes > Channidae > Channa > Channa argus. Next base: position 15,603,760 of record NC_090216.1, read on the forward strand.
ATGAGTCCAGATGTGGCAAATCAGGAGTGGACGTGGTACCACAGCTGGCTTGTTTTGCGTCAGCACATACACATAAGCTAGACTTGGTACCACTGTCATCCATGCACGCCCACACACACACACACACACACACACAGAACACAAATGGCTCTCCTCCTTATTCATGTCCACACTAACAAATGATGTAATGCTGCCTTCACATTGTTTCAGTATGTGGTCGCCAGAACACCACATGTTTATTGGAATAAATGGGAAAAATATGTTTTAAAAAAAAAAGCCTGGTAGAAGTTTTGTGGCAAAGTTGACTCTCGTACGGGGGGGACAGCTTTGAAACAACATCCTCAAAATTTCTTAAATATGTACAACCTAATCATTTTTTTTCCTAAGCCAAAAGGTAAAGCATAATTAATTTCAAATTGATTAACCTTTTGTGGATTAATGTCCACAACAGTTTTATATTTTTAATTTGTGCATTGCATTTTGGAATCCATTCATTATGCAAAAAAATTTATCTTGATCACTTTCCACACTTCAATTCTGAATAAATACAAGTAGAAAACTGAATTCCTAAATAGGACCCATGGCTCAGTAATGTCAACCTCTGCACACCAAGTGTTGAAAGCTTTAAGGAAGTGCATGGCTTTGGCTCTTCGATCCGGGTTACAAGACAGACAATGGGCCTTGACATGCTCAGCACACACTCCTTTCATGCAGTCTGCATTATAAAAGCTTCAAGCCGGACGTGTAGGTGTGTCACCGGACTGCAGTGCTTACAGTTAGCTTCCTCTGGTCCCCCACTTTTTCCCAAATCACATCACCTAAGCTACTCTCGACCTAACAGTTCTGTATTGTATCTGATAGTCCTCTGCATGGTGCTGGAGAAACATTGTTGACAGTTGGAGAAACAGTGCTGACACATGTCCAAGAGGGTATATTTATTTAAGTGAATATCAAATAACTAGGAAAGACTGAAAAACAGCTTGAAAAAACTAGATGTACAACCCCAATTCCAACGAATTTGAGATGATATGTAAAACTTAAATAAAAACATCATGCAGTGATTTGCAAATCTCATCAACCCGTATTTTATTCACAATAGAACATAAACAACATAGATGTTGAAACTGAGACATTTTACCATTTAATGAAAAATATTTGCTCATTTTGAATTTGATGGCAGCAACACATCTCAAAAAAGTTTACCATTGTGTAGCATCCCCTCTTCTTTTAACAACTGTCTGTAAATGTCTGGGAAATGAGGAGACCAGTTGCTGGATTTTGGTCGAGGAATGTTGTCCCATTCTTGTCTGATGCAGGATTCTAGCTGCTCAACAGTCCTCGGCTTTTGTTGCTGGAGTTTTCATTTTATGATGAAGGTCTGGACTGCAGGCAGGCCCGTTCAGCACTCGGACTCTTCTCCTGGGAAGCCGTGCTGTTGTGATGGCTGCAGTATCTTGTCTTGCTGAAATATGTAAGGCGTTCACTGAAAGAAACGTTGTCTGGATGGAAGCTTATGTTGCTCTAAAGCAGGGGTGCCCACACTTTCTTGGCTTGTGAGCTACTTATAAAATGACCAAGTCAAAATAATCTACCTACTAATACAAATCAGTGTTAAGTGCTTTGAGTGTCAATAGGTAGAAAAGTGCTACATAAGTGCAGAACATTTACCATTTACCATGAACCCAAATTGCAAGTCTGTACATTTTTTTCCATTACCTTACTCTGATGACTTGCACTTAGTATAATCAGCCAGGGATGCATAGTCCGGACAGTAGCTGCTGATAACCAGCCTCAAGCTGAGATTTTAAGTTCATTCACCCTTCTTCTTCTCAGTTCGCTTTTCGGAGAGAAGTCAGTGTCGTAGTTTATATGAACAGTCTGAAAATGCCGCTCCACATTTCCCTTCTTCGGTATAGCGATGACAGACTGGCAGATGAGGCAAACGCACTTCAAAAATGACATAGTGGAAAAAAAAAGTCCACCTCCCACTCCGTATGGAAGTGATAAGTTTTTGACTTCTTATTTTGTCCAGCTCCACACATTCATTTTTAGACCCTTTCTTAAGTTTAAAAGAAATAAATTGGAGGCTATCTCACTACCTTGCTAGAGTTTTGCAGCACTTTGTGCTGTTGTATGCATGCACACGCGCAGTGACCCATGTGTCAGAAAAGAGCACAGACTGGCTGCCCTGCACGTCAATCAAGTGACAAATTTCATAGTGAAGACAGATAATGGGCTGACGTCTACTTTGTTAATTCCATGAGATCTACCCACATCACCTTTGCAATCGCGAACGACGCATTGGGCAGCCCTGCTCTAAAGCCTCTAGGGACACAGAGATTCCTCCTGATTCTCTGAATCTTTTGCTGATATTATATACTGTAGGTGGTGGAATCCTCAAAGTCTTTTTTTGGCACAGTTGAATATTGGTAACCTCTGGAACCTCTGCCCGTCTTTACATTCCAGAACCTCTGCCTCCCTGAAATGCTCCTTTTATACCCAGTCATGCTATTGAGCTGTTGCCAATTAACTCAATTATTTATCAAATGCTCTTCCATTTGTTTTTGATTTGCAGCAATTACTTTTCCAGCCATTTTTTTCCCCCTATTGCAACTTTTTTGAGACGTGTTGTTGCGAGTAAATTCAAAATAAGCAAATATTTTTTTTAGAAAATGGTAAAATGTCTCAGTTCAACACATATTGTTTATGTTCTATTGTGAATAAAATACGGGTTGATGAGACTTCAAATCACTGCATTCTGTTCGTATTTATGTTTTACACATCCTCCCAACTTTGTTGGAATTGAAGTTGTATGATATGAGATGTAGTCTGCAGTTTGTTTGTTGTACTGTTGAGCATGCAGCAACAGCAAAGAGACCTCACGTCTTTTCATTAATATGATCTGTTCGTTGCAAAAACAAAATAAACAACCACCTCTGTCATTTCCTTTTAGGCTGACCTCTTGTGGAAAAATCCAAAATATGTTTATGCCCATTCCACATCTCCAGCTAAAGCCACCAACCCACGGAACTGCTGGTTGAAACGGTTCCCCTTCATGGGGAGGCCAGCATCACTCAGAAGACCTCTTTTGTGTAAGTGTCTCTTACAAGGATTATGGTTGGTTTTGCCTGTTACCTTGTCACATTTTGCAGGTGAGTCTGCAGTCAAAGTGCATGTTTCCATACTGATATGAATATTTACTTAAAAGGTTAAAGCGGAGGCTATAAGTTCTTAGGTTCCACCACTTGCAAAGTTATTTCATGCAGGGACATGTAGAAGCTGTGTATTTTAATAGTATCCTAATAGGTCTGTGAAAAAAAAAAAAAACACATCTACTTTATGTCAGTGTGTTTTTTTATAACGGTGCAGTCACTCCCAGATTGGCTTTCTAACATATGGAAAATTGGAACATCTAAAAAGATCTTGTACAGGCTGATAAATGCTGCGTACATTTACATCTGCAGTGACATTTGTTAGATAAGAACAAACCTATACTTAGGAAATACATCACTGTAGTATGTTTTTGAGTCTGTAATGTAAATTAATTCATATGCATTTTAAGAACCTGTGACAAAACATGTCCATGTATCTTTGTAGTATGAAGACCGAAGACATTTCTGTGCAGAGTGAGAGCAGTACTATTTGCCAGTTTGTTTTTTTTGTATGGATTAACTATGTATGTCATTAAACTGTTCTAAAGCTTCCTTCCTTTTAAGGTGGTCTTTTAATCCAGATGGCTGTGGTTAAAGCAGGATGGAGGTTTGAGTGCAGAGATGCAGCCAAAGCACTGAGATATCATCACTGTTTCATTAAGTAGACCTCTGCCTTTCTGAGCAGAGTGACTGTGCAGGAAGTAGGCGGGTTTGACCATGACCGAGACCTGAATGACAGCAGTAACGAGGCTTTTGTTCAAATGTAAGGAGCCAAGCTTGATCCTTTTTGAATAAGGATTAAATTTGATACAGTTTATAACTATGTCTGTTTTTGGTTCCCCCCCTTTCCCCCCCTATGTAACAGCTGTTCTTGATGGAATCCACAAAAAGCTGCTGTAGTGTGGAACAGAGCGAAGCTTTTAACCAAAAAACAACTTTAGCCAGCATCTATGAAGGTAAAAGAAAGACGACATGTCGGTAGTAAAAAACTGCTGCTGACACAGCCCCCACCAGCCTTGTTCATCCATCCATTCATCCATTCATTTTCATCCCCCTCATGAGTGTTTTCCAGATATACAATCTCTCTGGCATTTTCTGAGTCTGTCTTGGGGTTGGGACGTGTCTGGTAAACCTCCAAAGGAAGGCACCTAGAAGGCATCCTGATAACAGCCTGAACCCCCATCACAAGGGCCTAGAGCAGCGGTTCTACTCAGAAACCCAGGTGTCTTCACTGGGTGAAAAAAGATTATAAAGCAGTTGCACTGCACAGCACATGCTAAAATTCAATTTGCCTCCAAAAAAAAAAAAAAATGACATGCTGCAAGATACCAGTTCCCATCAACCCCAAAGAAGATGGGAAACTGAGTGGCCGACATGCAAGATGTTAAAAAAGCCGAATCAGCACAAACACAAAGAGAATCCATTTTAGGTGCGCCCACCTTTCCTCATCACACCATCTTGCCTGGTGCCCAATTCAATAACCCGTAAAAAGGTGTTGGGTTATATTATATAGTCCTCGGCTGCTCGGTGTAGTGTTTCGCCGCGTCAGAGCTTTCCTCCCTCAATGTCCGCCTTAGTCATGGGTGCTGCTCTCCGACCAAGGAAGGAAGGAGGGAAGGAGGGAGTTTTCCAGTGGCACGAGCCACCCGCTGACAACTGCCATTCTTCTTCCCTACCGCCCACCCCCATAAAAAAAAAAACAAAAAAACCACCTCCTCACACACTACACACACGTCCTCCCTTGCCTAAACCCAAACAACTGCTCAGCATTAAGGTGTGGATCTGTCATTAGTTAGCTTGGCCTGGCTCGGTGAGACCATTGTTATTGTTAAAGTGAGGGCTGTTTGCACAAGCCGTATCTTCGAAAGGAAATGGTACTCCACTGCGGCTTTTTCGCCTCAGTCTGAGTGGATTGGGTTTCCTCTCGCTTTTCCAACCTCTTGTACAGTGTGGTATGATCAGCTAAGGCACATATTTTAATCAGCAACAACTTGGATTGCTGGGAAATCTGTCCAGGGGCATGAAGTGCTCCGATCTGCTTTCTCCAGGATTTAGTCTAAAAGAGAGTGTCAACTCACTAAGTCTTGGACACGACTACCCAGGGTGATTTTCTGCTCAGGTTTTTGCTTTAAGAAGCAAAATGAAGTGACTGGGGGGTATGAAATGCACAAGTGAAAAAGTTGTGCAATAAAAAAAAATAAATTTAAAAAAAAAAGAAGCTGAGGCTGAAGTATTGAGAGACAGGCAGCAGGTTTTACCTGGGTCTTTGCTGAGTGTTGTTTAAACAGCAGGAGGAGGAGAATGACGTTAAGTCAATAGCTGCCCAGACGCTCAGATCACAGTGAAATAGACACACACAGGCTCAAGGTGGCTGTTATTCACCCTGAATGTTCTGACGGGAGACACATCACACCTATCTAAAAGGCGGCAGGACTCAGATTGTCTCAGTTCACCAACAGTCAGTTACAAGTCAGAAGATGTTTTACCCAATATACAACAACCCGTACTGCTTTTATTCATCTCTTTAAACACTTTCCATTGATCTTCTTGTTTTTCAGGCTGTGGTGACTTCTCTTTACTGTACTTAATATGGTCTACAAAGCTGCGAATGGGGTTTCGCTTTAACACCAAACCTTTCAGAAAAAAAGGAGGAACGGAAAAAAAACGAAGCCGTGACACAGACTTACAGTGATGGGCTTCGACTGCAATTCACTGACTTTGTAAAATATTGCCTGTGTCAACCTCTACGTTGTAATCCGGACGATAGGCTAATTGCAAAGTTTCTATCGCTGACAATCACATATAAGTGAAGTCCAACATTAACCTCGCACAGTTGATTTAGCTCATTAAATCCATTCTATGCTCAGTTTGTTTGTTAACAGTGGGGTTGAGCTTTTGAAATAATGTGCGACTGCTCCTACTACTTCAAGTACCAGGAGCTTTTCTTGGTATCAGATTGCATGAATACAGAACGCAGAAGCACTTGCGGGAAATGTAGTATCTAAAAACATATGCTACCAACTACCCCCCAAAAAGTATTTCACTGTTTTACTGTCAGTACATCACAGCAGCTCAGGTACTTGAATATCAATATAGTGATGTTTAGATCAGCACATGTTGCACATTAGCCACACAGACTATATCTGACATCTGGACACACATCTGTCACACAAGAAGGTGTGTGAAGCTCAGCAGCAGCAAGTTCGATGGGACTCGAGAAGAAAAGCAGGCAAGAGTTTAGCAGTTGCTCACATTTCCCATTGTTCTCTCCGATTTTTACGCTGTAGCTCCAAGTGGAGATGAAAAGTTTCCCCGAGACCTTGGCCTTCCTGGCTGCCTCCCGCCCTCAGCGTCTTTGGCCCCCAATGTGACCACAGAATGGACCGTAGTCACTTTGAAACCACGGATCAGTTTAAAAAAAAAAAAATTCATAAATACATAAATAAAATACTGAACTTGATTGTTACAAGCCTGTTCAGGGAAGACAATTTTAAAAAGTTGCACATTTGAAATGAAAAATTCACTTAAGAGAGTTCAGAGTACTGTGGATATTCTACACATTGTGAATAATGGATTAGAGTCGAACTTGCCACTGCAACATAAGGAGGAGGAGGAGAGTGAGTGTGTTCTACCATATGTTGGTGTTATGTTTTTCTTTGTGCCATTTCTTTCACTCTTGAACAGATGTCACGTGGGCGTGGAGGTCATTTTCCCTGTCGCTGTGCATGTGTGTGTGTTTACCAGTGTGTTTGAGACATGCCGATCTTCTGTTAGTCATCCTTCTTATTGCCCATCTTCGGCTATTTTTGACCTCCTTTCCCCTTCTTGCTCTTTTTCCCCTTCACTCCTTCCTATGGTTTCTTTCTGCTCTTTTTTTTCTTTCTCCCCCTTCCCCAACTTCTTCTTCTAGTGTCTCCTCTTTGCACACCTCCATTAGTTGTATTTACTCTGTCAATGGCAACACACCATGTTTTCCACCCCTCTGCTGCAGCTCTGTGAGTCAGTGCGTTCACGCCTCTGTTGCTCTACAAGCAAACACGCTTGCGTTTTGGTGGCCCTGTTTAACGGCACGGAGCGCACACGCGACCGTGGCGACGCACCGCAAGCTAATAGCGCAGAGCCAAACTGCTCCCGTCTATTTGTGTTCAAAGTGAGGATCTTAAATAAGCATGCACAGGGTAAATAAACGCTCAGAGGAGACGAAGGAGTCGGTGATGTTAGGCTTTAGTGTTTAGGAACCACGGGCTTAATTGGTCAGGGACAGAAAGAGTTACTGAGTGATTCAGAGCTTGAGCTGTTGCAGTAAATACATACAAGAAACTGCAATGTTACATCCAAACAAGTTGTCTTTTAGATACAAAGAGGAAAAGGAGAAAGAGAAAGAGCAGTAAGATTTGTATCTATGGTTGCAGGTATTTGTATGTGCAGCTACAGAGCCAGCAGGAGTGAAATTAGCTCTATTTGACATCTGTGAGCTATTAAAAGTGACTTCAGGTAGCACATGTTGTCCACATTAGCCTGAACTGAGATTTACATTTCCACATCTCCACAAAGCATAATAAACAATCAAAAGGGGGTGTGTGAAGGCAGGTTACCATCAGTGACCACTGCAGAGCACTTCCTTTCACGCTGATTGGGGAGTTGTACTGGATATGAGAAAGAAGGTGTGTGTGTGTGTGTGTGTGTGTGTGTGTGTGTGTGTGTGTGTGTGTGTGTGTGTGTGTGTGTGTGTGTGTGTGTGTGTGTGTGTTGAGGATTTCTCAAAACTTTAAATAAACACAAAAGGTACGTCAGATGCACATCTTTCAGCGGTGAAAAGTATTTGTACTCGGCTAATATTTTAAGTAGAAATTTGAGGTACTTTCCTTGAGTTTTTTCGTTTTGGACACATTTCTTTTTCTAATCCACTGGAATATTACATTTTCAATCCTTTCACTCCATTTATTTTTAGGCTTATCTTTACTTGTTTTATCTAAGACATGTTTTCAGAGTTTAAATTTTAATGTTTTCTGATTCCTTTAACTATGGATGGATTAGGCCCCACGTCCCTCCTTCAGCCTTCAGGACCCCAACACTGTTTTAGGTTATATGTTTTCATTTAGGTCACTGTGACCCGTTTGTAGTCATTGTGTCTTTTTAAAATTTAAATTTTGCATCTATATTTGATCACTGTGTGTCTACTTTTCACACAAATGCCTCTTGTTTGTGGTTGTTTTGTGTCTTTTAGGTTGTTGTTGGCCCACTTTGTATCTATTTTAGGTGATTTTTGAACAGGTTTTTTAGCTATTTGCATATCTTTGGGATTCTTTTGCGTTTATTTATGGTCATCATGTGTCTATTTTTGTCATTTTTGGTTACCTATGGTCATTTTGCATTTTTTGACAGAGCTCTATAATTCTAAAAAATAATCTTTCTGCTGCATAATGTATTCATTTTAGATGTTTATAGGCAAACATCAAATAATCCCTGTTTACACCAATTTAGCGCTTATACTTGTCATGGGGTAAATTTACACACTTGTAGTAGTAGTAGTACGTTTTTTTCCAAAACTCTTTCCTAAGAACAGCATAAAGACTGGTTCTACCAATTACTCTTGGGAGTAAAGTTTCAAATATGTGTATGATTCCAAAAATGAATATAAAGTTATCAAGCACTGTAGCAAATGTGTTTGAATGAAGAACATTTTATGAGGAACATTTGGTGTAAAAGGTGAAGCCAGGGCAGAAGTTGAGCAGTCAGCGAATTGAACAGAATTCGCCATTCACCAGATTATTGCTCTGTTGCTGGAAATGAGATGAGCGATACAAATCAGAAGCTGATGTTTCACAGCAACCGTTGCGCTGCAGTAGACTGTTGGAGTTCTCCCTCATCCCTCCTCCTCCTGTTCTCAGCGAGGTTACTACTGTAGGTTCCTAGGCTGCTGTCTCCCCCTATTGACAACATAACGTATCTGTAGGTGTGGGATCAGCATGGAGAGAGACTTATTTTCTAAAGATAAATATCTCTGAAAGTCTCTGTGTGAAGATGCTAAATGTTAAAATGATTGACAGAGCTTTGCTGATAAACCTCCTTTGCTGATGACAATGCCACATATTTTGTCGTTGTCTTTCAGTGGTTTTCGTACATTATCAGAACAATCACAATTCATTTTTTATATTTCTTTCATAAGTCAGGTTTAGTGTTTAATATCACAGTTTCCCAAACAGCTTTCATAGTGCTTATAATAAAGTCATTTAAAGTCAAGCAGCATGTTTAAGGGCTGGATGGCTGTGAGTGTGCGTGTGCGTGCGTGCGTGCGTGTGTGTGTGTGTGTGTGTGTGTTAAAGAAAGTTTTTGTGTGTTGGTTAGGAGAAGGAAAAGTGGGATCGAATTCCTTTACTTTGGCGTCACATGCTGTCAGCCAATCAAAGTCGGGCTTTCCTGTCCGGCATGGTAGCGCGCTTATAAATCCCGCACGCAAAACCTTTGCAGTTCAAAGCACTCGCGCGTTCTGGGGATTGTACTTGGAGTGGAGAAAGGAGCACTTTACGGTTTCATGGTGCAGATTTGAATGCAGACTTTTACCGACTGGCTTGTTTTTAACTAATTTAAGTGCGGATCCGTTTCAAGAAACGCGCTCATCCAGTACGCGTGAGTCTGTCCGACTCGCGCGGGAAGACAGTCGCTCCCTTCTTTTTGCGCACCTTAGCGAAAGACAATCAACTGCCTTTTCTGTGCACTCATCTCGGAGAGTCTTTGATCAAACCCATCCTGACAAGGTAAAGTCGCTTTCAGTGACCCTTTTCCTCTCGCGAGAGCGCAGCGTTGGCCCCCTGTTTTCACGCGTAATTTGGTACCAAACAGTTTTTCGTATGAATCTCCTCGACCCTTACCTGAAGATGACGGAGGAACAAGACAAGTGTCTCTCTGATGCCCCGAGCCCGACCATGTCCGAAGACTCCGCGGGCTCTCCGTGCCCGTCTGGATCGGGCTCCGACACCGAGAACACCCGGCCGTCAGAGAACGGGCTGCTCAGAGCGGACGGAAGCCTGGGCGACTTCAAAAAGGACGAGGATGATAAGTTTCCCGCTTGCATCCGCGAAGCTGTGTCCCAGGTGCTCAAGGGCTACGACTGGACCCTTGTGCCTATGCCGGTGCGAGTTAATGGATCTACTAAGAACAAGCCTCACGTTAAGAGACCGATGAATGCCTTCATGGTGTGGGCTCAGGCTGCTCGGAGGAAGCTCGCGGATCAGTACCCACACCTGCACAACGCAGAGCTAAGCAAAACCCTGGGGAAGCTTTGGAGGTGAGTGTCAATGCCAGTTCTTACCGCTTCACTTTTACGCGTTCGTGTTCGTAAAGTCCTTAAAGCTTCACCAGTATTTTCATTCAGATTCCTTCTTTGGCTTTTGGTGTAGTCACAGCTTATGAAACAAGACCAATGTGTTTCACTGCCGTAAATTAGAGACATAACCACAATAATGGCTCTGTTTACGCACAGACTTCTCAATGAAGGCGAGAAGCGGCCGTTTGTGGAAGAGGCTGAGCGGCTCCGTGTCCAGCACAAGAAGGATCACCCGGACTACAAATACCAGCCCCGGCGGAGGAAGTCTGTGAAGAATGGACAGAGCGAGCCGGAGGACGGCAGTGAGCAGACGCACATTTCCCCTAATGCCATCTTCAAAGCTCTGCAGGCGGACTCTCCAGCCTCCAGCATGGGAGAGGTGCACTCTCCGGGTGAGCACTCAGGTGAGCAGAGAACAGAAGGCAGTAGCTGGACATGTCACTCACTGTGATGCCTCAGAGAAAATGCATCTCCTAGTTCAGCTCCACTCATTTCTTTCTCATGTTGTTGTTTGCTTAGACACCACACATCTGAAAAGCAAACTCAATGAATACAATGGGATTTGTCTAATCTGAAACATAAAAAGGCTAATTAATTTTTGTAACTTTCAGGCTCCCAGGGGCCTCCCACCCCTCCCACCACCCCTAAGACTGATGTCAATTCAGGCAAGATGGACCTAAAACGTGAAGGGGGGCTCCGCTCTCTGCCTGATGGTTCCAGCGGGCGTCCACTCAACATTGACTTCCGTGATGTGGATATCGGTGAGTTCAGCAGCGACGTCATTTCCCACATCGAGACCTTTGACGTCAATGAGTTTGACCAGTACCTGCCACCCAACGGGCACCCAGCCGGCCCTGGCAGCGCCACGCCAGTCGGCTACACGGGCAGCTACAGCATCAGCAGCGGCGCTCCGGTCAGCCCGCAGGCAGGAGGCGCCGCAGCCTGGATGAATAAAGGCCAGAACCAGCAGGGACAGCAGCCGCCGCCGCAGCAGCAGCAGCAGCAGCAGCCGCCGCACACTCTTACCAACCTGGGCAGCAGCGGCAGCTCAGAGGCAGCTCAGGCCCAGCACAGGACCCAAATCAAGACCGAGCAGCTGAGCCCGAGCCACTACAGTGAGCAGCAGGGCTCTCCTCAGCACGCCGCCTACAGCCCCTTCAACCTGCAGCACTACAGCCCCTCCCCTTCTTACACAGCCATCTCCAGGGCACAGCAGTATGAATACCCTGACCACCAGGGGGGCAGCAGCACCACCGCCTCCTACTACAGCCATGCCGGGGCTGGGCAGGGCTCGGGGCTGTACTCAACTTTCAGCTACATGAGCAACCCCAGCCAGAGGCCCATGTACACGCCCATAGCCGACAACACAGGGGTCCCCTCCATCCCCCAGAGCAGCCCGCAGCACTGGGAGCAGGCTCCGGTTTACACCCAGCTCACTAGACCCTGAGCCGCCCGACAGACTGACACACAAACTGAGACATGTACAGCCCCACACACACACACACACACACACACACACACACACACACACACACACACACACACTTTACTCCAGGGAAGTTCTTCCCCTGAATCAGACACTTGAATTCAAAGAAGAGGAGAGCTTGACTTGGGATTGGCTCACGCCGTGCCTTGCTATTGTATCATGATAGAAACAATATATATTTTTAGAGAGAAGAAAAGACTTTAAATCCTCTGTGAGGACTTATTGATTGTTGATATTTCAGTAGGTACTGTTTCTTTTGTTTGATTTTTGTTCTCTATTTTTTTTTTCTTTATACGCTGGCAGTTTGTAACCCATGGGGGTGGGGGGTGGGTTTGGGTAATTATTTGTACCTGTAGATAAAAACAAAAAGCTTTATATTTTTACCAGTTCGGCAACTAACCCCTTGTGGTGGTGCAGCGTCTGGTTCTCTTGATTTATTTTGTTGCTTCCTTTTTTTTTGTTTGTTTTTTTTCTGTGCCATTGAACACGTATGGTTTGTATTTAAGTTGTTATGCTGTTGATTTTTAAAAAAATTTTTTCAAGTTATTTGTCATGATCATTGGAAAAGCTATGAGGCAATACAGAGAAAGAGAGGGAGGGAGACTGGTTTTCAAAGTGCTGTGCTGTCTGGACGGGGGGGACACTGCAGCCCCCTTCCACCATCCGTGCCTTGGATTTTACATTTTCTATGTGTGTGTGTGTGTGTGTGTGTGTGTGTGTGAATGGAATGGCCACAGCTGAGATTACACTTACCGTCCGACAGCGTGTTTGACAGCTACAGGAAGTCACCTTTGACCCCTTTGGGTGTCCCCGTGCAGTCTCCCACCATGCTGGTGTCCAGTGCACGCTCCACCCCCGTACCCCACCCCACCCCCAATCCCCCCCATCCCAGGTCAAACCCAACTTTAAACTTTATTTATTTATTAGCTTTAATTTTATTTTGAAGTAATTATTTTACATACTATTCTCATAACTAATGAATTGTCTTTTTCTCAATGTAGATGACATATAATTTCTTTTTTTTTTTTTTTTTTTCAGCCCAGGGGGTACTAGGACAAATGGTACACGCTGTAATCTTCTTTTGTTCAATTATTTATCTTATCTAAATGTCTACTTTAACTATGTATTTGCCTTTTTCTGAACGGGCCATGTAATGAACTGCATATAGATTATTTGTGAATTTCCTCTGAGTTGGACTTTTAAATATGGCATAAGGAACTGGAAAATGCTAACTCAGTTTTCAGGCTTCTCTGTTTGTGTGATCAGCACGTCCTTTCTTTCTGCTGTGCAAGCCCCCCATTTCCTTTTTCTCCCAATATCAAAGAGCTGTTGTTCCCGATACGCTTTTTTTTTTTCTTCTGCGTTTCTGCCATGTATTTGTACTGTCTTTAAAGAATCCTTTGTGTATGTATTTGCAATAAAAAAGAAAATGGTATTGAAAAAAAAAGACTTTTGTCATGAATTCCTAAGTGATATTTTCAGTTATCCATGGTGCTGAATCTGAAAACTGTGTGACAGGGAAAAGGCTTTAAGCAGAGCAGATATTTTTCCACATGCCAGGGTAAATGAAATGGTTAAGGAAAGACTCCCAAGAAGCAGGACTAGTGTTTGTTTTCCCCGAAGCCTTGTTTTTTTCCCCCTTCTGCTTTTATTTTCTTCCTCCCTCTCCCTCTCTCAGCTGGTAGCAGCAGGGGGTGATGAGGCCCTGGGGGGGCCTGGAGGGGGGGCACTCGATAGCATCACAAGTGTAGTAAAACTACTGAAAATAATCAGAATTTATTTCTGTGGCTAAATCAAAGTGGGGTGGACAGGCTCTGCTTAGACAAAATCCTACTGGGGAGGGCGGTGATTCATGACAAGTCCACTGCAAAGCTCCGGCTTTGATGTCCAATGACAAACGTCATGAGTCCAACTTAGGTTCTTTTCACATTTTAGCTGAAATCTCCCATCAGGCTGTTTTCTCAGAGTTGACATTTGGGATTTATACTCAGTGTGGGTGGATATGGAGACAATTACATAAACACACAATCTAATGCAACCCAGTGCAATAGGCAATCGATAAAGATCAGCTTTATGAAGCTTTTAATGGGGACTAGGTCATAGCTGTGTCTTACTCCCTCTGCTTTAAGAGAGAAAATACCGTGGCTCTTTAATGTGGACTACTCTGAGGACCTCATTTTGACCATTTTAGTGAATTTACAAGAGCATTAATTGGCAGAACATGCTTCTGAAACAAGTGCCAAAATTGTCAGCTTTTTTTTATTCTCTTAATGCTTTTCATAATTTCTGAGAAATAAGGATTTTCTTATGGCTTTGTTGAGCTATGTGTATTTGCATATAGGCCCATTAAAAGGATGTATGTATGTATATGTCATAAATCCTTTTAAATTCCTATTATGTTGATTCTGTGTTAAGTTTTGCAAAGTCTCAGAAATCTTAAAGGATAGCGACAAGGAGGCCGTTTGGTGTTTGTGAAGCTAAAGGTGACAACATGGGAATTTGGTAAAGAGATAGATATTGAATATGGGAGTGGGCACAAGCTACTTGGAGGGCAGACCCCTCCCGTCAGGCCTTCGGAGCTGGCATCAGACGAAGGTCATGGAAGGGAAACACAATGATGTCATGCTGCCGGGGGACCAAACACCACTTTCCTATGATGTGGATTATGTGTTAGGAGACACAATGTTTTCATGCTCACTGGAGGCAGCACTCCATTTATGGAGGGTTAAGGAGCCCAATGTGTGAGGCAGGGCTGAAGCCAACACTTACTTTGTAGCACATGACTGCTGATGGACTGTGGCCTCACATAGTCCATCGCAACGAAAAGCAGAAAATACCCAATGGCTGTGATAACGGAAGAACCTAATGAAAGCAGAGGAGGTTTGCTAAGGAGTCAGCTGAGAGTAATACACAGATCATTTTACATTTTCAGTTCACATATGGCGACACATTCGGATCTACGACAGGCTCTTGACAAACATACAAAAAAAATGCCACTGGCGCAACAGAAACAAGATACAGGACAATTACTGGAAAAACTATCAGTCACTATTTGTTGAGAAGAGAGGAACATTTGCCAGTGAGAGTAGTGACAGAGCTCAAATGACACGATTGCATGCAAAGTTAAAGGCGCAAAAAAAAAACTAGTCTGAACTACATGTATGGGATTGTTTTCATGTCTGAGTGTTCATGAGGACACAATGATATTGTAAAACTTGCTGTACAACGTGCAATGCAGTACTTTGAAAATATATGAAATGCTTCTTTAATACCAATAAGAAATCCCAGTATCAAGTCTGATAATGCATACAGTCACATTAATGAAAAGGCATCGTACATTATTCTGTATACTGACCCCATACTTACCAATCAAGACATTCTAGGAAGTGATACTTTTAGCTGCAATCTAACCCCAGACTATAATTAAAAAAAAAAAACAACTTATATATATATATATATATATATATAACAGCTCATCTCACTGAAAAGCACGACTGTTTTAGAGAAATTTGTCCTGAAACACACTCATCCGCCACCATCATCATCATCATCATCATCATCATCATCATCATCATCATCATCATCATCATCATCATCCTGTAGGAAGAAAACTCAGGACTCGTATACAATACATCTCGTAGAGGAGAGGTAAAAAGTAACCAATATAATAAGTCAACTTATTACATAAGTACTTTTTTGGGTTACTTTTGCTCAACTACAATCTGGAGCCATATTAAACTTTTACTATACCACATTTATTTGACAGCTTTAGTTACTAGTTACTTATTGCAGTTATAAATTAAAAGTTGATATGAAAGATGATATGTTATCATGCACCAGCTACAGTAAAACACTGGTGATTAATCAATTTTAATCTAATAATATAATGTACTTTAATTTAGGATACTTTAGGTTTATTATTTTAGTCCTTTTTACTTTTACTTAAAGCCCAAACATTTTGGATTTCTGCAGAAACCTTATTTATAATAGGCACATGTCAATAAAATCCGCATCAGACTTGCACATTTATCTTATCAACTCAACCAAAATGAGTAGTTTACTGCAAACAGTGCAGTGTATCCGTGGATACGGGGCAAGATACGCCACTTGAATTGTATGAGTGAGTACTGGGAAAAACTAAACAGTGAAACCACAGTGCTGCACACTGTTTATACTCACTGTTATGTACAGGTAAACACCAATCAGCCACAACATTAATATTACCTGGTGGTCTTCTTATAAAAATCTTTTCAAATAATAAACGCTGATGTATTATTGTGGGTTAACCACATGTCAGCAGTTACCGACCTTTGACCTTTATATTATTTATAAATTAATGTAGAGAATTTGCCATAATTACCATAATCAGTATTGTTTAAAATACATACTTTTAATGTTGTACATTAGGTAAAATATAGAAAATCTACTAGATTAAAACATTTGAAGTAGTATCTTTGAAGTAGTACTGACTATATGTACTTGCTGCTGACCCTTGTCCTTCATGACATTATTTAGACCACCAGTGGTAACGGTGTGGCTGATCAGTGTATGACAACTACAGTACTCAAGTAAAAAAATATACTATAATTCACCCTTATGGTTATAATTTGAGAGTGTAACACTGCATAAATAGATTAGTGATAAGCAGTGCAATTAAAATAACTCAAATGTTTGTTGTTGTGAAATGAAAGACAGACAGATGTCGGTCAGGTTTGGTTTGAAGTGAAGTCTGTGAAAGTGTTGCGTTGAAGATGTGGGAGGTCTGGTTTAGCTGCTACCTAAAGAAGAAGCAAGTCCAAGGTAGAAACACTTGGACAATATACTGTATTTAGTACCACATTACTTTATCACACAGCATTCAGCAGGTTGTTTAAACAAGGCTGTACTCAGTGTTTTGCACAGTTGCTCCATGTTGGAGCAGTAGGTCTTTGTATTTGGACCTCAGCCACAATATTATAACACTGTTTTTGTGTATACTCTACATTACTACCTTGAATTGTTTGAGATACTTTGTTGCAAATGACATCAAAGTGAAAAAAAAAATATGTGTGTGTGTGATACTGCAACGTCAAACAATGTGGAAAAAAATGGGGATTCTTACAACAGAGAACTTGGTATGAAACTCATTCAAAATTATTACAAGATGAAGGACTGACACAGAAAATGCTACGTTATTAATATTAGATGTATCTGACCTGCAACTGTTTCATCAACAACTGCTTTGAACAGAACTTTTGAACTAGCTTTAGTTTAGTTTTTGTTTGAATGTTCTGTGGAGGGGAAGGAAGTTCTTTATGAGGAATCTGAACACTTGCAGCTCTACTTTCACCATTTTCACCCTGAGATTACTGTAGTTCTTTTTTCCTCAAATACTAAAAGGAAATAAGAAAAACAATATGAAAGAAGAGAAATGGAGTCAGTACACAAGCGGGACAGACAGATGGAAGACATCAAAAAGTGGAGAGGAGGCCTGCTGCGGTCAAGAGCAAGTAGCACACGGTCCCATCTGAAAAAGCCATCAGTCTCTGCAGCGCTCACATGACAGGGGAAATGGTTGTAACAAGCACAGGACAGATGACATGTTTCAGATGGATGTTTTCCAACAGCAGACAACTCAGCAGCCAAGCAGACGACTCACGTCATGTCACAGGCATGAGCTACGTGCCGGGTAAATAAACTGTGATGACACACAGTTCTTTTTAGATCTCACACTCATAATTGTCGGTATTCCATTAACAAGTTCCGCTTGCGGATGAATGAGGCTGAGCAGCTCATTTAATGTTTGACAGCCACTTTTTAAAGCAAAATAAAAAAGGTTCATTACCTAAGTATAGATATTTTTAAGATTCTTATAATGAATGTAATATTTCCATCTATGAATTTGTGGGTTGTCTAAACACTTTGTTTGGCAGTTTGATATTCTGAGCTCTTGCTTAGGTAAAGTTAGTGACAGATCATTCAAATGTTTTTTTTTTCCTTTAACTTTTTTTTGCCATTCAAAAATGGATTTTTTGCCATGAATACAACTTTAGTGTGTAGGACATGTTTTGTTCACAACACTCACACACGTGTTTGAACTTATTCCGCTTCCTTAAACTCAGATTTCAGTCCGAGTTGGACTGTTGGACTAACAGTGATAAAGTTAATCTCTCCCACCTGAACAGAGAAAACTAATGGAACTGTTCACACAGTAAAGCTCAGGCATAGTTCTTCAAGTCTTGTCTTGTCTCACAGCAAGCAAAATCGAACTACTGCTTTAATCATTCTCCCCGTACTGTCCTTCATGAACGATCTCTTCTTTCAGTGGATAAAGTGAGGCCACTGTCGTTCTCTGCAGAAATGTATTCAAATCTGTATCCAAAGCTAAAACGAGGCTTCGACAGTCTTTTTAACATCAACTGAATATCTTCCAAAGTTAATAGTTGTTTTAGTATAAAATTTCTCTAATCGCTGTTTTCTGGTTGAGTTGCAGTGGAAAGTCAAAAAGAGAAAACACTTTAGAAAATAACCTCATAATGTGGCTAATTCTGACCGGTGATGTCTCAACCACACGGATGGATGAACACTTTTTTTGAAGGCAAAGATTTTGGATTTCTAGATTTTGCCCAAACCAGTCTGACAATTTGTCCAGAACACACAGGTGGACTAACACCACAATGTGAACGAGAGAGAGAGAGACAAAGAAGTTTGAGGAAGAGCTGTCTCTTAAATTCTTTAATAAATGATGTTTCTTTACCACTGTCAATCGACAAAGATTAGAATTTAAAAAAAAATGACCAGGGCTATGTGGTCACATGAATGCATGGGAAACACATTTACGCTGAATGTGTCTTTCATTTGTTCCCTTTTTGCTACAAGTACAGCTAGTTTTACTGTGCTGTTTGTGATCTGCCAGAGCTAGTTTTTAAGCCGTCCGGACTAAACTCAAACATAATACAGTGAAAAGCAGGTCACCATGGAGACAATGGAGATCTTAGCACCCAACCAGCAGTTTGGATGGAGTTTAAAGCCAGTTTGTGAAAACTCAGAGCAGTTGGGGAGGTGAGAAAAATGCTGGTTGTCTTGGATACATATTGAAAACACAATATTGGGATACGACCAAACTGGGTTGTTTTCTAACAGTGAAGCATCTCCAGAGTCAAATGACTTCATTTTGTTTTCCCTGTAGCACCTTATGGATTTGAGCGTATTTCATGTCCCGTGTGCACTTAGGAAGTGTTTGTGATTCGGGCAAGTTAACCTCATAAAAGGCAGCTTTAGATAAGAAAACCTAAATGGACCAATACAATGATAAAAAAATAGTGGAAGACATTTCTCTGCTATTCACAGATCATGAGAATATAATCATGGCCTAAAATAGTTAGATTTTAAGGGTTTCAGACGGGACAGCAGCCACAGCCTGATACCTTCCCCCCATGTCACAAGACATTGTTCTAATCTACGACACTGAAAACTCTTAATGAACAATGTTTGTCCCATTATGGGAAATCGCAGGACGCTGATCACAGGTGACAATGCGGGTCAGCTGGATTTGAACCAGAACTAATCACACAGGCGTGACGCTGTGATGTCAGAGGATCTGAGTGACAGGGCTAACCGTAGCCTGCCGCGCTGATTACCATCCGATACCCTCCCGGACGGGTAGTCCGCTTAGACGCTTGATACGGCTGACAATTAAAGAACACACCATTGTTGGAGGAGTGCGAGGTTTGAAAGTCGGAGTATGACAGACGCTGGTAAAACTCTTGGTTCGGTCGGAGCAGGGCTGGGAGTGTCGGGGGAAGAAATGTTTATCTCATTTGTGTCTGACGCCACTGTAGATGCAGTAACACGGTGTGGTGTAGAGCAGCGAGACAGGCAAGATAAGTCTGAAGATAGCGGGGTAACTTTGCTTCCAATGAGTTTACTCACAAAACATGTATCGATTAGGAATGAACACAAAGGTAGATTTAAATATGGAGTGGAGACTAGACGATTACAGTTAGATGGGACAATATGTAGCAGAGCTCTGGAGATGTACACACTTAATGACACAGAACCTATCGAATTATATCAGGGGCAAACACCAAAAACTGTAGCAAAGAAACTGCTGGTTAAAACAGGGTTGATGGAGTCATCAGGGGTTCACACAGTAACAGTACAAGCAGCAACGCAATGTAGACGTGCATGTGCATACAAAAGCATTTTCACAGCATTTTCACTCAAGTGATTACGGATGCAAACTCCTTGAACCTTTACTAAACAAACCTCCTAGATCTCCACCAGCCTCACTGGTCCTCAGTGTGTAGTAAAGAGAAAAATGTGACTGGCCGACGAAGACACTTTCACACAGTAGACTGGATTGAACAGTGGCTTTACAGTAGATTTAGCTTACTATAGTAATAGAACTGGCATCATACGTACCAACAACAAGTTTAATAACTACGTTATCTTTCATTTCACTATATTTGTGCCAGTAAGCATGAAGACTTTTCAATTCAGTTTGCGCTGTCTAAAACTACAGTCCACAACCAGCTCTAACTTGTATTTTGCAGCCCAGAGTGCTGAAAAGGGGTGATATCAAATGATTTCCTAGAAATATTCCTATTCCTTGCTGAATGAGTTGGAGGCTTCATCATTCATTTAGTGAAACATTTACTAATAAACTTTGAGCATCCAAGACACTGATCTAACAGTAAAGTATGTACACAACACAGTCCATTAAACGAGGATCAAACTTTGAAGCTGCTATTATTAATACATTTATAATGCACATAAGCGTTCAATCAGTCTCCATTTGTTTTTGCCTCCTGTTGTCCCTCTTTTCTTGTCTCTCTCCACTCACTACTCACCTCAGCCAACTGAAGCAAATGATCACCCACCCAGAGTCGGGATCAGTTGGTGACTCCTACCATTAAAAGGGCGTTTTTAACCGCTCCATCGTTTTATAGCGCTTGCTCAAGGAAGATTTCTTAGGTGTTCTTCTAATTCGCTGTCTTGAAAATGTTTCGACCTTAAACTGTTCTGCGCTGTAAAGTGATCGGTCCTTTATAAACAAAATTGAATTGACTTTAAATTCAGTTTTAGGGATTTACACTTTTGGCTTATTTTTTGGTTCAGTCTATAAAAAGCTTCTGATAAAACCATGAAGCAATTGGATGATTTCCATGCGGTAAAGAAGCATGACGCCCCTAAAAGGAGCCCTTAAAGGTGATTGCAGATTGGGTTTGCCTTCACTTGTGGTCAGACACACTATCTAAACCATTGTTACGACCTCGCGTAATTATCAGCAACACATAAAGGGAATTTGAGCTTTACATTCAAAACTGAATTGACGTAAAAGAAACTTCAAAACAACAGCTTTCAGACATTTTTGAACAGTAAGTGGTACTGTACTGATACCATCCTTTGCTGTATCGCTACGTACGTGTTGAGTCTGTGTCCATTTCAAACCCAGTGTCTCCACTGCAGTTTGTCTATGCAGATCAGGTGCTTAAATCAAAGTGGCAGCCAGTGTTAATGTGGGCAGTTTTCCCAGCAAAACAAAACAATTAATATTCTAAACCAATTCCTCTCTGAGATTATGTCCCCTCCTGAACCCATGGGTGGTCTTTTCAAATGCAAAATACTGCACAATGAATAAGAGGAGGGTTGCAGGCACCAAGTGCCTGTGATAAAGACACACAAAACAGACAGCTGGAGGAAAACTCCGAGGGAGAGGGAGAGAGGGAGAGGGAGAGGGAGAGGGAGAGGGAGAGGGAGAGGGAGAGGGAGAGGGAGAGGGAGAGGGAGAGGGAGAGGGAGAGGGAGAGGGAGAGGGAGAGGGAGAGGGAGAGGGAGAGGGAGAGGGAGAGGGAGAGAGAGAGAGAGAGAGAGAGAGAGAGAGAGAGAGAGAGAGAGAGAGAGAGAGAATATGGAAGGTGGTTTAAAGCATACAGGCATAAACAGATAAATAAGTGAAAATAATGTATTGTTGACATGCACATAGGAAAATTTGATTGGGTTCTAACTGCTCTGAATTTATGTGTGCGAGTAAAGAAACAAGAGTCAAGCACATAAAACTCCGTATACTGGACGAGGTACTGCAGCTGTGTTGGTGGTTGTAATTTCTGCTCACGGGCCACATGGCCTAATGAAACAATGACTTTAATTGCGTTTCTGCTGCCGTCCAGCAACATGGAAAAATGAACGCAACGTGAGTCCTGGTCTGAAAATCAACTCATTATTTAAAACAATGGAGAGCAGCAATTGTTTTTGTTAATTTAGCTGGAGGGTAAAAATATGTACTGTAAGACTTGGCTTTATGGAGCTCCAGGGTTGTTTTTACTGCATGACTGTGACTCAGACCTACTGTAGTAAAACTAGTATAACTACATGGGTCGTTATGAACACACAGATATGACACACAGATACTAATAAATGCAATCTATGCACACACTCTCAAAAGGAGAGGGCCCTCCCCTTTGCCCTCCCTTTGGGACCTCTGGGTGTGTATGTGTGTGTGTGTGTTAACTGACCTCTGTACAAACCTTCTGGACCTCCACAAAAGTCACTTCTGATCACAGCGGAAATTGTATATCAACGCGAAAAAGCTAGTGTGGAGGTTTTTACTGCTCTACTACACGGCTGGAGGTTGAAGCACGAGGTCCCAGGTGTCCCATGGAAAGAGGCATGTGTGCATGCAAAGAGGCTGCAAGTGGGAAGCTGCAATAGTTTGGGGGCAATCTGATGACTCCATTTGTTCTGGGTTTATTTTTTGTTTTTCAAACCCCTTTTCCATAAAAGTTGCTGTGTGCAAAATGGAAATTAAACACTTTGCCAATCATTGGAAACCTGTTGTAATTGTGTTAAAACTGAAAAACATATATATATATTTTTAATGGAAACAATTTGCTTATTTGAAATTTAATGCCCGTATCACATCTCAATAAAAGCTGGGACAGGGGCTTATTTATCATTGTGTTGCATCACCTCTTCTTCTAACAACATTCTGTAAGTTTGGAAAATCTAAGGACACGAATTGTTTATTTTAAAAGTAAAACATTTTCCCTTGTTGCTGAATGAAATATTTCAGTTGCTCAACAGTTTGGAGTCTCGTTTGTTTGTGGCAGGCCTGGACTCCAGTGAGTTTAACACCCACAGTTCTTTCCTACTGAGCCACTTTAAAACGAGGAGAATGGGGTTTAACCTTGTGTTGCTGAAAGGCCATTCTTCCAAAGAAAGTCTGGATGGTAGAATATTTTGCATCACCTTCGACTCAGCCTCAGACTCAGCTTTCTACACCTAATGATATTGATTAGTTACAAAAAGAGCAGTCGTTGTTTTTGTCTTTAAAATTATACAGCCATTCAAGTTTTCAAGTCTTTTATTGAGATGTGTTACTTAAAATGCAAAATAGTTTTTTCAAACATCGAATTTCTCAGTTTTAGCATTTAATATGTTGTCTTTGAAACTTATGTTTGATAATGAATAATACAAATGACTTTAAAACCAGTGTAATCTGGTTATATTTACATCTTATGCAACATCAAAGCTTTCGTGGAAATGTCTGGACAACGCGTCCTCATCCCACAGCATCACATTGACACCTCAGGTCCCCTTTGGGGTTACTACTGGACGCTACAGGAGCGCCGCTAATTGACACCCTGGGCACAGAGGCATCTGGCATTGACGCTGCGGGTGCATATTGTGACCTTTTGATGCCACAGGAACGAGTTTATATACCTTAAAAAAAACTACATTAGACTTAGCGAGAACAACTACAAGGCAACGTTACATTAAGAACGAACTACGGTTATGGTTAGGCACAAAACCGTCAGGGTACGGTTTAGTTAGAAGGCAAATTACATAAAAACAAAATGGCCCCCCTGTGCTTCCTTAATACAGTAACCACATGCACCACGTTGTGAAACAATCATCGATAAAGTGCACAAGGTCTCGCAGTAAAGTTGAACCCGGGTCTCCTGTAGAAAAGTGACGTGTCTTGTACTATTCACCACCCCGTCCACTTCCCGATGAGACTTTTTCTCTTCATATATTACATCATAAATTTAGGCATCAAATACTGAAGTGCCGGGGTTTTCCAATTAAATACACTGAAAGCTCCGAGCATCACCAACACAAACCTTAATCAAAACAACCCTGTGGATTTGCGTCAAGTTTGCTCCAAGTGGATAAAGTAAACTGGGTGAAATGAGAGTAAGGACTTTAAGCCTTATTTAAGCTTAGGCTTTAGAAAATTAGGATTTTTCATTTTCTACTACTTTGTGACACTTAATAGACAGAAAAGATCCAAGACAGGAAACAAATCGGGGAGGTCAAAGCTAAATGTTTTTTCACCAGGACACTCAGCAATAACACATTTTCTACAACATTTGACTGAGCAATTTATAAGAAAAAGAATGTTTTAATTCTTCTTCCAAAACCTACACAGTCCCGCTTTAACTTAATAATGTACAGCCAAGAGTGTAACTGAGTCCATATTTTTGACGGATATTTTGCCAACAGAAGCTGCTAAAATATTTTGCAAAAACAGGACAAAACAGTGGGGTTTATCGCTGGATCTTACTTTGCGAATGCTCCTTGCGATGTGTGACATTTGAGTAAAACTTCCAATAAGTTGCAGGTCAACAAACATAGAGCTACATTCGTTGATTCATATACACACTGACAATGTAATTTTTACTGTATACAACAATATTGGATTTTCCAACCTCCAGTCTCACATGTTTCTGTCTGAACATATTTCTGTTTGCAGTCTTATGCTGTCCCTTATCTCTGGCTGTCTCCCCGACCATCTGTCTCTCTCTCTCAACTTTGTCTGTACACGTCTTCCTTTATCTCTGCTGTTCGCTTTTCTACTCCTACCAATAATTTTCCCTTTTCAAGCGCAGATCCACAAAAACACCCACTCTCCTCACACACCCACTGACCCAATGTGTGAACTGAACTCCCTGCCAAGGAACAAACACACACACACATTCAGAGAGCCACCACATGAAACCTCCACCGTGCTGTAATAGATAGGCATGGTTTTGGATGGTGACACCACGTATCCATCACTGGGGCTTATCTGTCGGCCAAGCTGGGAGGTTCGACACAATGAAGCCAGATGTAGAGGAGCCAGGGTGGGAGATCCTTCTGTTTCTGTTGTGCAAACCACCTAGTGCTCTGCACCGCGTGGGGAGGGCGGACACGGAGAATGAATGAGAGAATAACAAGGAGAGGGAGAGTACCCACTGCACTGTACCAGCAAATAAGCATGTTTGTAATGCAAACCAAACACTGCAAATTAGCTGGTGTGCCAGCAGATTTAATCAGGGCCATTTCATCTTCTCTATAAGCATCTGGCAACCATGAAAAAGTTGTTTATCATTTTGTTAAATGGACTTACTTGCTTTCCTTCCAAGAGTGAGATGACATCAATGTCACAACTGTGCACACGTGTAGAGCTGAAGTGAGGAAAAGATTGGAAGCAGTGGGAAACAGTTAGCCTGACTAAGTATGTAAAAGACAAACCCACAAACAACCTAAAAGCTGTGGTTTTTTTACACAGGTTGTCTTAAGCTATATACATTTTATGGGCTGTGTCTTCTCAGTTATCCACGAACATCTTCATAAAAGTCGCAAATTGTCAATTGTAGATATTTTTATGAAATATTTTGTTTCGGTTGTTTTCCTTCCCCAAAGTCTGTATCATGTTGACATTTATTTAGCTAATCACGGATTGATTCCAGCTCTGCAGCATCGTCAGGTAAGTCTGTCACTACAAACAACTCCACGTCACGTTTGACACGTGATCCATCGTTTAAATGAAACGATGGATGAGAGGTTCACGGTGAGGTGTCGGAGAGAATAGGCGTGTCATGGTATGTGTGTATTAATGTTTTTATGCCTTCAGAATAGACAGGAGGCAAAGACAGGACAATCACCTCGATGATGTCATTAGACACTGCAGCATCTGGCAGCACTCAGTGCCTTTCTGCGTCAAACCTCAGAGCTTTATCTCACTCCGACCATTTAGAAAAGTAACCCATCACTAGTAACAAGGTTATGATTCACAGCAGTAAATCCCCCTCATACACTGTTTGCTTTTATTGTTATTAATAAACACATGTTAGAAAGTCATAAAATACAAATGAAACAAGGCTGGCTATTGCCTCGGTTGGCTAGCTGTCGAGAAAGACACAACTAGTAAAAACAGCAATCAATTTCCTTTCGGAGGACTACACCCTTTGATCCCTGTGTAATCATAATCTGTGCAGATGTTAAATATAAATTTTTTTTCCAGAGTATAAATGGATTAGTGAATGGGCCTGCAAGTTACAGGCCAATGGGTCTGAGAGGTCAGGGAGCCCATGGGTTCTTGTTGTTTAGAGTTCTTGTTTGAAAGAGCTCAGTTACCAAACGACTGCAAAAAGATGCACAAAAAGTACAGCAGCGTGCAAAATGACTTATCGAGCTGAAACGAGCCAGGAGAGACATAAAGTGATGAAAATGGAAACCAAATGACCCAAAGCAGACACAAAATAACCATAAAAAATAAAAAATAAAAACAGTAATTGACCAGAGAAACACGAAATATTCAAACACAATTACAAAATTACAAAAAAGGAAAGTTCTATTAGGTTAAATATGGCAGCAAATACCTAATATGACTTGGATCCTACACTTGCCACAATGCAACTATCTTGCAGATATCTTGTAGTGAAAGTGCGACAGCCTCTGAGGAGTTACCAGACATTACACGAATGGTTTCGCAGTTGAGTCACGTTTTCACTATTAAGGTAACAGAAGCAAATACAGTGAGTTGCCCCTTTAAGGATAAGAAAACAGGAAACTAGTGGAAAGGTGAGAGAGACAACTGTACATCCTTTCTAGATAAACTATTTATCAGGTCTCCAGTGTATCCAGTCTATACCAGAGGAAATCCTTGCAAGCACGGGGTCAACATGGAAACGCCGCACAGAAAAGGCAAAAACCACTGGCTGGGAACTTGAACCGGGGACCCTCTAGCTGTGAGCCAGCGGCGCTAACCACTGCCTCTAGCCAAACAAACACAGCAACCCCCTCCCAATCTCACCGCCATGCCCAGCATTTCAGACACAACTCTAGTCACCATTCAGAAGGCCAATCGTATTTTTACCTGGACTGGGGGACCAGGGAAAGTACAGCGTGTGATTTCTAAAGTTAGTTCAGAGATTTTACAGATTCAGTAATCTACATCATCATAACTTTCCATCATGGTAATTGATAGGCTGTCTGGGGGAAAGGAGCATTCCTGCAGCCTGACTCCTGTGTCTCATTTTCACTAATAGGAGATTGCGCTGGGGGGGGGCTTCTAGCTCGGACAAAACAAGGAGCTCATATCAGACAGAGTGGCTAGAAAAAGCAACAAGGCAGACACAACAAGTAGCATGCATTTCATTATAGAGGAGCAAGATGATTTGCCAAAGTGGCAGTTTCTGCTTTTTTATTTAATACAGAGGTATGAGGTCCTAGAGTCGTGAAATTCAAGTCATGGAGTGGGAGTGGTGGGGCCAGCACACACACACACACACACACACACACACACACACACACACACACACACACACACACACACACACACACACACACACACACACACACACACACACACACACACAGACACACACAGACACACACACACACACACAGACGGTGTGTGTGTTAGCAGATGCTGCAGACATACCTGATCGAAAGACCACTCTGCACTGGTCTTTCATCATGTTGCATCATCTCATCTTATTACAAAGCCTGGTAATATGAGGCCGCAGTGAGAAGAGAATAGTAATAGCAGTCCAGGCTGAAGGAGTTCTGTTTGCAGAAGAAGCGAGTATTCTGCAGGAGACGCAACTGCTACAGCTGCCCGACCCACCCCGCAAAAAAAGATGGCAGCCAATGCAAACACTACAGATTAAAAACAACTTACAACGTATGTCCTTGGATGATTTTAAAACAAAAACTGCCTTATTACCTTAGTTCAGCTTATATTGTCCACAGCTATCTTGAGACCGAACACATTCAGTCAGTGAGTGAACGTTGGTGCCCCAGGCCTCAGCCTGCACTGCTTGACTTCCTCAAATCAGGTGTAGAGGTTCATCATCTTCTTCTCCTTTGAACTGTTACACCAGTCTGCATTCTTTTTGTTGCATTACTGCCTCCTTCTGGAAGTAACCCTCTGGAATAACGCAGTCTGATATGTTCACTTGCTTTCAGAAAAACAATCAATCAGTCCTAATTTTTTAAATCATGCAATAGTTTCCTGTCTTTGTACTGTAAAGTTTCCAGCACGTTACAAGGATACTGTTTCTTTCTCATGGCATTGATTAATGTGATCCAGATGTTTTCCTATAATGAGATACACGATTTGTTTTTTTCGCCAAAAGTCAATTTAGTAGTTAGCTTAGCTTAGCTTAGCAGAGAGCAGAACTTGTTGTTTTGCTTCAGATGTGCTGGTGTGCAGTTGTGTTATCTGCAGAACCGGACTCCCTCTTTTCTAGCTTCATGCTGAGACGAGCTACTGTACCTGCCAGGTGGCTCACTTCAAATGCTTAACTGCCGTAATGTCCCAGGCTACTTCTTAACGGGCTGCAGGCTTTTTCGGATATGACCCTCAAAGTGTCTTTAAATTAAACTTTACTGCTGTTTGCGAGCTTTCGATGTGCTTGCAGACACTGATTGGTATTTACACGTTCCTCATATTTGCCCTCATAATTCTTATAATAGGACAATGACTTTTGAGTTGAGTGCAAGAATAGTTTTTTTTTTAAAACACTGACACATTTCCGTTTTTTCCTCTCCTTTTTATGAATGATAACTGCTGGAGGCTGTGATCTGAGTGTCAGTGGCACTTTCAAGTGATGCAACACTGTATACGTCTAGAATTTCCCATTTATTCACCTAGAGCTGCAACACGCCATGTAGCAGCTGTTAGAGAACCATTTGGTGGTGAATTTATCACTAGGAATTAAAAATGTATTTGTTTTGTTTGTGTCCTACAGTAATAACATGGCGGCGTGGCAAAGGTTATCTGCGAACGGCCGAGACACCTCCCACTTTTTCACCCGATTACCTTTGCTTTTTCCTGTGTACTCGCTCCGACATCGCAACATACAACTGCAGAGATGTGTTTCCTACAAATACTCCTACTTTCCTGCTCAATCATCCATCTTTCCATTGTTGATTTTTGTCTTAAATCACCCTGTATTTTGCTGAGACTGATTATGTATTGTATTCTAGCTTTGCTGCCAGCTGCAAATTGCCCAAGAGAGACTATGAGGCATTAAAGTCTGTAGTCTAAGCTTTTAAAGAGGACGTTATTCACTGTGATTGTTGGCACAAAGAAAGATGGCATGTGTGCTGAGTAAGGCAGAATTAGGAAAATAAGCTTTATGCACTTCATGGAAAACTAGGAGTAGATTGTATATTTCCTTAAAGTTGTCTATAGAAATAAATACATTTTATAAAGCTTTCACAGCTCACTGTAACTGTACCTGTGCAGCTACTAGCACTTCACGTACAATTTGGATTAAACAGCTTCACACATGCGATCCGATGTTTAAAACTTCACATTGTACTCAATATGACCTTTACAAATCCTTTAAGTATAACATGGAAGTGTGTGTTTGTGTCTGCACATAAGCAATATCCTGACAGCATGACTCAATTCATTTGCCCTGAATTGCTTCCCAGTAAATGCGTGCATTGCTCTTACGTGGACTTAAAAATATGAACAGCACTACGTTGGGAAAATGCAGCCCCAATGGTGACGACTTGTTGCTTCAGGTACGAGTGAATTATATGATATGAACCAGGAAGTCTAAGCGATCAGTAATTTATCAGAAAAGATGTCACTGTTATGGAAAGTTATCGGAACGGAAATGATTTTATCTTTTTGTTGACACTGTCACCAGATAAGCAGTAGAAACATGACATTCACATTATAATGAAAACATGCACACATTTGCTGGCTGCTCCTTGCCAGATGGGAGTGCCCCATTTGGCAAAAGTTGACCCAGATTCATGTTTTTTGTTTGACAACCAAATAACCACAGGTGCTGAACTGAGTGACTCAACTTACCCTGAAATCAGGTGCGACCAGTAACTACATTATTAGTTTGAAGCAACAAATATTGTCATTCTTCATTTTAACCTATAGGTAAATCAAAAGATCCCAGTAAGACATTTGGGGGTCAGATATATACTGTCTTACTAGGACGCTGAGAGTGGATTGATATCATTTTATCTGTCTGTCTGCTCATTGGACAGACTGGGTATTAGGATTTGGGATAGGGTTGCATTTCCTCCATTCAGCTTGCTTGTAGGTGCAAATGTGATTGTGAATTTGTCGTGAATCTCTATCTGTGGCTCTGACAGGTGACCTGTGCAGGATGTACCCTGCCCACCCTCGTCCAATGACAGCTGGGATTGGCTCCAGCATTCCCAGGGCCCTGAGGAGAGTAAGCGTTAGATAACTGGATGGGTGTCATTTGATTTGAGGACTAGTACCTAAAGGGCTGTGCAGAGCAGAGGGCAAGCGAGCCGAGGGAATTCAGTGTAGTTTTCATGTTTCTGTGGGAAATGTTTTAAATATGATACAATTAGAAAAATTACAGCAGGTTGACTTTAAAGCTACAAATTGCAATTTAAGGTAGCACTAACATTAAGCCCTATTTCCCCCTGCTCTGCTGTGCTCTGCTACTATCTGCTACCATGTCATTATGAAGCCGCAATAGCCGAGCACCTTCCAAAACTTCCACATCAAGTAGAAATATTTGAATATCTCAGCATGGTTAGAAGAGCACAAACCTTTGCTCAAAAACCTTTAGAGGAAAATATCTCTGCACTGTTGCCAGTACTGTTTAATAAGTCTCCACATTCACACAGTGTAAAATGTTCCATACCTTAAGTTGAGGTAGTTACACAGAAAACACAGAATAAATCTGTGTTTACAGGCAGCCAGTTACTAACCTCCTTATGTCGAATGTGCTAATGACTGATTGTAGCTGCATATGATAAGGCAGTGTAAATGCCTTGTATCACAGCCCTGAACAATTGCAGTAACCAGTGCTGTTGCTCTGGGACACAATTAAAAGTGAAACGTAAAAATGCAAAACCATGCATTTTGTGAGAAACATTATAGCTGCTTAAATAACATTTTAAAAAAAAAGTCAAATCAAGCTCTGCAGGAAGGCCTGTGTGAGCAACCAGATCACTGGGCCCGAGCGCTGTATTGCATAAGAATATTCAGTGACAACCTTAACGTTAACTGTTTCTTACCCTGCGTTAATGTAATCTCTCTGTCCTTATAATTTCTAAAAACATCTTACTCCTGCATGTGTTTGGAATTATTTTGATTTCTCAGAGGATTTAAACTTTGGTCAATAGCTGTTGGATCGTTGCACGAACAGCATAGCTGCTGATATCTTGTTACCATGTTTGTAATTTTTTTTTTCCCTTTTAACAGCAGCAACAGCTCCAACAAATCGACTGACAAGACAAACAAGAACATCTGGTCAGCAGATTTTCCTCCCATTTTTTTTTTTTTTTTTTTTTTTTTTTTTATTGTTCATTTTCTGTTTGTCCCTCATTAGTATTAGAAGGGAAAACTGAAAGTTATTAAAAAAGCATTATCAGTCAGTGGCTGGCAGCAAGCGGCAGAACTCAATAGAGGAGAACCGAGATTTGGACTGAGGAAATGATGCTGGCCCTGAGGAGCAGCAACCCAACAACTGGGTGTTGGGAGGAGGAGGCAGGCCTGAGGCACAGTCTTATCTCACTGTCATTAAATGATGCGCCTGTTCCTCTGGTGATTGCTGATTTCTTTTTGCAACTCCTTTGCTTTTTGGGGGTTTCTTTTCTTCTTCTAAAGTATTTCAAAAGGAGAAAGAAAACACAGAGAAAGCAGGCAAGTGAAAACCAACATGTTTCTTCACAGGGCGTCCCCATTGCCTCATGGCCTCCATGCTTCTTTATTCCGTCGGTCTGCAAAGAAAGTCCAACATGCACATTGACGATTAAAATCCAATTTTAAAAAGCTAAACTTGTTTCTTTTTCTTCTTTGTTTTTCCTTAAAAAAAAAACAACTCATACTTAAAGATTCTTTTCATGCAAAAACGTCCCACTCATGTTACAACTGACAAAAAAATATCCTGTTATGTCTAAAACAAGTTACTGCTACACAAGACATGATTTGAGTGAACATAAAACATGCAAAAATCATTCGCAAACCTAACTTCAGGTACACCACTTTCCACATGAAAGGAAAAACTGTGTCCAACATAATGTATGTGCAGCATTTACAACACAAAGAGCACCAGCAAAAAGGTCGAGAAAAAAAAGGCAGATGTGTGGGAGAAACTGTTTCATTTCCTTCTACAAGGATGCAAATGCCTTCACTGTCATTTCACAGTTACTCAAATACGTATACAGCACATTG
Source organism: Channa argus (assembly GCF_033026475.1). Taxonomy (NCBI): domain Eukaryota; kingdom Metazoa; phylum Chordata; class Actinopteri; order Anabantiformes; family Channidae; genus Channa; species Channa argus. The sequence goes on from NC_090216.1 coordinate 15,636,165, forward strand.
CCACAAATTGTGAGATGAAATTGTTTCCAAAATATTTGTTGTCAGTTTGAAATAAATGCCAGCAACGTGCAGCAGACCAGTTGGGTCCAGGGCATGTTTATCACTGCTTTTTTCCCCCATTCTTTCTTGATTTAGCTGCTCAACAAGTCGGGGCCTCTTTCGTCATATTTTTCATTTTATGATGTGCCAAATGTAGGACAAGTTTAGCACCCAAGCTCTTTTACTGGTGACCCACATGTCAGATGGTCCCTCTCCATCTGGAAACTAGAAAGGCACAATCCAATCAACAAATAGCATGTACTGTTTACAATCAAAAATAGGTTTTGAGATGCAAATCATTACATTTCGGTTAACTTACATTTTACGCAGCATCCCAGCTTTTCTGGAACTGAGGTTTGTGGTTTAGTTACATAGACATTTTAAAAAGGAACCTTGCGATTACTCTCCTAAAGTAATCCAGGGTGACATTCATGCAAAAAAATATGAGGAAAGAGAGAAAGATTGATGAAAGCATCTTTTCAAACATGATTATCCTCTTAGTAAAGACAAACAGAAAAGATCTCCTACGGACAGACTTGGTGGGAAGTTGTCAAAATGTTTGACAGTGGCGTTTGTTTTGAGATACAGGTTTCACTCATCTTATTAATGGTACAGTTTATTTATTACACCTGTAGTTTACCTCCTCCCAACGTCTTAGATGATTATAGGCAAACTTTGATAACTCGGCATAGTTGGGAGTAGCTGCTTGCTTTAACTGGAAACAGGGCAGCTGTGAAAACAACACCCACTCAGCTAGAAAGTGTTTAGGACATCCAGGGAGGGAATGGAGGAAGGGAGCGGAGATGTGAGGATGGGGAGGAGGAGGGCAAAGGAATTCTGGGATGTACCGGCCCTCCTCCTGAACAACCCCCCCCCCTCCTCACTCAGGAAACCCCCAGCGGTTTTGCGTGGAAACAAGATCTCTCATCTCCAGTCTGCATGTTGCGCTGGGATGTCCCGGCCTCATTATCCTGCTCATTATCCTCCCCTTTTATTCCCAAACATAAATACTATCTCACCCATGTCTTTGTCTGCTCTCTTGCTTTTCCCCCTTTCTTTCCCACTTATAATTTCTCTTTCCCTGTCTCTCTCTGTCAGTGTTTCTGTCTCTCAAACAACAACCCACCCCCCACCCCCCCACCATCTCCACACAGGGGTCCCCAGTTGACCATTAGAGGGCCAATGATGCAATCAACTGCTCATTAGTCATTATGATTGACAGCTGGCATTGTGGGGGGAGCACATCAGTGGGTGAGCTCGACACGGCCGGGCGACCTCTTGATTTAATTTCAAGGCAAAGTGAGAGAGAGGAGGATGGGAGAACATAAGAGAGAGGAGCAGATGAACAGATATACAAATGCTCCGTGTATGTCTGCGTAAGCATGTGTTGGGGTTGTGGGTGTGTATATGCCACGGCCAATCAGCAGAGAGCTGTCACAGAGCTACATGTGTGTCAAACAGCTAACGCCTGCTAACTTGAGCTAAAGTCAAGGCCAAAGTCATCAAGCTCAGTATAGTTTTTTTCTCCAGCATGAACATTGGGAAAATCCAATGTGGTAAACAATTAATGACACAGTATAATGTGCACTCAGCTGCTACAGAAATCTTTAAACTTGCTTTAAAGAGGTACTTCACACATTTACTGCATGTGTCATACACAGTCGTTCTGATTCCTCTACTACTTGCTGTCTTCCTAAGTTAAGAAGTGACAACATCCTTTAAAGTTGATATTGGCATATCACAGTTTAATCTGCCCTTCTCTCAACAGAGTGTAAACAAGTGAGGTTTACCAGATGGGTAATGATACAGAGGCTGAGGAAGAGAGTGTGAAAATAATGGACAGGACGGTGGCAGGGAAAGATGGATGAGGACAGTGAGGGATGGATGGATGGAGGGAGGGAGGAGAACCGAGAGGTCTGTCATTGATTAATGACCCTGCCACTGTGTGTATGTGTGCGTTCGATGTAGGAAAGAGTCCTAGTGTTTTTGTGATGGCCACTTTGTGCCATATGACAAGCTTAATGCAGATATGTACATTTACTAACTTGGTACTAGTCTACTAGTTACCTTATTTCAAACTGAATGTGTTGAAACCCAGAACCTGAAGAAGGACAATATCTAAGTGTCCGCGTACATAAAGTCTGAACACTCTTGTTTTGAGGCATGTGTTGTAATGATTGATTAATACTGTCATTCTTGGAAGGAGCTTCCTAATAATATTTGTACAGGTCCTAGCTTTTAAATTGCAGTACAAGTACTTTGGGTTTTTTTTTTTTTTTCAGCTTGATATCTATGCATGTTATAAGGGGTTCAGATAGGTTTACTTTAACCACTAACTGAGTGGAGCTGAATTAATGGACTCAGATCATTGTCCGTGACACCACTTTTATTACTGAACACAAAAGAAATCCTAAAGCCTGTAACCTCTGCCCTGCAAACTTCCTCTCGTTAGCCAGTGATCACATCCCTTCTCATCCATTATTTGACTGTCTGCAGTGATTGCAGGGCCACTTCTGCAATTGTTCACCCATTTCGTCTGTGTGTGTGTGTGTGTGTGTGTGTGTGTGTGTGTGTGTGTGTGTGTGCAAGCAAGCATTTAATCATAGCACCTCAACTTTCACGGTTAGACCCTGAGAAATAACATCTGACCAAGCAGACACTCAGTGGTCACCATAGTAACACTTAATTATAGTGTTTGTTGAGTTGGGGGGGGGGGTGTAAAATAAGCCCCACTGGTCTGGGTTTTAAGAAAATATTAGCTGGGCTATCGTTTCTTTCCATTTATTACAATGGAACAAACATGATTTTCAAACCCACAGTCATGAGTTATTCAGGCCCTGGTTGCACCATGATGGAACTGTACTAACCACAAAACCAAAAACAGATACTTTAAACTGACCCCGCACCCCGCAAAACTCTTTCAACCTTTCCCCTAAATCCTCTCTCAAGTGAAAAATGAGTGGAAATGAATACAAATCCCCCACAATCCTCTTTGACGATATCCCTCCCGAAGTTCAGAGCTGCTCTTTGCAATCACTAGACACACACACACACACACACACACTTTATGGCTACACAACTGTATTTAACACCTCTGCCTCTCCAGTGTATCTACCCCACCCTGACTCTCCTGTGTGTCTTTCACCCAGTGTACTTAGAGCCAAACTGCTGTTAGCCAGAAACACCCTGTTAGCAGAGAGAGAGACACACACACACACACACAGAGCTAATTGCTCTGAGTGAACAACTGCCTGGTGATATTTTCAAAGCACATAACAATTTTTTTCCCCTCCATTGGCATCTGTTTTAGTAAAAATGTTTGTCCAGGTTTATAGGGACTGCGATCAGCTGATAAAAAAAAGAAATGTTGATAGTTTAAGTTATTGCATTTTGGGTTTTATTGTCATAATTTTAACCCTTACGTCTATCAGTCATTGGATCATGTTCAGCCAAGCAATTACTTAGATGAAAATGCAACAATATAACTATAAGCAACTCTACCATGAGCTGTTAGATGATCCGATAGGATGTACTGTATACAGGATTGGTAAAAAGAGTGCAATCAAAAATTTAAATTTTGTTTTGTTTTTTTGTTTTGTTTTTTTTTTTTTTGGGGGGGGGGGGGGGGGGGGTAACTCATTGTGAAATAAATCCACTACAGTGGGTACGTTGGTGCATGCATACGTTGAGTTTCTTGTGTGGTGCATTTGTTTTTGGGGCCTAGTGGTGGTGGTGAAAACAGCTGTGAACATGACATTAACAACTATCACCTTATTGTTGCCTTATTGTTGTAATTATTGTCACACAGCCAACAGAATTTGAGCAACGTGAGCAACATTCTGGAGTCATGTGTCTGGCTGGTAAATAACCGGTAGGTCCATAATTCAGACTCTCTTTCAGCTCAGTTTTTGTCTCCACCCATTAGCTGCTGACCTCTGCTATGTTCACTATCTAGTGTAACTTTGGTGTTGCACAGATGTAAAGACTAGTTGTTCTGGTGAGAGCTGTTCAAACAGATGCCTGTGGGGGAACCAAAACAATGAGCTGAAAGAGGCTAAATCTAGCTAAAACAAAACAAAAAAAAAGTTTGGTGATGATCCTCTTTGTGTTTTTCACTGGCAACGACTCTCTTTGTGGTAAACATACACTATATTATTAAATTGCTAATGTCAGCTTTAACTCAACATATGCTTCCATGTTTTAAACTAAAACAGCAGAGCAGCTGATTCCAGTAATGAGTTTTTCCCCTTCTCATAAAGCCTGTGCTAATCTGAGAAATCGGCAGCTCGGTAAGAATAAGAACTGTATTCACTCTCCGAACATTTGGCACACATTTGATAATCACTGCCACGCGTAATCAATCCACTCATACCTTTTATGATCCCCCAATGAACCCTTAACTTTGTGCAATCCTAAGCTTTGTGCAAGACACTGGCAGAGAGCTGAGGATCAAACTGAGAGGGAAAACGAGATGATGTGGTTATCCCCCGAGGCACAAGCAAGCAGAACAAGAGATGTCAAGGCAACCTCCGAGCATTAAGATTTTCTTCCTGATAAAATAAGAAGAAAGTTGGGTGGAAATCATCGTAATTGCACAAAATAGAAACAAGCGCAAAACAAAAAAGGCCCCAACAGTGTAAAATAACATGTGTTGGAGTGTACGCATCCACGTTTCACCAGACTCATTGTGTGCTCAAGAGATTGATATTATCCGCTTCACCGACTACCTCTCTCTCTTCTAAAATGTTTTTTCACAGTCCAAAGGATGATCGAGTTTCTGAGCTCCAATCTGTGGTGAACAACACGTTGCCAATAATAGCATTCACATGAGTCTTGTTACTAGCCACAACGAGTGCCAATGTCTAATGTTAATTACGGGAAACCTCTTGGTTCCCCAACAGCTTTATCACTTCTGATTGCCCCTGTTTCAAAACTATGTTGTCTTGTGTTGAGCAACACAGAGGGATTGTTGAAGGATGTGCTGATAGATGTTTGGTAGCTTTTCCTTTGTGTTTGCTGCTTATGCGCTCTCGTAATAATCCTTGTCACTTCCAATGATAACTAAAAAATAACAGCTTCAATTCTCTTACTGTCTGGAGAATAGAAAAGACCTGATTAGTTATACGAGGAAAAAATGAACTTCTGCAGTAGCTACAGAGATACATCTTGTGGTTGTTAAGCAAATTCACTGAATGCAGCATTATCTGAGTTACATAGGATATATTGAACGGTTGATGAGCTAGAGAAGGTGAGATCCCACGGGAGGGTGGAAAGACAAGGAGCTTGGGGATGAGAAGGCAGGAAAAAAGATTATGAAGAAAGAGTCTGAAGGAGGAAATACAGGAAAGTACCAGAGGGTGAAAGGTGGAAAAACAGCAGAGAAAAGCAAAGTGTCCTCTGGAAGCTCAAGAAAAGAAATGCTGATATGCTTTGCAGAAAGCTTTCCTTGAAATATCATCTTTCTCCTGAATCAAAAAGGCACACAGCCTGAGAAAATCAGAAGTTTTTTTTTTTTTTGAGCTGCAGCTGCAGCGTCTTACACGTTTGTCCATCAAACGGCTGCTGAAGGCCATCTAGCTGCTCTAACAAGCAGCTTGGTGATGAGGTGCCTATGAGGTAGAGGTGGAAAGATGGAAAGAGGAAGGGCTGGATAAAGACGACAGGATCAAAGTCAAATTCAAATTGAATAGCTCTCCTTAAACCCTCCCATCACATTAGGTCACTCTGTGACTTTTACCACCTTATGAATTCTCATAGAGCCTTTTATGATTTTGTTTTTTATGATTTCCAACCCTTGTTATAACCCCACCCTTACTTAGTGTGCGGCACTTTGAAAAAGGAAAGGCTTTAAAAATGTAATTGTATGTTTTTAAGTTAGTATAAAAGTGTAACACTCAGATTTCCCCAAGGTGTTTGATACCATGAGCCGAGCCGCTAAAGCCAGCTCACTAGATTGAGGTTCGGTCCTTCCGTTTTTCGTAATCACGCATGTAAAGAGCCACTCTCCGTGGTGTATATCGATCAGTCCTGTCCACATTGAAGTTTGTGATGGTGCGCTCAGCCTGCTTATTCTAGAGCATAGTGACTTTTTGGACATTTATGGACATACACTTAAAGCCATATAACTGCCTAGTGATTAAATGCTCTTTCTAATAATAACAAATTGCATTCTACAAGTTTGTTTAGTATTTCTGCTGAAGTGTTATAACATCTTGGTGATCTTCTGACTTTATCTATAGCAGCACCATGAGGTTCACATTTATGGTTCTTGAAGACATTTCTTGACAGTAATTGAATGAAAACGTTGGAGACATTCTGATGGTGAATCGTTGTCTCTAAATTGACGTAAGTGTGAATGGTTGTCTGTCTGTATGTCTCGCTTTTTTTGCCCTGAGATAGAATGGAGACCTGTCCAGGGTGGACCTTGTCCCTCACCTGTGGCAGCTGGGAAAGGCACCGGCCTGTTTGTAGTTACAAATAATGGACATTCTAGCTTTTAGGTCAAAGTGCTGAAGTGCCTAATTGCAGCCTTATAGAGCCACTAGTCCTGCGACCATCGGTCTTGTTTTCTTAATATGATCACGTGGACTCACAAGTAGCTCATGTATAGAGCAGTTTCTTATCATTTAGAATTTTGCCAAAGTGACAAAACCAAATAAACTAACCTAATCCCAGGCTTGTTTCAGAAGAAAGAAAAAAAAAATCAGCACTTTGTATTAACATAATGTCTTCTTTAAAGCCACCTTGAATTTAAATTGCATTACCTAGTAAAACAAACCAAGCTCATTTTAATAAAACGTACTGTGAAAGCACCCCTAACCTTTCCCCTCCATTGAAAGTGTGCTCAAATGAAACCAATGGACGTGGAGTTGGAAGAATACACACAACATCTGGTGGACATTTTATCAAGAGTCATGGCCTTTCTCCCTCTGCTTCTATTTGTTTGTTTTCTTCTTCTTCTTCTCCTCCTGATCCTTCTACACAACCAGTCCCATCTTGCTGGGTTGCGTTAGTCTGTACCTCACTGCAAGAGTTAGAGTACAAACTAAATTGTCAACAAGTGTGTGCGTGTGTGTGTGCGCGTGTGTGTGTCTGTGTGCGTGGGTCAGATCAATTTTGTCAAAGTGGGTGGAACCATGAGTGAGTCCATGTTTTTGTGTTTTTTCACGGTGCGTTTCATTGTCGATGGCTGGTTTAATGCAGCTCCCATTCATTGCTATCCTTTTGACCTCAGACATGGGAACAAAATTATTTTGACAAACGACACTCTCGAGAAAAGAATTGCAGCAAGCCTGTAGTAAAACTAAGAATATCGGCTTGATACCACTTACTGCTGCATGTTAGGCCTTGATTCAGAACTTTGCCCTTTTGAGAGTAATTGGACCAAAGAACTAGGTAGCGTTTGACACAAAAAGATGGTTGGAATCACAAAAATTCCTGTGTTTTGAATTATTAGCTTAATCGTCATTATTGACATGAATTATTACGAACATCATTGAATTTGTCCTCCGACTTTAACCAGTCCGGGCTACACGCTGGTGGAGTGCTTAGTGCTGCTGCCTCACTCCGCTCCGGTTTCCTCCCACAGTCCAAAGACATGCATGTTAGGTTAATCGCCGATTGTCTGTCTGTCTGCGTATGTCTTTCTGTGTTGGCACTGAGATAGACTGGAGACATTTCCAAGGTGTCCTCTCCCAATGACAGCCGGGATAGGCTCCAGGCCCCCTGTGGCGATACACAGGATAATTGATGGATGTACTGAGCCCATCCCTCTAGGGGGGAGCGGTGGGCAACCCCAGGCGACACCTGAGTGTTTCACTCAAGGACCCACCAAGCCCCTCAGCTCTAAATAATTATGTCAGTAAGTAGTAGGTGACCTTCCAAATGGTAACTACGGGCTGATGACGACTGGTTGACCGTTATTCGGCGGCACGATAATACTAGACTCAGCTGGTGATCACTTTTTGTTTTAGTGAGCAGAACTTAGATGCATGCACACACGTACTCATGCAAAGGCAAATTTTCATTCTTATACATTTAAATGTCCCTGGCGAGGAGTCGACCAAACCACTCTGGTCAAAACTCCTGTCATTTACTTTTAATTTACTTCTAATTAAATTTTAAGTATAAATGATTTAAGTGACACAAATTAACTTGCAATAGTTACTACTTAATAATTAATTTCTTGGGAGACTTTTTATATACAGATAATACACACCACTAATTTAATCTAAAATCATCAAGTGTTAATAATTAATGCGCAAATATTTGATTTCAACATGGGTTTGTGACAGAAATATACTACCTTATTGAGGTAGCAAACAAAAAACTTATGAGCTGATTACCACTTTAAAAATTATAGTACTAGGGAGCTTCTTGACAACAGTAGCCATACACACACATATAAACACATGCAGTAATCAAGCTTTCCAATGCCTCACAGCAGCGCTCAATATTCTTGCAAAAACATCGGTGACCAATCCTCAGCAAGAAGCCTCATAAAAAGCATCTTGATGTGTGACTTCTGATGGAAACTCTCTGTTCTCCCACCAGTCCTGGAAAAGAACGCAGTGTGCCGTCCACTCTGAGAAGGGAAAGTGAGGCGAAGGACCTTTAAAGGTGCCTCACAGAGATGAAGCGAAAGTTTTCTTCTGACATGGTCTTTAAAAATGAGCCATCACAGTGTCTGTAGGATGTCTGAAATGCGTTTCATTCCTCACTATATGATTGTTGTGGTGAGGAACTGGGAGGTGTTTATTAGCTTCCTCTCTTAACACCTCCCAAACAAAACCCCCTTTAAAAAGTGTACACCTCGGCCCCGCCCCTGCAGAATTGCCTCTATCGTTCGCTATAAACATCTCATTTCATGGGTGGACGGGCGGTGGGTGGGTGTGGTCGAAAGGGCTGAGAGCGGTGAGTGTTGGTTGGCTCCATGTCATGTTTTCCAGCTTGTAGAAAACAAGTCTATTTGTGAGAAGTTGCCACAGGAGCTGAATGTACCTTTGCTGCAGGAGCTCGTTACGTGTGTTCAGTCCTCATGTGCCCGTGTGAGTGTTTGCAGGAGCAGACTTGGTGGCTGGCTGGCAGGGCAGCGTACTGTCAGTGGCATGCGTTCTGTCTTTAGCCAGCTTGGCCACAGAGCTGTGTTATTACAGAAGCTTGGTTACACATAGACATGACCAACCATGCATTAGAATATACAGTTTATTCAATGCAGCCTTCAAGCATTTATACCGATTGAGCTGTTTCGTCAGACATTTAAACAACCTGAAAGTAAATAAGACATGTCACAAAAGATGTTGTTTAGGTGTTGAAAAGAATGCAGTCTCTCTTTCTTCCTATGCTTTGAAACTCTTACATCACTCATCAGAGTGTGAGAGTGAAACATAAAGCCTGTGTGTGTGTGTGTGTGTGAGTGTGTGAATGTGGGAGAACCATAATGAAGCTGAGCAAGAGCACAAGGCTGTAATTTAGTTAACCATGAGACTGTGGGGCTATCAGCTCAGCAGAACAAATCGAATGTCACAGTCACCCTGTCTCCCTCTGCCTTTGCCACTTTTCCAGATTGGGTGTACTGTAGCATGATGGGTATTAGCCTGTACCCACATCTCATAGCCATAACGCCGAGGTCAGGGCTGTTGTTCAAAAGAGCCCCCTAAGGGTTTTCTGTGTGTGCTCCCGCATCGGACCAAACGGCACCAGAACAAGGCAAGGACGAGACTAATTTTACATTTTCCTCCGCAGCACTCATGGTCTATGAAGACAAGTATAGAAATGAACCCTCTCTACCAACCACAATGACATAACGAGAAACGCAACACACTCAAACTGTTTTTTTTAAGATGTTTTAGAATTTTATAAGTTCTCTTGAGGTTTAATTATTTCAAGATGATTTATGTCAAGTGATCGTGTTTTTTATGACATGAAATATAAAATGATGTACTGCAGACAGAGAGACCTCACACTGACTCAGTTGCCCAGAGACTGTGCTCCCAAGACGAAGAACATCAGTTTTTTTCTGCGAACATTTATATACAAGTAACAACGATTTCCCTTAAATGCGGACTGCATAAGGCATTTGTGGCATATAGCAGTGAAGCGGGAGCCATCGAAATACCGCACTCCCCTTCTTTTTCAAGTGTGAGAGAGCCTGTGGTGTCCATCAGGTTACATGTTGTAGTCTACGACAACAATGAGTAGCATAACTGTGATGTTGTTACTTTGAATAGCGATCAGGATTTAAGTAAGCTGTAATATAAAAAAAAAACAAGCAATTTATAGTTATTAGTTATAGTTATAACAATTACATAACTGTGAAGAACAATGCTAGTTTTTAAGATGAGATACACAGAGACTGAGTGTGAGAGCCAGAACAAGAACAAATCCAGGTCTCTCATATGGAACTGAAGGAGTTTTCATAACATATAGGTTTTTGTATGAAGAAAGAAAAGTAAAAATCATGTGCTTAAAGATTCAGTAAGACTGTCTTTATGGCTGCTTTGCTGTTGTAAATATTTACAGGTTATGAACAAAGATGGTTTAATCTCAGGTCTTTATAAAGTGCAATTGAAAGTAATAAGAATCAATCTTCTTGTTAATTTCAGGTAATTACACACCAATGGAACATAATTATGAATACTATAATCCATTTCATATTATACATCTCCCTAAATGTTACACACTACAGCTTTGATGATGTGTATTATTTCGGCAAAGAACACAAAGGCTACACTTCTATGTGTCCCTATAACTGATGGACAAAGTGCATATTTTCTTGTATAATTTAAAGTTTTCGGCTTTGGAAAGACCAAGCAAATGTAGAAATGACTTTGTCTGAATTTGGAGGCGAGGTTCGATTAGTCCAGTGTCCCTTAAAATTATTAGGCAGTTCTCTACCTACAGTAAACATTTTTGTCCAATGCCATCATTCAGCGCCAATGTAGGGGAAAGTAAAGAACGCTTAGTCTGACGTTCATGCAGGCGCCCGAAACTTTTGCAATCTATGTTTAGCTTTAGTTTTTCATTTTGCATGCACAGATATTGCAGACAGTGATTTCTGAACAAAAAAATATGGTCGTCTAATGTGTCTTGGAGTTTTACAGATTCATCCAAAATCTTTGTTCATAAACCCTTGATATCATCATAATAATGACATGTCAGTTCCCTGTGACACACTAACCCAATGCTTGGAAGATCACCAGGGGGATCGTGATATGACTCCAGAACCTCTAAAGGCCCCACAGGCACATAAATTAAACAACGGTGAAGGTGCTTGACATTCAGCTGATGTTGATTGTGTTATGTTGAACCAGAAAGGTGAAGGAAAACTTCCCTTCAACCATGATTTGACCAAACTAGGGCAAGATTTATTGTAGCATTCTGCTCCATCAGATTGCTGAGCTCAGGGATGGGTCATGACAGGCAAAAGTGACTCAAGAACACAGTTTGTACAGTGGGGCGTGAGAAAGCTGTGGAACAATTGTGCTTAAATGAGGTCATTGACATGCTCCTGCATTGTCTCCAGTGTGATGGGCAACAACTAGCGTGGGCGGAAACAAATTACAGACATTGGAGAACGTTACAGAGCAAACATATCAGTTTACATTGCCAATGCCAGAACTTCACAGTGGAGGCTGCATTCATGTGTAGCTCCTCAGACAGCCTCTAAGCTGAAAGCTGTTAACTCAGTTTTATGAGTTCTGCAATTTGTTTGGTAAAAGCCTCGTTGCAGAGTTCTGGTCCGCAAAATGTGTTCAAATCTTGAGGGTTGAAATGTGGTGCTCTTTCACTCAGTTCTAATCTTTGCAATTCTTATTATTTTTCATACATTTTTGGCACTGTGGCCTTTGTTGCTAGGCGTCTGCTTGGCACTTGGCACCTGGAAAAACAGATCCAAACTAGCAATTTTTAACCCAAAAAGACTTTAAACGTGTCATGTAAAGGTGGATAAATGATTTGACTGACATAGCCTTCGCAGGCATTTTTGATTTCCTTGTCCCCGGGGCCTTAAATATGTTGATTTCTACAGCTAGGTGATGCCCTGGACGGACTCTGTGCCATTGTCTGTAGGGTGGGAGAGAGGAGTAAGTGAGAGATGAGGTGAAAAACAAACGGAAAGTTTCTTTTTTAGAGAGAGAGTCATTTTTATCCACCTCCTATTCATCTTCTTCTTTCACGCCGCTGTGGAGAGGCATCTCATATGTCTTGATGATGAATATGAATTTGTTGCTACATGGAGGTTTAGAGCCAAGTGGTACAGGACTGACAGCAAGACAGACCCGGACAGACAGCTAGACAGATAGTCATCCTGCCCGCCAATCTCACCTCGTCCTCAGAGAGGCTAATGTTTCTGGGAAAATCCCACTCCGCTTGCTGCCCTGTCAGTTCCTTACAGCTGGCGTGGGCATATGGATGGATGACAGACTGAGGGAAAATGGGATGCAAAGAGCTGGTAAGACAAAGCAAGTGGGAAGGATGTGGGTGAATGGTGAGGGTGAACCATTGGATATGGTTTAGTCTAGAGGTGTCTCTGTGATTGGACACAATCCTCTCCTCCACCTCTGGCCCTTTCTCAGCTCTTTTAATTGTATCGGTTCCCCCCTTGATGTTTACAACACAGACATAGCAACCGTGTTAAAGCAGCTCAGACACTTCCCTGGCAAATAACAGCTGCTGAATGTGACTCTCTTTCAGCAACACTTAAATCATCACAAGTCCCAGGGTCCAAGAACAAAAAACAAAAAAAAACCCTCACATATGACAACAAGATGCAGGCATGAGCCAGTTAGGTGGCTGGTGAAGGCGCTCGTTTTTCAGATTGTGCCTTATGCTCATTTCTGTCGACTTCCGTACAAATTAGGTGCCATTATTGGGCCGGCAAACCTGGGCATTTACTCCAAAGGGGAGGGTACGATTTGGACGGGCTGTCTAAACAAATGCAACAATGGTTTTTATTGTCACACTGGCTCAAACACAGCCACACACCCCTGGCAGGGAGCACAGCTTTCAGTGAAACAGCCCGTCAGTAAGAATAAACTTGATTTGGCTGATTATGAACTTGAGTGGTGCTCTTACTGAGACATGACTTCAATTTTTCTCTCTTTTTCTTTCACTCCACCACGTTCCCAGCTTTGTTGGAAGCAGAGATAAAGGAAAAAGAGACAGACAGAGACAGAGCAGCGATGGAAAAAAAGAGTTCTTTTACTTTGCCTTTGAGTGTTTTCCAGCTGTGTTTTCTTTGAGCCGTCCAATCCCTTTTGCATTTCATATGTGTGAACAATGAATATTGGTGGGTCTCCAGCTACTGTGGCCCTCCCGGCTGGCACCATACATCCATCACTGTGCTGGCAAAGTAGCTGTGTAAAGAGAAGCATGGTCAGAACTGGAAACCCTCTGGCTGTTAGTGGTTAACCCAGGACTCCCCACGGGGCTTGCTGCTGACTCGTTATCCTGCTAACCCCCGGTAAGCTGCATAAAGTTTCGGGTGCTAATGACGTAGGAGTGATCATTCAAAAATGGTAAATAAGTTTAATAGTAGGAAATACTGTATATCATTTTCCATGTTTAGACATTACCAGAAGAAAAATCTTTTTTCCATAACTTAAAAAGTTCCCTTATGTGATGGGATTTCATACTTTGCCCCTGCATACTATAAAAATGTCTTAAATAGTGCAGAGTAATTAATTGCAAACTAATGCAAACTACACTTTTCTACCAAGAAGAAGCTTTGACACACAATCACACTTGGGGGCAGAGCTGGTTTAATCCACTGGAAGCAACTTAGTGTTCAGTGTCTTGCCCAAAGACCCTTTGACATGAGGAGCAAAGACACATTTGGGCTCAAACCACCGACCCTTTGCTTAGTGTACAACCCATTAGATCACAGCTGTGCTCGTGTTAAGCTACGACAAAATGTCACGCAACAGGTTAAACTCCTGCAATTGCTAATATTGCTACACAAACTCATACACATACACGGCATTGTACCTTGGGCTTTTGGGTTGTGCCTCACCTCAAACAGAAAACAACGGAGTAACTGAATTTCATAACCCATAAGCACCAAAACATTAACTACAAATATGAAGTGAACAAGTAAAAACAGTGTCATGATAATTCCACATATGACAATTTGAAAATAGAAGTAGCAGCATCTGCAGAAGGGGACAATGAAACAAACAAAATGTTGCAGGATGAGGTTAAACTGTGTCACCACAGGAGGAAAGTGATGTCAGTTGTTTGTACCGCAGTATAAAAATACTACTGATCGTGTCCCCAAAGTAGTATCCAAAACTAAAAGTAGGTGAGACATTATTCAGACAAGTCATATGAGTGATTGTTATACTGTCACGTAGTAGTTTATTTATTTATTATAGCAAAAAAACCATAAGATTTTCTGATTCAGATGTATAAAGTTAGACAATCAGCGAGGATGAAAGCGGCACATTACCTTTAAATGAAGTACTGCAAATTAAGTCCTTAACAAAGAATGAAAAAGTCGTAATGAAAAACTGAAAGGTATGAAAGGCTCCCACAACTCCCTGATTTACACCTAGAAGTGCTTCTCCTCCTCTTCCTCCTCCTCCTCTCCCTCGTCTCTCTGTCCTTAACTCACAGTGGATCTCCTTTGCTGCACTCCTCCTTTCTGACTGAGCATCTTCGCCTCCCTTATCTGTTTTTTTTTTTCCTTCAGTTATGTTCTTATCTGCATAGCCTGTGTTTGTCCATCATCTGGAGCTCAGTTAATTAACCTCTATTAAAAAGTCAGCGTCAGTTGTGTGGGCAGGTGAAATACCAATTCGTGTACAGTACCAAAAGGTTAGTACAGTCTTTAAATGCACTTGACAAGTGGAAAAGCTCCCTCGTGATTAAAAAACTAGAAAGTACCACACAGAACCACAGAGCACATCAGAAAATACTACCAGTAACCACATAGAACCACAACGTGACATTTAAAATCATGAAGTACCATAAGGTAGTGTACCACAAAAAAAAACCCAAAAGTGCCACAATTACTATTATAAACCACTAAATAATGTCCAGGAACAGCAGTGGCACTTGTCGTAGTTTGCAGGACCTCATGGTTCTTTCTTCTGACTGTGCAAGAGAGATAACAAGTAAGAAAAAATTAGATACTATCACGAATACTCAGTTCAGTGTACTTCCACCTTATCATCAGGATCAGACCCTGTGACGTTCACAAAATGTGCTGGCTAAATTTATTTTCAGGGCCTATACCTCAGCCTAACCGCAAGTCCTGGCTGCAACACCACGCTTCACTTTTATTACTTCTCTCATCTCCTCCAATTCCACTCTTCTTTTTCTATGATGATTATTTCTCCATGCAGCTTCTCCGCCTGTGTCTGGTCTTGGGTATCAGTGTTGTGCTGAGACTTTCTGGCAAAGGCCTAGCTGCAGGCTAAATGTTGCCTGGTGTTTTGGTTACTGTGGTGAAGGCTGGTGCAATTTAACACTTGGATGTCACAATGTTGTAGCCCGTTCACAGGGATAACATCATTAGATAGATATTATTATGTATTATGACGCCATGTTTGTTAATTATTATGATTTAGTAAAATAAGGACTCAAAGTAATTTACCTATTAAGTACCATTTTCCGTGTGTTATTGTTAATTATGCAAGAGCAGGAGATGCTTTTTGCCAGTGCTATGCATCTCGTTCTCTCTCTCCCTCTCTCGTTGTCTCTTAGATGAGCTGCCATCGAAAATCGGAGCAGAGGTAGATTGTCTAAAGGGCAAAACTCCCAAAACCACAGCACCATCAGAGGGGAAAACCACAGATGCAGCTGTTCAGACAGAAGAAAGTGAAGGATATGTTTCTCTCACTCCCTCTCTCTGTCTCTCATTTTTAAATGGGGCCTCGTTAAATGGAAGTAAAACTGCTCGGGTCCAAACCCAAAGAGAGTCATGCCCCTCGGGACGCTCTTCTGCTAACCGTACCGCTGGCACGACGCAATGTGGAAAACAAGTGAATCAAATGCAACCGCTGAGCTGCAGTGAGTGTACAAAGACATAATATTACATGGTATTACGTGGGTGCAGTAACAAGGAATTAGCTGTAGCAACAGCAGTGCTGCTGCACAGAACACGTCGTGACAGTGACTGCTTGAACCACTGGAATAAGTCATGCACCATTCTGTACACAAGTGAGTGTCGGGGATGAGACGTTCGTGGTCCCTAGAGAATTAACCTTACACACAAAGCTTACACATTTTATCTAACACGATAATGGTCGCATTTGTGGTCTTTTAGTGAAATGACTTGACAGATGTTATCTCAATTGCCTAAGTCCCCTTTTAAAGATTAATGTATTTGGTGATCTCTCAGCATTCATTCTTTTTCCATCATCCAATCAACCTCTTCATATGTCCAGTACTTTATTACCAGATACTTGAAAAGTAATGACAGTATCCAATCCAACAATTGTTTTACTTCTAAACTCAGACAAAACTGAAGTCATAGTATTTGGGCCCAAAAATCTCAGAAATATGATGTCCAACCATATTGTTACACTAGATGGCATAAGTCTGGCCTCCAATACTACTGCAAGGAACCTTGGACTTATTTTTGACCAGGACTTGTCCTTTAGCTCACATATAAAACAAATCTCTAAAAACAGCCTTCTTCCACCTACGGAACATTGCCAAAATTAGGAGCCTCCTGTTTCAAAGTGATGCTGAAAAACTGGTCCATGCATTTGTTACCTCTAGGTTGGATACTGTAATTCCCTACTTTCAGGATGCCCCAGTAACTCCCTAAAGAGCCTGCAATTAATCCAAAATGCTGCAGCAAGACTGCTGACTGGAACTAGCAAGAGAGATCATATTTCACCTTCACTAGCTTCTCTCCATTGGCTTCACATTAAATCTAGAATAGAGTTTAAAACTTGGTTCTTACATATAAACTCTGAATGGTCAGGCTGCATCATATATAGAAGACCTTACAGCATCATATCATCCCAGTAGACCACTTCGCTCTCAGAATGCAGGCCTACTTGTGGTTCCCAGAATTTCCAAAGGTAGCATGGGACGCAGAGCCTTTAGCTATCAAACTCCTCTACTGTGGAACCAGCTCCCAGTTCAGATTCAGGAAGCAGACACCCTCTCTACTTTTAAGTCTAAGCTTAAAACCTTCCTTTTTAATAAAGCATGTAGATAGTTATAGTTATGCTGCTATAGACTTAGACTGCTGGGGGCCCCACCCTCCTCCTGTCACTCTCTGCTCTTCTCTCACTTCAAAATTGTCAACAGTGTATCACATTAACTGGACCTGACCCTGGAAAGGTCACCAATCTAGTTCCAACACAGAGAGACTTACACAGACATACAACCATTCACACCTACTGGTAATGTAGAGTCACCATTTAATCTAACCGACGCAAGCATGGGGAGAACATGTAACTCAAACACAGAAAGGTCCACTGTTACCCTAGTAACAGCTGTGACTTCACAGCAGTATCATGTAGTATTGCTGGTATATACAGAAAGGACTGGACAGCAATATAAAGTTTAAAGGAAATCATAAGAAAAGCAAAACTATTACCTGATTTTTCTTTAAACCATAACTAAAACATTTTGCCTCATGCAAAATGTCTTTCTTCAACCTCAAACCTGTCATTATTTTAAGTTGATACAACAAAGTTGTAACCTGAACAGCTTTTTGCCATCTTATTTTTTCATATCCTTGGAAACGTGCATTGGTTTTGCAATGTATGTATTCCCATAAAGAAACAATCATAAGCTGTAGCTGTTAGGATGACAAAACAAATCATCTGTTTCAGTTAGTGGGAATAATGTTACTGACATACCAGGGCAGCTTAAGCTGCTGTTGAGTGTGAGCAGGAACGAGAGAGTATAAGGGAAAGAGATAGAAGAAGTGAAAGAATGTGGTTAAAAGTCTGTTTGTTCAGGTTCTGCAGAATCAACAGCCTTAAACAAACATTCGTTCTCTTCCTTTTATAAAAGCATTGCTATCTGAGAACCATGCAGTTTGTCTTCTTATTGCTGAAACCTCTTAACTGTGTGTGCGCGTGTTTGTTTTCTTGGACTTTGGAATTCGAATTTAAACATGTAATGACATTTTGACAACATTTTACATTGTAACCTGAAATTATGCATTGAGGCATCATCATTTTGGATGTTCTTCTCTTCCTTTGGGCTGTTTCCCTTTCAGGGGTCGCCACAGCGAATCATGTGCCTCCATCTAACTCTGTCCTCTGCATCCTGCAAACAACTAACTTCATGTCCTCTCTCACTACATCCATAAATCTCCTCTTTGGTCTTCCTCTAGACCTCCTGCCTGGCAGCTCCGACCTCAGCATCCTTCTACCGATATATTCACAGTTTCTCCTCTGAACATGTCCAAACCACTTCAATCTGGCCTCTCTGACTTTATCTCCATCACATCTAACATGAGCTGTCCCTCTGTCCTCATTCCTGATCCTGTTCATCCTCGTCCCTCCCAAAGAGAACCTCAACATCTTAAGCTCTGCTACCTCCAGCTCTGCCTCCTGTCTTTTCTTCAGTGCCACTGTCTCTAAGCCGAACAACATCTCTGGTCTCACCACTGTCTTGAACACCTTTCATTCTCGCTGATACTCTTTTATCACACAACACACCTGACACTTTTCTCCACCTGTTCCTACCTGCCTGCACTCGCCTCTTCACCTATTTTCCTTCATTTTTCTGTTTTCCAGAGCAGACCTCTCATGCAGACCTCACATGCTCTCACTACAGATCACAGTGTCATCTGCAAACATCATAGTCCATGAAGATTCCTGTCTATCCTCATCTGTCAGCCTGTCCATCACCAGAGCAAACAAGAAGGGGCTCAGAGCTGATCCTTGATGCAGACCCACCTCCACCTTGAACTCCTCTGTCACACCTACAGCACCTCACCACTGTCTTACAGCTCTCATACATGTCCTGCACCACTCTAACATACTTCTCTGCGGCTCCAGACGTCCTCATACAATACCACAGCTCCTCTCTCTGCACCCTGTCATACGCTTTCTCTAAATCTACGAAGACACAATACAACTCCCTCTGACCTTCTCTGTACTTCTCCATCAGCGTCCTCAAACAAATACTGCATCTGTTGGACTCTTTCTAGGTATGAAACCATATTGCTGCTCACAAATGTTCACCTCTGCCCTTAGCCGAGCTTCCACTAGTCTTCCCCACAACTTAAAGGTTTGGCTCATAAGCTTTATTCCTCTGTAGTTGCCACAGCTCTGCACATCTCCATTGTTCTTAAAAATGGGCACCAGTACACTTCTCCTCCAGTCCTCAGGCATCCTCTCACTCTCAGATCTTGTTAAACAAACTAGTCAGAAACTCCTTTCCACTCTTCATCCTCTTGAACGTCCTCCTAATCTTTGCTACTTCCTGCCCCACACCATTCACCTCTTCTACTCTTCGTTCCCTTTTATTTTCCTCATTCATCAACTCTTCAAAGTTCTACTTCCATCTTCACATCACACTCCTGGCACATTTCCATATTTATGTAATATCCACATGTCTTTGTGCCACAGCCGAACTAAGCTCCTATGTTTGTACAGTTGAAATCATCTGGTCTTTTAGTGTGTTAGAGCCATTTTGGTGCCATTTGCAACTGTATCCACTATTTTGGTGCCTGTCCACAATTTCAATTGTCTTCACATGTGGCGGCACTATTTTAATAAATGGCCTCGTTAATTATGTGATATTAGTTGCATTAATATTCACCACTATTACAGTACCACTGAGGCTTATAAAAATGACAATAATATTTCTAACATTTCAATTAATTAATTAATCAGCGATTTAATGATTGTGCTTTGTGAACATCAGTGTCAGTAAAGCTCATCCACAAGGGGATATGAATGTTAATACCACATGTTTTTGTCATCAATCCAGTTTCCATTTTCAGCATGGTTGTGAATTTAGAGAATCAAAAAAATCTCTGGGAACAAGGAATGTTGAGATTGTGCTCCTATAAAATAGGTCATTTGTACCAGCAGCAGGAAATGACTTAAACAAACGGATTAGTTTTTGGCAGCGGTATCAGCACTTAAACATGACATGGCCACATAGTATTTAGAGTCACACCAGAAGCAGTGTACTTTCCCACACTGGACTGGAGACTCAGTCCAGTCCACACTGGACTGGAGACTCAGTCCAGTGTGGGACACCTTTCCTATTTTTGTTACACTAAAGGGCTGCAACTGAGCAGACATCTGCTGGCCTGAGGCTGCTCTTTCATCAAATCGCTCCTGTAGCTCATATGCGTGGAAAAGGACAGAAGATGTATGCAGATTTATGGTAATTCTAAACATGGATGATTAGGGATTTTACTGGATATATAAGGAGGTCCAAGCACACCATGGTTTAATTCTGCCTGATCACGGCGAGGTCGTAGACTTTTGTCAATCCAAAAGTAATTTCTACCTCGTTTACGCCAGATCTCAACCAGTGAATCACATTTCCACATTCCAATCCTCAATCTTTTATTTTACCCTTTACTTCACAGATATGTCAGAAAAAAGAAAATAACATACTGTAGCTGGCAATGTCCTCTTTTCTGTCAGACACTGAGCCCTCGCTGTGTGTGGTTGGGATACCTCAGTCAAGCTAAACCGCATTCCCCCCCTCCATCACAGACTGAGATCAGATTCTCCCAGATAACATTGGAGTGGTTGGTTAACACAGCCTGTTGGCTGTTGGGCTTTTGCTGCAAACAGAGGATAAGGTTTGCATGTGGACGCTCTGTCACACGTCTCCCCCGACAGGTTTGTTTGGTCAGTGTGGCGCCCCACGTACAAATACCTGGGAGTGAGTACCGCGTACATACCGAACACAGGCGTGCGCTCATACAACGGCACACGCACCAGCACACACACACTTTTGTAGCAACAAAGAATGAAAACCCACAATGTTGCCTTTAATGAAAACATTTCCCTGTTGTCATGACAACTGCCTAAGTCAGCCAAGGAAATTTAAACCACAGATTTCAGCATCTATCCCATAAAGATGACAACTATTTATCTTGTCCCACATTCAAAAGCAAAATGATACAGTATCAAATCTTACCCACCCCAGTACATAAAAGGCTCAGAAACCTCAGCTAAACTGCTGTGAAACACATAATCTCATAAATGGATGGAAAATACATTTTTGATGACCCTTTAAATGCTTTTCCATAGATAATCACAGAGTTTAGGATTAGTCTAGTATACAGGTAATGGTGACTACAAGCGAATACGGAGGGCTCTGAAACAGCAGGAGTTCAGCAAACTGAAGTGTTACTCCTCCACACTCCCTCACTTTAATTGAAGCCTCTGCAGCTGACAAATTCTAGCATGTGTTTTCTCTTTCAGTGTAAGCTCCTGGTCAACTCTGGCAAACTCGCATGTCAAAGTTAACCTTTTTATAACTTTCTTCTGCAGACACAGTCGGCCAATACTAATATTGATGCTCTGTATCTTGGAAAGGAGACATTAGTACAGGGGTGTGTCATGATCACACTACCAGACTACAAAATACAGCTTTGCTCTTATACACTTTGACAATTGGTGTTTGCTCTGTTCAACAATTGGGCCTGTGAACTCATCATGTTATTACAAGTATTCTATGTGATTTTGTGTGAGTATATCGTAAGGAACATGTAGGGCAATGGACATGGGTGATGGGCGGTTCATTAATTTAGGTTTACATACTGAAGGCATAAAGAGACTGAGGAGAGGTGAGGAAGGGAGTGGAGAGGAATGGAGAGGAGATGAGCTCAGTGTATCAAGAGGGGATTTGGACTTAGATATGAGATATGGGCTTAGTCCATAGGGACATAACTATGAGATAGTTGAGAGTCATTTGAGCTTTATTAAAAAGGAAATTTTTTAGGTCTGGTCTTGAAATTAGAGAGGGTGTCGGCCTCCCGAATCTGAAGTAGAAGCTGATTCCACGGGAGAGGAGCTTGGTAGCTAAAGGCTCTGCCTCCCAGTGTACTTTTTGGAAATCGCTAGAAACTACAAGTAGACCTGTACTCTGACAGCGAGGTGTTCTATTCGGATAAAACAGTACTCTGAGGTCTTTAAGATACAATGGAGCTTGACTATTAAGGGATCAATGTCTGCAGATGCAGACTTGATAGGCATTTGTTGTAGCCAAGGAAACACGGTATCTTGCAAATGAACTAAAGTGTGAATGGATGGAGCAGGAGCACTTTGTGGAGAAGAATTCATCACACTAAGGTGCTGGGGTTCGGTATAGATGGACCAGTGTTCAAAAAATTCAAATGTCACCCAAGTTTGTGTGACGTTTCTCGCGTTTTAAGTGCTCAGTGCTTAAGTTGTTGCTGTTTTTTTTTTTTTTTTACAGCAACTTAAGTCAAAGCTGAGTCATTTCTCTTGCAAGACTGACACTAGACACATCACATGTGACATGTGTTAAGCATTGAGGCTCAGCGCTGCCTAAAATTTCTTTTCCCACCTCCAATATTAAAAAAGCGGCTTGCATCATAGTACAGAGGCAGTGTGACACCATGGGGACCAAAGAATTACACAAACAACCGCCTGTTCACACCTTCAGACACCATGCACAACACACTTGCGTCATCCATTTATTAATGAAATGCAGTAGCAGCAGCAGTTGGAAAAGAGACGGGCTCTGGTGTTCAAGCCCCATGCCATGCAGGTGAAAATTTGCCAGTAAAAGATATGAGCTCTCATTAACTTTTAATGGGGCAACAACCCCCTGCCCAGGGTCCCGCCCCTGCAACACCAAGGGTGGGATTTTACTGGCTTATTAATGTGACTGACAGCTCGACAAGGTTGGTGTGTTTGGGTGCTGCGATGCAACGGCTTCCATACTTCATAAACAGAATGACGACAGTTGGTCGGCAGTGCCAGTGGGTTACTGGCTGCCGATATTACAGTACTCAGGTTGGTGCCAGCTGGTTGGTTATAAGCTCTGTGGTCATTAGACACGCATAGCTCACTCTCTCCCTTCTATCATCCACCATGCTTGTTAACTACTGACGAAAAAGAAACCAGTCGGCCGTCACATAGACAGCTAATGAAGTTACATTTGCAGCATAATGCCAGACTAAACACTTTCTCTCATCTTTTCCACCACAACAATAAATTCTCAACAAAACATTTGGTTTCACACCATAACTTTTCTATTTCTACGGATGTGTTTCTCCACTGTAGCCTTAAAGTTGATAGAAAATGAACGAACGTCACCTCCGACTGAGGTTTGAAAACACGCCCCACATGCAGCTACGTCACTGCCTGACAATTCTATAGTTTTACAATGCACAAACAAGTCATAAATTACAAGTCTAGTTAAATACAAGTCTTTTTAAACATTACGTGGCTTGTGCTGTGAAAAATTGGATTGAAAATGTTTTCACCTTTCAAAGTGTTCTCTTATGAATCACAGCTAAAGCACATATCATGTTTAGTTCCTCAGTTTATAGCGTCTCCATGAATGATACAAAAAAATGACAAAAAAAAAAAAAGACCCAAATATTCCCCTAAAATCTCTAATCTGGTTTACCGATGTCCTAACCATACAGCATGTCATTTGCAATTTCACATTTACTGTTTACTGGGCTGGACTGAATTTAAAATCCATCAAAGTGTGACAAACGTATTTGTTGCTCATATTTAACGATGCCAAACCGTGTGCCAAACGGTGTCGACATTTTGGGCTGTTCTGGTCGCTCCTTCCAGACGTTACATTTGATAACAGTCAATGTTTGAATAAAGGTTTCTTAGCAGGAAACAGACTTTATTACATTTCCTACACTACACCTACTCGAATAACCCAACGTTGCACGCAATATTCATGAGTTCATGACTCTCAAAACGTGTGCATTTGCAGCAGATGTCTGTTCCATGCAATTAAAAATTCCCGCTGCTCCCGTACATGTTTTGATGCATCTTGTTCATGATGACAGCTAAACCTATATGCAAAATTTCAAAAAAAAAAAGATCCATGGCGCATGACCCAGCTTCTAGTGCTGGGCCATCATGATTCAGCAGATCATGTTGGTCCAGTGCCACAAACTATCACTTCTCATTTTGACCTTTTACACGGAAGATGTTTTGACATGTCCTCGAACAGCAATGAATAATGACGGCTGCTTTGGTTTCAGGGTCCAAATTTTGTGCTTGCTGACTCACTGTCAGTGACACCTGTGCTTCTCCTCCTATGATATAATGTTACATCAATGTCTTATTCTAAATTTCCAGAAAATACTTCGTCTCCATTTTATTTGTTTTTTCTCATCGGAAATGGCCAAAGTCTCCTGCTGTGAAAGATAATGCACTAGTCTCACATTAATCACATCAATCGAGTGAGATGGTATAAACATACATGTTTCCATTATTTTTGATTATTGCTGTTATGTCTCTGTCATGTATGCATCCACAGATGTGACTATTGTCTGTTCAGACAGTATCCAGTACAGTAGCAGCCAAAACTAAAGAAAAACAGCCTGGTTCAGACAGAGCCTGGGGACAGATTTATACAGAGGAGATTTGGATGATTACACACCATGAAAGTTCTCTGTGATTGAGATTGGAAAATCACACTAGCCAATAAATCAGCTATGGGATACATCAGCCAGGGCTTAAAATCAGAACATCACAATGTTATATAAACGTAATCCCCTATTACTGCTACAAGCAAGTAGACATCCACACATGGAGCTAATTGTAAGTCACATCCAACCAAAAGGTTGATAGCAGACACACCACTACGGTCCCCAATGTCCAGTGTCTTAGTATTTATTCGGAGGTACTTCAATAACTCTACTTTGGTGCCACAAAGATTTAGAACGGTGGCAGGATAACTGACTGTCTCATATGGTAATGTTATCACCTATTTGCTTTGCAGTGGGTGGAGTTAGAGATCTTGTCCTTACTACAAAATCTTTGCTCTGCGATTATGTCAACAAACCGGACAGACAGCTGAATCCACCGAAACTCACACAGGTAACGAGAGAGTTTTATTAACACGGTGCTTGTACATCACCTGACAAATAGCTTCTGTGCGGTTGCGCCTCACTAAACAGTGGCTTTTCCTCATGATGCCTGTATCACAGATAATCACTTTTTGGCACTACACCAGCTGGTTAGTTTCACTTAAAAAGATGCCATCCATTCAAAGTCAGACAGTTGAACTTTCAATATAATTTGAAAAGTTTTTAGAATAGTTTCAGTTAGTGTAAAGTTACAATTAGGTTGCTATTGCATTTTCATTGTGAGATTATCCTAGTGGAGGCCTGTAAGCTTTACAAATTTTACTGGCCCTGTGTATTGTAATTATACATTTTATACACTCCTCTCCAAAAGTATTGGAACAGTGAGGCAAACTCTTTTATTTTTGTTGTAGATTAAAAACATTTCAATTGGACATTGAATATGAGACAAGAGATCAACATTTCAGGTTGTTTTTCTGGTATTTACATCTGGATCTTATGCACAACTTAGAAGATAGCACCTTTTGTTTAAACTCATCCATTTTTTTTTCCCCCTTTGAGACTGATTATTCAAACATTAAATGGCAGCTTCAGCTTCAGATTTGGGTTTTGCCCGTTCAGTCTGCATTTAACCAACATAAAGCCAGAGAGAGTCTATGGGTGAAAAACAAAGCAGTTGTGAAGCTGAGAGAAGATGGAAAATCAATCAGAGCCATTGCACAAACATTGCCCATTACCAGTACAACCATTTTGGAATGTCCTGAAGAAGAAAAAAAACTACTGGTGTACTAAGTATGACATCAAATGGCTAGACCAAGGAAAACAACAGTAGTAAGAAAGACTCTAAAACAAGTATTAGTGACATCAGCAACAAGTAAAGGTATTACAATCTACTGTTTGTAGAATACTTCATGAACAATAGTACAGAGGCTACACGAGATGAGCCTCAAACATTCTGGGAGCATGTTTTATGGACTGATGAGACAAAGACTAACCTTTACCAAAGTGATGGAAAAGAGCTGCTCATAATCCCAAACATCCAAGCTCATCTGTGAAACACAGTGGAGGTAATGTCATGCCTTGGGCTTCTTCTAGGACGGGCTCATTAATCTTCATTGATGATGTAACACATAAATGCAGCAGCAAAATGAACTCAGAAGCCTAAAAAACATTTTGTCTGCCAATTGAAAGAAAGATGCAACCAAACTGATTGGGAGATCCTTCATACTGCAGCAAGAGAATAACTAAAAATAACAAAGGAGTTCATCAGGGGCAGGAAGTGGAAGGTTCCAGACTTAAACCCTATAGAGCATGCATTTTACCTGCTAAAGAGGAAACAGGAGGCAGTAACCCCCCCAAAAAAAAACAAAAACAAATGACAATTGAAAGAATTATTACAAGCTAACGATTTGCAACTAAACATTAAGTCTTATTCACTTTAATATATTTTAGGTCTATGTATTTCAATACGTTTGCTCTTTGAGCGTAAATATTTTGTATGAAAAACATTTTGCTCACATTTATGTTCATGATGCATTTCTGTCATTCAAAGTCAAAATGCAGCAAAAAAAAAAAAAAAAAAACTAACGCGCAACTAATCAAGAAGGTTTATATGATTGTACTAAATAATAAAATAAATAAATAATTGACTAAATAATTTTGGACATACTTTGGCAGGTGATATAGAACAGGAGTCACATTGAAAGGAACAGGCAGTGAAAACAGAGGAAGAAAGAAATCAACAGAACGAATGTTAGACTGAAGACAGAGGCTGTGTCCGAAATCAGCCCCCGGTCACTAGTGTTTGCCATTTTGTAGTGGTGTCTGAATGTTGAGTAGCAGCCCGCAGTGCAACTCTAAAAGTACTACATTGCATATATCCTACTTTCTGGTACCAAACCTACAATGCAATGCTCGTTGCAATGAAAAGTTATCCTCATGCAACTGAAACAACTGTTAAGGGTCCAAAATGTCAGTTGACTGCTCGCTATTAAGTAAACTACTTCGTGTACAGTATAGGGACTATTCACTCAGTGAGAAGGAGGGATTTTTGGAAACAGCCTTTGAGACGAGAGGAGTCGAAGGACAGGAAGTAGGTTGTGTGTGGGTTATTCGTTGCAAGCTTTAACTTGACTTTAATAAATCACTCATATATGTTACGGCCACCATGGTTTTAAAGCTTTTGTTGCCCAGTTTTTTCCTTGTGTTGATCTGGAGGCAGCTCCACTGGCACCAGCACACAAAGTCCTGGATTAGTTCTCTGTAATCTTTGTCATCATCAACATTGGAGAACTTCTGCAGGTGACAGGTTTCTGAGCTGAACACGAAGTCGGCACTGAAGATGGTGAAGTCAAAATGGAGCCAGGATGGTTCCCTGAGGGGGGGGGGCTCCCATGTTGCAGACAACCATCTCAGTCTTCAGGTGGTGAGAGGTTGCTCCTCCTCCATGTGCTCCATCTTATCACAGGCTAGGTGAGTTTAGATTTCACTGCATGTGGGTAACAGCTCCAGCCATACAAACATAAGCCTATATTACAGAAACATCTAAATTACAAAATGATCTGTCCATCACTGCTGAATTGTACACATTCATTACAATGCTCAGGCCAAAGCACTCATTAAGATGCATATGCTATATTGTATTTTTCCACTCCATGATGCCACTCTAAATGCCCATTGATTGCAAATAAGCTGTTATTTTACCTCCTTTGCAGAAGCTGAGTTTATCATTACATCTCCTTCCTTCCTTTATGTAAACACTGGCAAACATGTTCCTGTATGATTTGTGTTGTTATTGTTCCCCATCGCAATCTCAACTTACACCAGTGGCGGATGGCTTTAGATGTTTCCTTATTCTGATTCAGTCATTACATGAGTTATTATTTAAACTCTCAATATGTGATCAGATTCTCCCTTTCATGTTTCAGGCTTCGGTAATTTCTTCCTGCGTGTCTGTCTCACTGAGGAAGCAGATTATCTCCTTTGTGTGCTGGTCTGAGGCCAGCTGGCACAGTTAAACAGCAAGAGAACTGCAGGACTGGTCCTGGAGACTATTAACTGATACCAGATGACTACCCCACCTGTGTGTGTGTGTGTGTGTGTGTGTGTGTGTGTGTGTGTGTGTGTGTGTGTGTGTGTGTGTGTGTGTGTGTGTGTGTGTGTGTGTGTGTGTGTGTGTGTATGGATTGAGTTTTATAGCATGGGAGTGAGGACACTTTGGCCAATCCTCACTTTCTCACACCCCTTCAAAGAGACATTTGAGAATTAAGACTTGGTTTTAGGGTTCAGGTTAGAATTAGGTTTAGATTAGGGTAGGGGTTAGGGAATACGTTATTTCAATGGGACGGCTGTAGAAGTGTGTGTGTATGAGCTCATGTGTGCTTGTTATCCCTCAGCCTGGTATTTTATGAATCCTTCTCTCTGGATCTGTGTGTGTACATGTTTAGGTTTGATGACATCCATGTGAAATTATTTGCTTGCTTGATTTCGTCTCCACATTAGCACACTTACACACATGAGCCCAGTCAAGCACCAAGACACTACTTCTACTGAGAAAACATTCAGTGGTGCTTTGCCCCTCATCTCACATAATTATTCCTGCCCTGAAAACACAACCAGTTCAATTCCAATCTAAGTAGAACAGACTCCGGATCACCAAGTACAGGCCAGGAGCAAACGGGATCGTTTCCACAAGCTGAGATGGGCCATCAGGAAACCAAACAACTTTGGACTTTGGACAGTATTTGTTTAACAGTCCAAAATGCAGCATACTGTACCATAATGTTTTGGCACACAGCTCATATCCCCTGGTCTCTTTACAGCGCACCCTGTGGTCCCTGACATGCACTGAGGGCAGTTTATAATGCTGCCCTGGCACCACACACAGCACAGTTCAGTGGGAAATGATAGCGCACCCTGAATGAAGTTGGAGGAAGACTGGGACACAAAAACCGAATGATTTTGGCAGGTACCTCACATCCCTATCTTAACTTTATTTGGCTAGAATCAATAATATACACAACATTTTGAGAGACGGAATAGCATAAGTAATTGAAGTGACTAACACAGTAGCAACAAATATAACAAATATTCTGCTTCCTGGGAACCAAGTTCAGAGCGCTTTGACTACAAACAGAATTTAACAAATTGGTTCCTTGTGGGAACTAGATGCCAGGACCCGAGAGGAATCATAATGACATTGGCATCATGACCGGGCATGTAATACATCTGTGAAAGCCAAAACAAAACAAAAAAAAAAAAGTTTGTTTCCTGGTCACCTGCAGAAACTCAACTTTTAGTTTCAATATGGACAGCTGCTGATTTTTTTGAGGAAAATCGTGGTATTCATTATGACCCCTCTTCAGGATTCTGGACTGCAGACAAGCAAACTAACCCCCTGGGGGTTTTAATGCCTTCGGTGACACGTTAGGTGTAAAGATGCTGCAATCAAAATGTGTTGGTTTGCGCCACGGTTTTGGGTTATGTGGCATCTGGTTGGCAAACAAGAATGAAACCGGTTCTCTGCAGGTCAAAAGGCCATGTGAGTGATAGGAAGGCGAAAGATCAAGTGGGAGAAAACCACGATGATCAAGATGGAGAGTTTGAGCTCTGGCTGAAGGTCGGAGGACTTCCAGAGCAGAGACAACTTTGTACTGGGTGACAGGGAACTACGAAGCGTTTACTTAAATATACCCATTTACTTAAATTACTTTACTGCTAGTAGCTGCCAGTATTTTTAATGCCCAGTAATAATAATAAAAAAAAAAGATGACCAATTGGAGATCATTTATAAATTACATACCAAACAAAATGTTTGTTATATTATCACTCTGCAGAACAAAGTAAATTCACTGCTGACGAATTTGCCAGTTTCTTACATCTGTCCATAAAGGCCCAGTGACTCATACAGAGTGTCCCCTCAGGCTCATCACTGCAAACACAGGGTTGACTGGCCGGGTTAAATGATGTCATGGACAGTACATCATAAAGTAAGATGTCTGTAATTATCTCCTTGGCTTTGTTGCCATGCAGGTTATTTAGAGTTTCTGTTCCAATGAACTCTCATAAGGAACTGTTTTATGCGTGGATGCCTGGGAAGTCTGAAGCTTAAGAAGCCTTATGAATGTGTTAAGGTGAACGAGTGTTTGTTGGTATGTTGGCGTGAGAAGAAAAAGAAACTGTGATTAGTTGTAAGAGAAAAACTGGATTGGAAATATGTTGGTGGTTTAGAAAAAAAAAGAAAACATAGCCAAAGAAAGAGGGTTAATGGACCACACACACCCGCACACACACACACGAATGTGCACTCTAAGACTTAAATGGTGGGAGTTAAGGAGTGTAATGTCGAAAAGCTCTACAGGGGGAGTCTTCAGAAGAACCTGGCTATGAATAAAACTAAATATTATAGACGGCTGCTACCTTTAGCCAAGAACATGTTCTAAATCACACCTATAACTCTTAGAAAGTGAGCAGTGATTTACCAAGATCTGGCTGCAGCGGCAGCACGTGTGGTAAGCAACAGCTTGGCGTTCTTACCTACTTTCCTGTATCTAACTCCTAAATATGCAAACTACTAAGAACAAACCTTCGAGGGGTTTAGTTTACTTCAATTTACATCCAAAAATCAACGAAATTTAGAATTTGCTTGCAAGGCCCAAACATTCGCATACCATTTTATTCATCGTTGTTAATATTTAAATTTGTGCTGGGGTTGCAGAACAGTAGCCCTGGAATTGCAGGCTTCCTAAAAAAATTTATATTATGTTTACACTGACACATGGATCTGTCAATGTTCAAGTTCAACTACTCTGCTAACAGAAAATCTCTGCATTTCCTCCAAACCCAGTCTACATTATTTTTGGGGTTGTATGTTTAAAAGAGTCTGATCGTCATCTTTATACAGTATATTTTTATACAGTATATTTGCCATTTGATACATCTTCATGTGATTTTAGTGACACGAAAAGCTGTGATAGACAACAAAAGCCATCGAAATTAAAGGAATATATGTTGTTAAACTACCCTCAGTGTCTACAATATATATCTTGTCTTCATGCACTGTAATAGTAGCACACTTTCATTTTGTAAGACAAATTCTCAATGTCAGTTAATACTTTAGCATTTGTGTCAGTTGATGCTTGAGAGTGAAACCACATAATTCTCCTTCAACTAAAGGACTCACAAAATACACTTCCTGAAAAAAGAATTCACAGCCCCTTCGTTTAATTTTAACATTGAAATCATGGCCAATATAATTTAGCTTTTTTGACAAAAGTGTACAACAACACGAGATAATTTGTTCATGCGTGTTAAAGTAAAAATCAGATCCTTACAAAGTAATGGAAACTAATAAAAAAAAAAAAGCATAAAACTGAAAATAAGCGTTTGCTTTAGTATTCACTCCCTTCATGTCAGTTTTTTGTACCTCTGGCTTGTGTTGACAGGGTCAGGAAACAGTTGTATGTACGTATGCCTGTTTCTTCCATCTCAGCCACAGAATCATCGGTGTCTGGACGGCCTCCCTCACTGATCTCCTTGCTGCACAGCAACTCACTTTTGAAGGACCTCCTGTCAAGGTTTTTGGTTAGAGGATGGATCCAAGAGAGGAGACAGTGCAAGGGATGAACTAAAAAGACACGGACTTAAAAGAACAGAAATCGCTCCTTACAGGAGTGTATAAGAAAACAGGCTCAGAAACAGACTCAGACAAAACTAACCAGACGCCCAGAACATGAGGGGAGTTAACTCAGTAACAGGTAAGATAACAGTAACTAATAAAAAGGAGACATGGATTACAATAACTACTAAATCAAAGTGAACACAAGGGATTTGGCAGAGGACATTAACAGGAACACACCAAAAAAACTATACAAGATGCAGGTAAAAAAAACAAACAGCTAGACAAAAATTAAACCACGTAGTAACAACTACTTAGGGTAAAATGGAACATGAACCAAACACCCTGGAAGAAGAGGATAACTAAATTAACGGGGGGAGCACAGAAACTAACACAGGAGACTTAAGGGGAGGCAGACACGAATAAACTGAACATAAAGGCCCTGATAAACTGAAGAATGCAAAGCATACCTAAAACACAAAACCCCGGGAGCAACAGGCAGAGAAAACGGGACTAAAACAAGAAACACTGATTTAGAACCAAAAGCAAACCTCAGACCAAACGACACAGAAGCACAGAGTCCCAGAATACAAACGCCCAAGAAACAAGAGTCCCGAATGCAAGAGTCCATGAAACATACATACAGATGTGGGGTTGCTGAGGGTAATAACGATGACAATGACGACGGTAACGACGAGGATCTGGCAGGGGATTGAGGGGAAGACTGGACTTAAATAGAGGAGGGAACAGGTGCAAACCCATCAGGGACAAACGAAGGCAAAGTTGGGGAAAAGAACCAAGGCACAGGAAGTAGGGAGAAGGGGCCACAAAATAAAAGTCAACGGACAGGAAGTGCACTGAGTCCATGACACCTCCTGCTCTGGGATTAGAGCGTTTTCTTGTATCAGTGCCCTGACTTCCTCTTCTGCTCAATAATCTGTTCACAAACTGGCTTTGAGTGTTCTCTGTTGTCTTCTCGGTTTTGATTCACCTGTACCTGGACCTTCTAGATGTACCATCGCTGCATTTAGGTGATGTGCATTTGGCCAACTGTATAACCTTGGAAACCAACTGGTGTCACCCTTCATAATTTGAGCCACTTTACAGGCGTGAATACTTATTTTATGTTGTATATTTTAAATTAATTTAGAAGAGAATTTTGTAAAGATCTGTTTACACTTTGTCAAAAATTACCTTGATCATGATTTAATGTGAAAAAGAAACAAAACTGGAAAACCTGCAGAAGGTGAAACACATATATTGGCTTAACATTTAGGACAAATAATATATAATATATTCCAGAGGTGTCAAAAACCACCGCTTAGGGTGCTGGTTTTCGTTGATTGGCACTCTGAGTTTTCAGTGAACCACAATGAAAACCCTGATGCTTCAGTAATTAACGCCTAAAGCAATAAGCAATGTGGGATTATAGTAAGGAAGTACATGTATGCTTTTGTAATGATTGTTTTTATGTAATTTATGGTTCCCATGATCACGGCACGGCCCCTGGAGCGTCCTATAATGACGACAAAGGGCACCTGGGACATTTGTATGATGTGCCAAAAGATGTAAAAAGTGGCTCAATTTGAAAGGAAGTGATGTTATCTGATGCTGTGGGATGAGAACATATTGTGGGTTTAGGTCTTTATCATTAATGCTGCTGGTCAAACACATGCACAAAGCAACATTTGAAAAAAACAAAAAAAAATCCTAATCCAAAAAGCAAAACAACACAAAACCAAATGCCATTAAAA
Organism: Channa argus; assembly: GCF_033026475.1. Classification (NCBI taxonomy): domain Eukaryota; kingdom Metazoa; phylum Chordata; class Actinopteri; order Anabantiformes; family Channidae; genus Channa; species Channa argus. The sequence continues at coordinate 15,669,553 of NC_090216.1, forward strand.
TGAAACCCTATGGGACTAAGCTAACATTCACCAGGGCAGATCAGTCAGACCATTAACCCTACTGCACAAACTTGTTTGAGACGAGGTGGTACGGCAGCTCCTGAACCGGTTTGCACTGCAAACATTAACCGATGATGTCATTTGCATTGTTTTTATTAGGGGACACAGAAAATGATTTGCCGTTGGCATGCAACCAGGCACACACTGCAGTGTGCATAAAATGCTCTGCTGACCTTTTCCACCACCGCTGTGTGACTTGTCGTATCAGAAAACAAGTGGCTGGTCTAATGGATAACATTAACCATTAAGTTAGCAAACATGCAGCAAGATCTCAGCAAGCCGGAAAAAAAAAAATTCTTTACTAACAAACCCTACCACATGGCTCCCATTGGACGCCCTCTGGATAACCAAAAGGTCATAGGGTTGAATCTTACATTGATGCACCCCCTGACACACACACACACACACACACACACATGCAGGTGAACTGTCCCCCTAAACACCCCCTGAACTCTCTTCCGATGTTTATCTCCCAGATCTTTGGTTTTGCTATTGTTTCTGTTCTTTCACTATCTGAAACATGATCCCCCTCCATAAAGAGGTGTGTGTACAAAGTAAACAAGTGGTATGTTAGTTTGTTTGTATGTTTAGTTTTTGTGTTTCTAAATTTAGAAAGAGAACACACAATGAAGGCAACATCAACTAAGTTTCAGGTCTGGACACAGATTGGGAAATAAAGCTTCAGAACACTGAACACTTATTGAAATTCCCATATGTACGTTGGTTTCACAACAGCATTTCACTGCATCACTATTTTTGGGATGACCTGACTTTGGCGCAGGGGATCGAAATTTCACAGCCAGAGGCCAAACGTTCGCCGTTGGCAGGATTTTGATGGCACAACATTTTCAACTTAAAACATTAAGGTTTTGGGGAAAATACATGAAAAGAGATGAATTTACAAATTATCATGTTTGCAACTAGGGCAACAAAAGGCAACTAGGAACATGTGGGAGAGTCGTGGACATTTCAAAAGAGGCGGGATGTGAAAATCCACATAAAAGAAATGAGATGGAAGATAAGGGAAATTTGAAGGCATTTGAACAGCAGGGAGGTGGAAGTAAGAATAAAAATTGATGACAGGCCGTGTGTTGCAATATTGTTCTTGCTAACTGTGTTTTCAAACGACTGCGTTTGCAAAACTGGATGATTGATTTCATCTGGCCCTGAACTTAACAACAATTTGATCCGGCTTGAAAATAGTAGGGACACATAGTGAAAACAACTAAAAAACCGGTTGGAGGGGGATGTAACGTGCTCTCTCTTTTTTTAATAATCCTGTTGATCTTTAACTCACATTTCTACTGAGCTCCTCCCAGGTCAGATTACAGAGAGATGGCACAATCTGTGCTGAGTTCAACTGGTCAGTTTAAGCCCTTTCACTTTGAAGGTAATTACAGGTACAAACAGGGTCACTGCTGTGTTATGACGAATGTCTGGGTGTGTGTGTGTGTGTGTGTGTTTCTACAGTGTGCACAAGCCACGTACTGCGAGGTCTGATCTGTCTCATGTGTGAGCCATTAGCAACCAACCACGACCTGGCAAATCTGAACCCGGGTGAAAGAGGTCACAGGGGTATTTTAGGTATTTGTATATTGCTCGGTTACAAATAGACAAAGACTTGTGTTGTAAGAAAAACTCACAAGTACCTAACATGTTGGAATAAGTCTGGAGAACCTATCTTCCCTTAAACTGTTTTATTCGAATGACTTCTCTTTATACTGTATTAGAAATGTTTTCTATTTTTTTTTGCCCACTACCTGCACTAGAAAAGTACTCACAAGACACTTTAAAGACTACATGCTTAAAATCAATATGTGTACAATGTACATCCTTGAATCTAATATTAAAATAATATTTAAAAGTAAAATATATATTTTATGTTTTTGTCATTTTGTTCTCTGAGTTCATTTCATGTTACCACAACACAAAGGTTTAGATTGGGACACTTTATTATATTCTACATCAGCATGGGTCTAAAAGCTGCTGAGGCTGAAAAAGTGCCGTCTCTGTGTGGCTGACTCTAGATATTAGGCTTGTGTCTGTCCCCCAGTTGTTGTGAATATGCTGTGGCTCATTGTTTCTTTGCACCAACGTTCCCTGTCAGATCAGACCTGACCACTCCACCCTGCGCTGCAGCAACCTCTGGTTCCTGCCACTCTAGTCACCCGACACCTCCCCTCACCTCTGTGCACCTGTCTCTAATCTCCTACTATGCATCTGCAGTCTACACAGGACATGTACAGAACCAGCCTGTTTCTTTTATCCATTGGCTTTTACACTTATTTACCTGAATTTCATGTGAGACTGGCATTTCTCATGTTCTTGCAGCAGCATCTGTTCTGTGGTCAGTGTAACAGTGAAACCACTGGAAGGAATGCTGCAGTAGGCCACACGTAAACCCTCCTCTTTAATTCAAGAGGAGGCAGGACACCTCAGTTCAAGTGTGCGAAACAGGACAGGGATTATTGGTTTTAACCCGGTAGTCCTTCCGGCCGCAGTCCCACAGACCCGAGTAACGGGACACCTGAGGTTGGCACCAGGCAGAGACAGATCATTGCACGATGGGAAGTGGTAAAAAAAAAAAAAAAAAAAACGAAAATTAGAACGAGTAACACAATCCCCCTCCATACAAGCATCAGATAATGCTGTACCTGTGCTGCATAAACCTATTGTCCAGACCTAGTGGAAGTACTAAAGAAATGGGGGCTGGGAGTCAGGGGAAAAGGAAGGAAGGAAAGACAAAATAAAAAGAAAAAACAACTGAAAAAAGGTATGGTTGTGTATGTGTGCAGCTGAGTGTGTAAAACCACAGGCCTGGGACCTGCTTGTCTGATTGCTATGGAGGAATGAATGTGAAATAAGAAACACACAGACTGGATGATGTGGTTTAATCATCTATTAAACTTTTTAATTAGAGGCTTTTGGAAAAATTGGAGCGAGACGCTGAGACATTCACTAACACATGTGCATCGATATAACTTCTGTTTTCCTTTGCTGTTTGGACCGAGCGCCTGCAGAGTGGGTTGTGGGAGCAATAGCATCTCCTATAACAGATTTTAAATTAGATTTGCCGAGCCTCCGGGGCATAAATGTGAACTTTGGAGGCTCATCACTTCGTGGGGTTTAAGTAGTACCACTGTACTATTGCTCAGCGGTAGTTCTGGAGGATGGCCGGAGTCTTACGTAAGGGCAGCAACACACCTGTCAACATCAAAGAACATTAACATTCTGAGAGACTGCAAACTGCATGCTGGGTATTTATTCCTGTTTTTGTGTCTAGAAACCACAAGGTTGCATGGGAAAACTGCCGATCCGAGTCCACTGTGTAAAACCATTAATAATTAAGCATATATCTTGTTCATTATGTATGATTGAAAATGTTTTAATAACTTATCTGCTAATATTTTATCAGAATGGTGTTGGTTTATGGTTGGACTCCCATTTGAAGTTATTAAGACTGATTCAGAACGTGGAGCACACACTGCCACAGCAACAAAAAGCCGCAAAGGCTCAGTAAAAACTTGTAGGTTGTAGACTACTATGCGATAAACAGTGTTCGGCCAACATCACCGCTCCAATCACCAATTATTTCATTATTCAAATTTAGGCCAAGTTAATAAAGTTGTAGCATGAAAGTGTAACTTACTATTAGGTGTTAGCCGGACGTCAGAAGCAGGTCAGTGTTTATGTAATTGTTATTTTTGAGACCTGTTGCTTAAACTTTTTCCTTCAAATTAGACCAGTGCAAAATTAAGCAAAAGTAACTTAAAAAGTATCTAGTTGCTGCATTAGAAATACAAATAATTTGTTTATTACTTTGAATGAACACTAGTAAGTCATAGAAAAGTATGAGTTACTTGGTAACTTCTTAGTAACAAGACTTTGTTCTTTGGCTAAAGAAAAACAACAACAACAACCGAATCAACGTCAATGGCAGCATTGAACTAAAGAAGAAGAAGGTCAGTCTGTCTTTAGAAATACACGCGCTTTCCCACCGGACCGGCACTGCTTCTAATCTGGGAGTCCCTCGGGAATCCGCAGTGGATCAATACACTGTGTTTTCACACAGATGATAAGAAGCTCAGGTAAATCTGAACGCTGCTGTGGTGACCTGGTAACTAGATGATATGAACCCTATCTGTTAAATAAATAAATAACCAGTGTGTTATCTTTTTGTGACCTTTGGGTTAGATGTAAAAATGTAATGTTGTTTTAACTATGTGCGTGATTTTCTACATTTGTCACATCGTCCTTAGTCATGGTTTGTTATCCATGCCCCTCCCTCCATTATTTATGAATGTTCATTGTGTGTGTGTGTATATATATATATATATATATATATATATATATATATATATATATATATGTGTGTGTGTGTGTGTGTGTGTGTATGTATGTATGCATATATGTATATACTATATATATACATATATGCACCTGCAATAAACAGTTTGACAAATACAAAAGGCTGAAAGAGAGTTTGAAAAGATGTGGAAGATGAAGTTACAAGTAGTAAGCGTGATAACAGGAACACTGGGGGCTGTGACCCCCAAACTGGGAGGGGGCTCCAGCAGATTTCAGGAACAACATCTAAGCTCTCTCTCCAGAAGTGTGCAGGTCCTAGGAACAGCTAAGACACTGCGCAGGACCCTCAAGCTCCCAGGCCTCTGGGAGAGAGAACTTGAGCTTGAAGGAAGGAGTAAGACCGCCCCCAAAAAGGGGCAAGTGGTGAATATTATATATATATTTTTATATATCCTTTTTCCCCTTTTTTTTCCCCTTATGCCACCACAGGGTGGATCAAGGGCAGAAAAGTGCACAGAGTTTCTGTGCCACAGTTTTCCTGGGAGAACACCTTCATGTGAATTTCTGCCCCCCACTGGTGAAGTAAAGTTAATGCCTCATTTGTTGCTACTGTACTCGACTGTTTTAAGTTAGCTTCATTTAGAATGAGTGAAGGGGTTTTGGTAATTCTGCAATTTCCTCTAACTTGATGAAAACTAGTAAGACATGCATAATGTTGATAATTGAGTAAAGTTGACAAAAGAAATGAAGTTGCGATTGCTATTGGATTTTGAACTTCAAGATCAGGGTTAATGATGCCCCCCCCCCCAAAAAATGGAAACTTTTCTGTACTAGAGGTCACCGTCAAGAAAAATGCAGTTGACTAACAACATGCTGTAATGACTTTAACACCCAACACCCTAATGCTGTAGAGCAGTAGAGCAGCAGAGCTAACCAACAGGGCTCTGATGTCACCTTGCAGGATTTGTTTGAGTTTGATCACCTTTGATTTGCAATTTGTCACATTTAATTCCCTTTATTATAAAGAACAAACTGAACAAATGTCCAGTTGAAGTAACCAAGTGACTGATACATAAACACCCAAAACCCAAACTCTCTGTCCTCCCTCTGTTCATCTGCTGCACTAACCATTATATGTGTGTGGAAGATACACACACCCACACAAACACCCACACACAGTCATACAGTCCTATTTAGACACATCTACTAAAAACACACTAACTGTACACATTTGCACACACGCACACCTCATAAAAGGTCAAACCATGAAACACTGTGCTGTGTTGAGTCATCACCAAAAATGGAAAGTTTTAATCTTTTCACTATATTTTTTATTATTTTTCTCAACAAGAAGAGCTAACTGAGAAATAGGAATAAAAAAACAGCCATAAAACCAGGCCATTTGTCATAATTTCCCGCTGCCGGTAGCCGTGGACAGAATGAGAAAGTGGTGGCAGTAGCCGGGGGATGTGATGGTGCATCCGAAACAGGGGGAGTTCCACCCAAAAGAGCAGGGGAGGTGTGGCGCCGGTGTGGCCCAAAACAGCACATGGGTTAGTGCGGGACCAGGGCAGCCCCTGGTATGAAGCGTAGCATGGCGGCGGAGGTGATAGATGGAGCTGGAAGCAGGATATCTGGGTAGTGTTGATGAGTGTGTGAGTGTGTGTCTGCTCAGTGTAGAGGGGCTGTTGGTCTGGCTCGACCCGTGACTGTAGGACACAAGCCATTCATTACCGAGAGACGGTTACACACCAGGCTAAATGAGGCTTGTCCAGCAGTCTGGCTGGAGGTGTGTGTTCTGTAGGTGTGTCTTAGAGTTTTATTGTGGTTTTTACTAGGGGCGTAAAATGTGTGTATAATGTTTTTATGTGTGTGTGTGTGTGTGTGTGTTCTGTCTGCACTGTGCCTTGTCACCACACTCATAAAGCCACCAC